>NC_053158.1:136929174-137241674 GCF_016835505.1 Polypterus senegalus | reverse complement strand
CACCTTTAACCTTCTTTAATGTATATATACTGCTCAAAAAATTAAAGGAACACTTTGAAAAAACATTAGATCTCAATGAGAAAAAAATCATGCTGGATATCTGTATTGATATGGACTGGGTAATGTGTTAGGAATGAAAGGATGCCACATTGTTTGATGGAAATGAAAATGATCAACAGAGGGCTGAATTCAAAGACACCCTGAAAATTAAAATAGTGAAAAAATCATGCGGCAGACTAGTCCATATTTCCGAAATTTCATTGCAGTAACTCAAAATCATACTCAGTAGTTTGTGTAGCCCCCATGTGCTTCTATGCATGCCTGACAACGTCGAGGCATACTCCTAATGAGACGACGGATGGTGTCCTGGGAGATCTTCTCCCAGATTTGGACCAGGGCATCACTGAGCTCCTGGACAGTCTGAGGTGCAACCTGGTGGCATCGGATGGACCGAAACATAATGTCCCAGAGGTGTTCTATTGGATTTAAGTCAGGTGAGTGCGGAGGTCAGTCAATTGTATCAATTCCTTCATCCTCCACGAACTGCCTGTATTCTCTCCACATGAGGCTGGATATTGTCATGCACCAGGAGGAACCTAGGGCCCACTGCACCAGCATAGGGTCTGAGAATGGGTCCAAGGATTTCATCCCGATACCAAATGGCAGTCAAGGTGCCGTTGTCTAGCCTGTAGAGGTCTGTGCGTTTCTCCATGGATATGCCTTCCCAGACCATCACTGACCCACCACCAAACCAGTCATGCTGAATGATGTTACAGGCAGCATAACGTTCTCCACAACTTCTCCAGGCTCTTTCACGTCTGTCACATGTGCTCAGGCTGAACCTGCTCCCATCTGTGAAAAGCACAGGGCATCAGTGGTGGACATGCCAATTCTGGTATTCTATGGCAAATACCAGTCGAGCTCCACAGTGCCTGGTTGTGAGCACAGGGACCACTAGAGGACTTTGGGCCCTGAAGCCACCCTCATGAAGTCTGTTTCTGATTGTTTGGTCAGAGACATTCACACCTGTGGCCTGCTGAAGGTCATTTTGTAGTGCTCTGGCAGTGCTCAGCCTGTTCCTTCTTTCCCAAAGGAGCAGATACTGGTCCTGCGGTTGGGTTAAGGACCTTATACGGCCCTGTCCAGCTCTCCTAGAGTGACTGCCTGTCGCCTGGAATCTCCTCCATGCCGTTGAGACTGTGCTGAGCAGGAATCCTTTAACTGAGCAGGAAGTGTTAACTTTAATTTCTAAAATGAAGCCCACTACTTGTTCCTTAGATCCAGTGCCAACAAAACTAGTGAAAAGTGCAATGGATGTTCTTGCAGCGGCTGTTCTAAATATTATCAATAGTTCATTATTGCATGGCACAGTACCTGATGCATTGAAAGTGTCAGTCATTAAACCATTACTTAAAAAGTCAGACCTAGACATACATATACTAAATAATTATAGACCTATTTCAAATTTACCCTCACTTGAAAAAGTAGTCGCCAACCAGCTTCAGTCATACCTTACACATTACAATTTATTTGAGAAATTCCAGTCTGGTTTCCGCACTGGTCAAAGTACAGAAACGGCACTAACACGGGTTGTAAACGACATTCTGATATCCTCTGATAAAGGAAACCCCACTGTAATTATGTTGTTAGACTTAGCAGTATTTGACACCATTGACATTTCTATTTTACTGCACTCCTCTCAGGACTACCCAAAAAAGACATAAATTGGTTTGCAACTAGTGCAGAATGCAGCTGCTGGAATCCTAACTAGGAAAAGAATATCCAAGCACATTTCTCCAGTTTTGATGTCACTACTGTACATTGGTTACCTGTGTCATTCAGGATTGACTTTAAAATTCTGCTTATGGTTTATAAAGCCTTTAATAATCTCACCACATCTTGTATATCGGAATGTCTGACACCTTATATTCCAAATCGTAACCTCAGATCCTCAAATGAGTATCTCCTTAGAATTCCAAGAACAAAACTTAAAAGAAGTGGGGAGGCGGCCTTCTGCTGCTATGCACCTAAAATCTGGAATAGCCTGCCAATAGGAATTCGCCAGGCTAATACAGTAGAGCACTTTAAAACACTGCTGAAAACACATTACTTTAACATGGCCTTTTCATAACTTCACTTTAACTTAATCCTGATACTCTATGTTCAATTCATCATAATAACTATTAATGGTGGCTCTTAAATCCATACTGACCCCTACTCTCTCTTCTGTTTATTTTTCCGGCCTGCGCCACCAACACCTACTCAAAGCATCATGATGCTCCAACAATGATGGATGGATTAAAAGCCAGAAGTCTATGTGACCATCATCATCAAGTCCTTCTGTGAGAACCTAAAATCCAAAGAGGACTGTTTCATTTATGTTAGGTAGAATGCCCAGAGGGGACTGGGCAGTCTAATGGTCTGGAATCCCTACAGATTTTATTTTTTTCTCCAGCCGTCTGGAGTTTTTTTTTTTCTGTCCACCCTGGCTATTGGACCTTACTCTTATTCTATGTTAATTAATGTTGACTTATTTTATTTTCTTATTGTGTCTTTTATTTTTCTATTCTTCATTATGTAAAGCACTTTGAGCTACTGTTTGTATGAAAATGTGCTATATAAATAAATGTTGTTGTTGTTGTTGCACAGGCTAGAAAATGATGTTGGGCTAACAGGCACCGTGCTCTCTTGGTTTAGTTTTTATTTATCAAATCGATTCCAATATGTACAGAAATGGGCTGACAGTACTCCATCATTATACACAGAAGTTCAATATGGTGTCTCGCAGGGCTCAGTACTGGGACCTTTACTGTTTTCACTTTACATGCTTCCACTGGGATCTCTCATTAGAAAACATAATATTAATTTTCACTCGTATGCAGATGACACGCAGTTATACCTTTCAGTTAGATCAAATGAAGTTTCTCTGATGTTGTCTTTAATTAGTTGGGTTAGTGAATTAAAGGATTGGATGGATGAGAACTACTTGTCTTTAAACACAGATAAAACAGAGATGTTAATTGTTGGAGTGAATGACGCTGATCACAGGAATATTCAGTCATCATTTAATTCAGTTCAAATCCACATTAATTTTACTGAATCAGCCCGCACTCTAGGAGTTATCTTTGACTCTAGAATTTCATTTAAAGCACATTTTACAAACTTGTCCAAATCATGTTTCTTCCATCTTAAAAATGTTGGGAAATGAAGACACTTTCTAAATAAACAGGATTGTGAGAAATTAATTCATGTATTTATTTCTAATAGGATTGACTACTGCAATGCTGTGTTCACTGGATGTTCAAAGTGTTCTTTATACAGCCTCCTGTTAATCCAAAATGCTGCTGCAAGAATTATTACAAGAAAATATAAAACACATAACTCCAGTTCTTAAATCCTTACACTGGCTCCCGGTTAAGTTTAGGGCAGATTTCAGAATCCTCCTTTTAACATATAAAGCATTAAATTGCCAAGGTCTGGCTTACTTGTCTGAACTTATCATGACTTACAAACCTGAGCGCACATTAAGATCTCAAGACGCCGGTCTGCTTATGATTCCAAGGATTAATAAAATAACAGTGGGAGGTTGAGCTTTTAGTTACAGGCCCCCTAAACTGTTGAATGGTCTGCCTGCCAATATAAGAGAAGCCCCTTCGGTCTCAGCCTTTAAATCCCGGCTGAAGACTTACTACTTCAGTTTAGCATATCCTGACTAGAGCTGCTGATTAACTGTACAGACCGCATCTCTGTTGTTAGTCATTAGCACTAAAACATAAGTAACATGATAGTTATAATTTGTTACTAACCCTCACCCATTCTGTTTCTCTTCTCGGTACTGAAATTCGGCACTTGGTGCCACGGCCCACCTGCCAAGTTGTTTTGCCTGCCTAAGGTAAAGTCATCCCTGATGGAGGATCACAGGAATCGTGTGAAAGATGGGTCTTTTCATCAGATTGGCTGGCCTAGTGCTGTTTCAGCTGTGGAATGGCCAAATGGGGAGGCAGCTTGATGGATGAGGTCTCCAGGACTCTAAACAAATCCAAATCATATTATGTGATATCATCTACTATTAAATTCTGCTCCGTACTTCTAACATTTTTATTTTTATACTGTATTGAGGATTTGTTCTGTTCTGTGTATTGTATTGTATTGATCCCCTTCCTTTTGACACCCACTGTACGCCCAACCTACTTGGAAAGGGGGTTTCTCTTTGAACTGCCTTTCTCAAGGTTTCTTCCATTTTCTCCCTAAAAGGGTTTTTTTTTCTTTAGGAGTTTTTTCTTGTCTTCTTAAAGAGTCAAGGCTGGGGGGCTGTCAAAAGGCAGGGCCTGTTAAAGCCCATTGCGACACCTTTTGTGTGATTTTGGGCTCTACAAAAATACATTGTATTGTATTGTATTGTATTGTACAGCAAACCTTTTGGCAATGACACATATTGATGTGCCATCCTGGAGAAGTTGTACTACAGTACTTGTTCAACCTTTGTAAGATCCAGGGGCCTCCTGTATATATGGTACGTATGCACAAAAATATTACATACAACCATTTCCACGCTAACATCGCGATGTATAAAAACTAAACTTGGTATAAAGCCACGCTCATTCTTACTCCATGTCAAACCATAGCGTATGCAAGTTTTTGGCTCTTTTTTGCAAACTGTTACTGTTCCTGGGTGGCTTCCTTTTATTTTTTAGAGTCACATCCCTGATACGGCTTTATCAAATACACTGACATTAAGCTCATATCATTTTTTAGTTTAAGGCATCTGATTGTAATCAACCTGTAACTATATAATGGTGCACAGAATGGCTAAACTATTCCAAGTACTATAGCTGCTTTAGCGTTGTTACTCTCAGTGCACCAATGAGTATTTTAACCCACTGTATCTGTATGTGGAATCACAGCTCCACACCAGCTGATCGGAAAGCTCACTGATATATATATATATATATATATATATATATATATATATATATATATATATATATATATATATATATATATATATAGTGGCAGTAGAGGTTCCGACCCACCTCTTGAACCCTCAGGTACTACTCCAAACAGCAGTCACAGTGCACCAAGCACCTTCCACTCTACACTAGTCAATACAACAATAATCAATCCTCCTCTCCCAGATACTTAGCCACCCTTCCTCCCAGCTCAACTCAGTGTCTGGGCTTTCCCAGTATCCCTTTATACCCCCTGACCCGGAGGTGTTCCTGCCCAACAGTCCACAAGTCCTTACTCCTTCCGGGTCAGGGTAAATAGTCCATATCTTCATCCTGGAAGCACATCGTCTCTTCCTGTCCCGGGATTATGACGTACTTCTGGGTTATAGGGCATATACGAGTCCACGGGCCCTCTGACAGTGACTCCCAGTGGCCCCCAAGGTATCCAGCAGGGCTGTGCATAAAAACTACATATTCCAGAAGTGCACCTGATAACCAGATCCACAAGATAACTGTTTACATCCTATTGAGAAGGAAAGGAAACTTTTTCCTCCTTTTCTGCTACTGTCTCTTGTGGAATTCTCCAAAAGCCTAATACATTGCCCTATACATGCAACTTCTAAAATCACATAATATTGCATGCATTTGTATCTGCTACCCCTGAAGCAAACTGACAAGTGTTCAATAATCAATCTGCTCAACTGTCTTAAGGATGTTAAATGCCGATTGGATAACATTTTCCTTCACTTAAATGAGAATAAGACAGAGGTGCCAATTTTACCCCTCTTGTTTCCATCAGTAGCCTTGCCAATATCCTAGGCCTCCTGAGAGACAGAACCTTATTTGTCCCCAGGGAGACATTTAGCTTTTTACAGATACTCTTTAAATAACTAAATATATAAATGGATATATATATATATATATATATATATATATATATATATATATAAACACACTGGTCTGAAAACATACCAGAATGATTAAAAAGGAGTAAAATTTTAAAAAGAAAGGAAAGAAAATCTTCTGACGTGGCATTATGCAGGTGTATTGCTGATGGTATAAAGGAGCCCCAGTAGCATTTTTGACACACTTTTGCTGAATAGTTCATTGGCTGAAAGTGGTCAATTTTAGTGTGTCATTCAGCAGATGTGCAGAATTGTTCATAATGGTACACAAGTTTTTTTATTCTGTTCTTTGCTGTTACCTCCAAAGGGGTCAGAGTGTGTTTCATAACAGAGCCTGCCTTTTTAATTAGTTTGTTAATTCAGTGAGCCTCTCTTTAAGTGATGTTACTAGCCCAGCACACCACAGCTTAGAAATTTGTGCTGGCCATCACAGTGTTGTAGAAGATGTGAAGGAGGAGTGCACTGCTTCTACATCCACTCCATGAATAGTGACCAGACATAGAAGTTCTTTGCTGTGGCAAAAGTCTATAACCAGTGTATTGGTTTTACTGATGTAAAGGTGCAGACAATTCTATTTACACAAAGAAACAAAGTTCTCCACCCACTCCTATTCTCAGTTTCATCTCGCTTATCAATACACCCCATAAACGCAAAATTGTAACGGCCGACCCCTTATTCCCAGCCGGCAGCTACACCTCCAAGACCTGTGGCCTGGATAATTAACTGAGAACCTTTCCTGCCAAGCCGTACTCTTACACAGATAAACTTTCCCCCCCAATCGACGGTTTGAAATGCAAAGACAATAAGCAGAATGTAAAATTAAACAAGAATAAATGTATTAAATGACACAAGACACGCCACAAGACAAATGTACACCCAAATATTCCTCCACCCCAACAATCCCAAAGCAACACTGACAATATATATATACAAATCCCCTCCCTTGTCCACGTAACATATAACACACACCACACAAACGACAAATGGCTAGCAAACAGAATGAGTGTGAACTTGAGTCCGATACGTGAATAAATGTCCTGAATACGGGTACTGATTAGTGGCGATTGTAATGTTTGTATTTCCCGGCGTTTGGAACAACCTCACCGTGATTCCTCGGCGTGTGGTGAATGATGATTCGACCCCGGGGTAAGTGGTGCCCTCTCTGAGGAATCTTTATTTAATTCGATCACTGTCTGCTTTTAAACTTTCCCGAATTAACATGTCTTTAGGGCGTGCCGAGCAGGACGACACCATTGCTTCGCCTCGGTGTGATGATGGAGTAGCCGGGCGCACGCCACGGTCAGAGCGTGTTCAGCGGTGCGAGAGGTGGTGGATTCTTTGCAGTCGCTGTACCTCGAAGATCACCGTGGACCTGAAGAGGAAGGCGTGGAGGACGTCTCGCCTCTGTGGGAAGATCTGGCGCAACAAATAACCCGGCTGGAGGAGAAGATCCGCGAGGTTGCCGAAAGTACGCTCGAGCGTGAAGCAGCCTTGCTGGCTCGCATCAGCAGCTCCCAGGAGGAAATGAAAGAATACATCAACGAGCAAGTTCAACTCCTGGGACGGGAAATTGTGTTGTGCCTCCAGAGGCGGGATCGACGCTGGCAAGATTCTCTTCAGGGGGAAGTCCAAAGGTGTCTCCAGAAGATAAGACCGTCGCCCCGTCATTCAACGCCGTACGTATCTCGGGAGGGGAGCGCATGCCTCAATCGGCCATTTGTTCCTGGGGTGCGCCTGTCTTTTCCCAAGTTAGGGGCTCCCTATAATGTCGATGATGTCCTGAACTTTGTGGAGGACGGGGAGGCGTACCTGGCCGTTAACCCTCTAACCCCGGAAGAGCTAATTGGGGTGATAGGGACATCCCTCTCGGGACCGGTGCGGAGCTGGTGGCTGACGGCTAAGAAGACTATTTTCGACTGGGGATCCTTTCGTCGATCTTTCCTCGCGGCTTTTCTTCCGGAAGACTACGAGACCGAACTGGAGGACAAGCTGCGGTCCATGGTGCAACTACCTTCACAAACCATCCGGGACTTCGCCTATGAATACCGGGCTTTGTGTTTGAAGTGGCGGCCGGCTATGGCTGAAGAAGAGGTGGTCCGCGCGTCCTTAATGCCTGTAACCCGCGGTTAGCTGGGAGTCTCAGGGGGGTGGTGGGATCGGTGGAGGACTTGGTGAAGGTAGGCTCCCAAGTGGAACGGGACTGGGGAAACTCAAAGACGTACTGGCACAAAGTCCAGGCCAGTACACGAGAAACCCAGCCCCTAAAACCACAACGAGCCAAACCTTGCCGGTCGAAAGCCGATCTCGCCATTATGCAAGCGAGCACGCCCCTTCTGATGTCCCAGTGAGGCTGCGGGGTGGCAGATGGATGCGGTGGTGGATACCGGGAGCCATCACACTCTAATCCGCTCAAGCATGTGGGAGAAGATTAGCCGACCGACAGACAAATTAACATCTGCCCGTCCGTCCGATTTGTATTGGCGGATGGGAGTGAACACAAGGCCCTGGGCAGAGTCCCCTTGAGGTACAGTGTACTCGCCACCACCTGGGAGATGGACACGTATGTCCTGGAGGACCAGCACCTGTCAGTTCCGTTACTCCTTGGGCTGGATTCTCTAGCCACCATGAGGATGACCATCCATCTCAGTCCCAGGGGGTATACGGTACCGGGGGAAGGGATATGCGAATTCATTTACAAATCCAAAGAAGATCTGGGCTCTGAATTTATCGGGTTTTACGCAGCAGAGAGGAGTGGCGCAAGCACCTCGGCGGCAGCCCCAGTGGAGGGACAACCTGAAGAGGTGAGGCCGGTGCTGAAGAAGTGGGCGAGGTGTGGACGGAGAAGTTAGGAGTTGCCCGTGGGGTGACCCACATGGTCCACACCTTGGACGAAGTCCCTATAAGGCACCGAGCTTACCGGTTTCTCCACTGAAGAGGGGTCATTAAAGAACACCTCGATCGGATGCTCGCCGAGGGAATAATAGAACCATCTTCCTCCTCCTGGGCGTCCCCTGTGGTCCTCGTGAAGAAGCTGGATAATTCCTATCGTTTCTGTGTGGACTACAGGGGGGTTAACGAGAAGACGAGCCTGGACGCATATCCCATGCCCCTGGTTCATGAAATACTGGAGTCACTGCATGGAGCTGCAGTGTTTAGCACCTTAGATCTCCGCAGTGGCTATTGGCAGGTGCCGATGGATGAGGGGAGTAAGAAGAAGACAGCAGTCATCACCCCTGAAGGCCTGTTCCAGTTCAATGTCATGCCTTTTGGGCTTAAAATGCTGGGGCCACTTTCCAGCGGCTCATGGAGCAGGTTCTGAGGGGTTGATAGGCAAGATCTGCTTCGTATACATCGATGACGCCATTGTTTACTCCCCTTCTATAAATCAACATCTCCAGGATTTAGACACCATCTTCCAGCGGTTTCATCAAGCGCACCTTACGCTGAACACGAAGAAGTGTACCTTCATTCAACCCCACATACGCTTCCTCGGGCACATTCTTTCATCGGAGGGGGTCGCTGTAGACCCCGAGAAGACCTTGGCCATCCGGGAGTACCCCGCCCACAGATTTGAAGTCGTTGCAGCGTTTTCTTGGGTTAGTGGGTGGTACCATAAGTTTATTCCCAGGATGGCAGATATAGCGGCCCCTTGAACCAGCTTAGAAAAAAGATGTCCCGTGGGAGTGGACCACAGAATGCCAGGACGCGGTCGAGCGACTAAAGAGCCACCTACAAGAGCCACCCGTTCTGGCCCAACCAGATCCACAGCTCACCTTCCAGGTACAAACTGATGCCAGCAACCTGGGGCTCGGCGCCGTGCTCACTCAGAGAATTAACCAGGCTGAACATGTCATCGCGTACGCCTCACGAGTTTTGCGCGGCACTGAGCTGAACTACTCGACAGCTGAGAAGGAGTGCTTGGCTGTCGTGTGGGCTGTGGAGAAATGGAGACATTATCTGGAGGGGGTTGAATTCGAAGTGTACACGACCATCACGCTCTGACCTGGGTGTTCAATCACCCGAAGACCTCCTCCCGTCTGACCAGGTGGGTCCTCCGCCTCCAGAATTTTACGCTCAGGGTGACTTACCGGAAGGGCTGTGGTAACATCGTGCCGGATGCACTGTCTAGGGTATCGGAGCCATCGGGGATGGTGTGTTTGGCAGAGGCGAAAAAGATGATCCTCCCTCTGCCAAGGAGCCTTGAAGACCTGGCCCAAGCACAAGCTACCAGTCCATTCTGCCAGAACATCAGGGAAGGGCTGGAGCAACAGCGGACTGACCGGGTACACTTTGTGGACCTCCAGGGGGTCTTGTACAGGACTATTCCATCCACCCTTGGGGTCTGCAACATCAACTTGTGGTCCCGGAAGAGCTCGTCCCGACTTTCTGAAGCACTACCATGACAGTCCTTTAGGTGGTCACCTTGGAAGGACAAAACTTTATTAAAGATTCTGGGGTTGCGTGGTGGCCGTCTGTCCGAAAGACGTGTGCCACCACGTGAAGACGTGTGACCTGCCAACAACTAAAAACCCACCTGGTAAACCGGCGGGATTACTTCAATCGACAATCGCAGATGGACCAGGAGAGACTTTGGGAGTCGACCTAATGGGGCCATTTCCTATCACCAGCTCGAGGAAGACCGTCCTGATGGTAGTAGTAGACTATTTTTGAAGTGGGTGGAGCTGTTTGCGTTAGCCGATGCAAGGGCTAACAAAATATGCTCCATCCTGAAGAACGAAATCTTCACCCGCTGGGGGGTGCCAAGAAACATCATCTCGGATCGGGTCCGCAGTTCACAAGCTCCATATTGGATGAACTTTATGCAGCCTGGGGAGTGAAGAAAAACCTCACCACCGCTTACCATCCCCAGGCAAACATGACGGAGCGAGTGAACGGACCCTGAAGAACATGATCGCCTCCTATGTGGGTGAACGCCATCAGGACTGGGATAAATGGCTCCCGAGCTCCGGTTTGCCCTGAACACCGCGGTGCATGAAGCCACAGGTGAGACGCCTGCTTTGGTTGCGCTGGGCAGACAGCTTAAGGGCCCACTCGACCGACTCCTTCCCAGCACCCCTAGTCCAGAAACCACCAGTTACAATAATTTGGTTAAGGTTTACGGCGGAGAATCCAAGGGAGGTTGGTGAGTTCGACATCCAGACACGCCAAGCTGTATAATGCCCGGCGGAGGGAAGCGCACTTCCAGCCGGGTGATTTGGTCTGGATTAGAGCTCACCATCTCTCAGATGCCAGCAGAAAATTCTCCGCCAAGCTAGCGCCTAAATGGTTAGGTCCAGCTAAAATCATTCATCAAACAGGTCCAGTCAATTTCCAGATCCAAAGGGGTATCGGCGCTGCCTCCAAGTTAGACACCA
This sequence comes from Polypterus senegalus, assembly GCF_016835505.1. Classification (NCBI taxonomy): domain Eukaryota; kingdom Metazoa; phylum Chordata; class Cladistia; order Polypteriformes; family Polypteridae; genus Polypterus; species Polypterus senegalus. Next base: position 137,230,445 of record NC_053158.1, on the reverse strand, counting down.
TCCATGTGGCCAACCTCAAGCCGTGCTCCGCCCTCCCTTGTCCAAGGTTGGGGGAATGTAGCGGTGCCACATAGTGTTTAAATGTCAGTGCTGTGTGTGTCTCGTTTCATTGTCCCATTGACTGCGTGTATGTGTATCAGTTAATGTTGTCCCCGTAAAGGAGGATGGATGATGGGAGGAGTTCACAACCACTAATCTGGAAAGCACCTGTATATCAATTAATCAATTACTACTGTCACGGACTATTTAAGGAGAAGAGGAGGAGACGAAGGGAAGACTAGAACGAGAGAGAGAGAGAGAGAGAGAAAAAGAGGAGAACAATATCGCATTCACGATCACAACTTGCCTGCCGAATCATTCCATTGCGCTTTCATCCAGTTTGTTTTTCATTCATCCGGACTGCCTTTCAACCTGCTTGCCGCTGAAGACCCCGGGGTCGAATCATCATTCACCACACGCCGAGGAATCACGGTGAGGTTGTTCCAAACGCCGGGAAATACAAACATTACAATCGCCACTAATCAGTACCTGTATTCAGGACATTTATTCACGTATCGGACTCAAGTTCACACTCATTCTGTTTGCTAGCCATTTGTCGTTTGTGTGGTGTGTGATGATTCGACCCCGGGGTCTTCAGCGGCAAGCAGGTTGAAAGGCAGTCCGGATGAATGAAAAACAAACTGGATGAAAGCGCAATGGAATGATTCGGCAGGCAAGTTGTGATCGTGAATGCGATATTGTTCTCCTCTTTTTCTCTCTCTCTCTCTCTCTCTCGTGCTAGTCTTCCCTTCGTCTCCTCCTCTTCTCCTTAAATAGTCCGTGACAGTAGTAATTGATTAATTGATATACACAGGTGCTTTCCAGATTAGTGGTTGTGAACTCCTCCCATCATCCATCCTCCTTTACGGGGACAACATTAACTGATACACATACACGCAGTCAATGGGACAATGAAACGAGACACACACACAGCACTGACATTTAAACACTATGTGGCACCGCTACAAAATCATCTGAGAATTTCTGCAAGTAGCATCAACTGGTGTTATATTTATAGTCAGAGGTGTACAGAGAGACAGGAGCAGACAGGACTGTATGTAAAAAACCTGGGGCAATTTTTGATTCTTCCCTTGGTTTGACATACAGATAAATGCTGTGATCATCGCAGAAACATAGCTAAAATCAACTCCTTGTTATCTGCCAAAGAACTGGAGACTGTTATCCATGCCTCTCTCTCCAACAGATAGATTATTATTATTATTATTATTATTATTATTATTATTATTATTATTATTAGATTTTTGCAGTTTGGTGTATCTTGGAGTCAGTCAGGCTCTTCATCTGGTTCAAAATACAGCTGTTGGACTACTAACAGGTTCCCAAAAGAGGGAACATATCACTCCTACCTTAGTCTCTCTTCATCAGCTGCCCTGTCAGGTTCAGCATAATGTTTAACATGCTTCTTTTCATTTTTAAAGCACTAAATAATTTGGCTCTTCCATATGTTTCAGATCTCCCCATCCAATATTTTTCCTCCAAGGGCACTGAGATCATCTTCACAGTATCTCTTTTATCAGTGCCATGTTCCTGCCTTATAAGGAAAGGGGAGCAAGCTTTTTCACTGGCTGCTCCAAATCTCTGGACTGAGTTACCTTTATTTGTTAGAACAGCTTCCACGTTCCTGACATTTAAATCTCGTTTAAAGACACATTTATTCTTGGGCATTTGGAGACACTGAATAATGTGTTAGGCTTTGCTATTTGCTTTAAAAGTCATTATGTTCTTTTAAGCTTTGGAATTTGGAAACCAAGTTGTATTATCTTTGTATAGTTTATTCAGTATATTTATATCACAATTTATTTTTGTACACTTTTGTGCAGTTTTTTGCTGCTTTAAAATGTGATTTACAAGTACATTTGATTTGAAGTGCCAACCCAAACAACTGAACCAGACAGAAGGACTTTACACCATCAACAACAATTTGCAGACCACAGATTCTTCAACTCCTGGAAAAAAACCCTGGACAGATATCTTTAGCATAATCTCCTGAAGAAAGGAAAAAATCTAGCAGTGTTTCCCAATTTGATAATGATGATTTTACATTAACTTAAACTCAGATTTTTGCTTATGGCATTGTTGTCACTTATTGCTTCTCTGTAGAGCTACTGATGTAGTTTCTCCTCTAGGCCCACACAGTGCAAAGACATTCTCTGTGAAAAGTGGAACCATTTTCTCACCTAGTGTGAGTGGTGCAATTATACATACACATGGTATGACTGAATATTCTGCAGACTGTACAATATAAGTTAGTAGAAGACTGTGTAATATAAGTTAGTATACTAATTTTACTGTAGCATTATTGTTACTTTTTGGCTCATTTAATACCATGAATCTTAAAATGTTTTTTGCAAATTAAGTTTCTTCAGGCATTGGCAGTGTGATTTTGTGTTGTGCAGCAATGTCAAACTTTCCATTCCTTCATATTTTTGTTCCATTTAATACACTGTATTAACATATAGTAATGTTTTTCATAAATAACAGAGTAATGCAATTAAAAACATCACATTTTTAGCTGGCCTAAATTATTTCTTTAAGTACTGCCATATTGTTTTTGGTGTTTAGCATTCAGAGTCAAACTTTGCTTGTAGACATGATGAAAATGTGTGTATGTTACAGTTCTTAATGTGGCTAAAAGAAATGATTATGCTTTCTCCTTAGGACCAATGATAAGGGCACAATGTCAAAATCAGCTAGGAAATGATCCAGTTTATACTCACAAATTGTATGATAAGCTGGCAGCAAAATATCTGTAGTAGAAATCTTTGCTGGTAAATGATTTGACAATGAAATAAACTATTAACTAGTCATTCATTAGGCAATTGGCAACAGTTGAAAATTGCTCCTAGCTTGGCTATCAATGTGAACAAAAACAGCTGTCAGCCAATTGTAGCCCACCTGAAGATCCATTTGTGACACCATGCTTCAGTTTACATAATAGTAACACAGTGTACTAACTGTACAAACAAATGATGTTGAAAACGGCAGCAAAAAATATGGACAGGTTAGAATTTTTGATTTACCATTAAATGGTCAATGACATCAACAAGTTATGAATAGAAATGCTTTTAAAAACTTATCTGCAAGCCATATCTTTTGAAATGATCTGCATCTCAAGATTTTGCCAGGCATGGAAAGCACTGGCTAGTTCCTTATTGCCATACTTGCCTCTATCCATGGCAAAATATTTGTTCCTCATCCCCTATGCGTATTCATGGGGTGAAACACTACTTGCAAATAATATCATTTTGCTTTCAATTTAAGATGTGCTTTTTCTTAAGTTTCCAAACTTAGAATTGGGTTGCATCTTAAATTTGAGGTATTTCATTGACAAGCCACTTAAGACATTCTGCATCAAAACAAGCACAGGAAGAAAGGTCCTGTGAGATTGTGAAATGGAAAACGATTGCACAAAAGACTTGGAATTCTTGAATATACCAGTAATTTTTTTTTACCACTCAAAATCTGTTTTTGAAACGGGGTCCATCTTAAAGGGTGTTGTAACAAGACCACTAGGGGATGTGCCAGCCACCCAACCCAACACAGACAAACAAGGGAGACACACTTAGAAAAAAAATGTTTTATTTTTCTTTTCTTCATCTGTGGGCAACGCCTTCCCCATCCCCACAGGCACTACATAGTCCCAACACAAGCACAATCCACACAATACTTTTCTTTTTCTTCTTCTCTCTTATACTTTCTCCTCCATTCCTCTCCGGCCAGCTTTGTCTCCCTCCTCCTGACTCTGGCTCCCAGAATGGTGTCTGCTGGCTCCTTTTATTGCCCACCCAGAAGTGCTCCAGGTGTTTGATGACCCATTTCTGGCTGCACTACCGGGTGTGGCAGAAGAAAAAAAAAATTAAAAAAATCAACGAATGAGAGGAAACCATTCAGTCCATCAGGTTTTTTGTTTAGCTACAGTAAATAGCCTAAGCTGTCCCAATTTGTCATTCAGATACTTCTTAAAGTTTGACAAGCTTTCTGTTTCAACTACGTGTCATGGTAGTTTACTCCTAGCTTCAGTTCTAAATACACTCCCCTTTAATTTCCACTGATGTCCTTAAGTGTGTGATTCACTGTTTAGATTAAATAATTCTTTGGATCTACTTTATCAATGCCTTTGAAGATTTGAAGACCTGGGTTGAATTTCCTATGCAGTCTCCTCTACTTGAGATTAAACAGGTTTAAATTTCTACACCTGTCAGAGTAGGGCATAAGTCCTGTGATGCACCTGTTTGCACTGCTCTGCACAGCTTGAAGTGATACTATGTCTTTTTTTGCAGCATGGTTACCACAATTGCACACAATACTCCAGATATGGTCTCACTAGTAGATTATTTAGTTTAATCATAATGTCCCTTGATTCATTTTTAAGAGCTTTTATGAAATAATGTAACATTTAATTTGAATTGCTTCTGCACATTGTTTAGAAGATAAAATGTGTTACGTCAACATAAACTCCTAAATACTTTTCAGAAAAGTTACAAAAAGTGTATTTATTATACACAAGAGTGGGATGAACTGAGATAGAAACACCAAATGCCAAACCAAGAAGAATAGAAATAAAACCCAATATGCTTTTAGGGAGAATCTGAGCATATTCAAGTTCCTATTTTATTAGGCTAGGCGGGGTGTTGGGGGGGCAGGTGTCTTGTCTATTTGCTCACCAACATGATATTCAAAGGCTCTGATGTACCTCCTCTCTCTCTCTTTCCCTCTTTCTTTTTTGAAAACTGGCTTGTCAGTGGAATGCTCGCCACAGCCTTGTTCACAACTCCAAATTACAATAAACTTTCCTGTGAGTCAGCTCTAAACTTCATCCTGAAGTTACCTACAGCTAAGTCCTAAAATAATTTCCTGGGTCAGAGGTGACCTATGGTTGCTTCAAGGACACCAAGTTAGGACACCTTTTGAACCTCCCTTTACCCGTTCCGAGCCAGGTTTACAAGGATGCTATCCACTGTCATGGTCCTGTCATGTCTTAGCCAAGGTTCCTCCCTTGGCTGGGGTTCAAACTTATGTTTTATTTATGTTTCATTTTTGATTCTTTTTATATTGATTATGTGCATCTTTCTTTATTTTTGGTTTTATCTATGCATTGTCACACGCGTGCACATTGGGGACAGTTTAAGGGCTCAGATATTTGTAATTTCACACTGGAGCACCAGAGGGCACTTTTGACTGATGCCTTTTCTCTTCCCCTCCGTGCAGACCGGAAGGCTGATGACCATAACAACTCTGAAGTCACTTCCGGTGTCCACCTCCTGGGACCAGCCTCTTCCTGCTGAGAGCCAATAATACCAGAAGCTCCACCATCTTGAGCAGTCTATTTTGGAGACTCACATCTATACATCATTTTTCTTTTTCTTTTTGACACATCAATACCCCCATTTTTTAATAATATTTGGGGTTTGCCTTTGGGTGGCCCAGGGATATATAATCTCTTAGTCTTTTTTGCTTCAGAATAGCAGTTGCCTTTGTTATGTTCCAAGTGTTTTATGGGTGGTCCCCCAAGATGAGGGGCCACCTGCCAATAACTTTCAGGAACTGCCCTCAGCCCTATAAATTCAGAGGGTCTTCCACAGTTCCAGGTGGTTCATTGTAATTGCACTAGGTAGTGGGTGAGTGCACTTGTATTTATTGTGATTTCTGTGAATTATTGTAACTCTGGATTTTTGACCATCTGCTCTATGTTTTGACCATTCATTGATTTGAATTACCTTTATATTACAGGCAATTTGATTTGGTCTTTGTGTTTCAGGAGGCTTCATTTTGTTTGGAATACTTTTCATGAACAATAAATCTTTAATTTCATAAAGATTCGGAGGTTGTGCATATTACTAGTCAGGATTTGATGGTGATATCCCCCTCTAGTGGACATTATTGGAAGTATTCGGGAGTATGTGCTTGTGACAATGTGGGTTCTGGCTCCAAACTCCCATTGCTATTTGGAAGCCTTAAACCCAACACCGTCGATAATGAAACCGAGTGAGCTAGTCAGTAGTAAGCAAGGGGATGGTTGAAAAAAGTGCATAGTGCTTTTATTTAAAACAGTCAACAAAACAGTGTTCCAATAAAGTGCAGTGATTATTAAAAAGTTCAATAAATAATACAATAAAAGAACGTGGAGGTTAAAACACACAAATAGAAAAAAACAATCCTTAAAACCAGAGGTTAAAATGTTCCTACGGGAAGCAGTCTTTAAAACAACAACAACAAGCCCGGTACTTCTTCTGTTAGCGTTAGCGTCTCACCTGCTTCTCCCATATGGGCCCTGCAACAGGCGAGACGCTCTCAATGCAGCTGACCTTCTGCCTACTCCTGCTGCTACTACCACTGCCAGTCGCCTTCCCAATCCTTGGCTCCGGTCGGCTCCCCCCTGACAGTGACTTGGGAATTCCACTGTGACCAAGGCACTCACACAGGGAACACTACGTCCCAAGTCCCGACTCCTGCTACTGTCTGCGGAGAATCCTGCACCTTCCCGGTCACTCCCGCCCTACAAAATTAAACTTCTGCGGGCATGACCACAACCACTTCTCCCAAGTGTTGGCCAAACACCCAGGCGGCCTTCAGCTGAGTGTTTGCTCACCTCCTTCCTGCTGCACCGATTTGCTTGCGCTCTTTCTCTGTTCTCTCCTTCCTGCTTCCAACCTCCGTTTCCTTCTCTTTCTCTTTACTTTCTTTTGATCTTTCTCCTTAACCGACTTGCGCTTCTTTTTTATAATGCGAGGGGCCATAGCAGCCGTAACAAATTTGCCATGGGAATAATCACGGGTGTGGGCAGTTCCTCACCTGTGCATTCGGTGAGAAACGCCCACATCACAGATAACCCCGCGGCATGCTACAACCACTACGCCCCCTCACGAAGCTGTCTCGAATGCGGCGATTATTTATTAAAAGAAATGGCCTTTGCTCAGCGAGCTGTGGACCCGCTATACCACAGTGCTTTGTAACTCTTTTGTGCTTGAGACTCCTAGTTCATGCCCAACAGGTGTTGCAACTTTGACTTCTCTTCCTTGATTTTACACTGTTTTAAGGAGAAGGTCAGGTGTTCTTTCTACTAGTTGGATTGAATTCACTTAGGGATCTTGTGGTAATATCTGCCATCCAGGCCACAGGTGTGTCTCTGTCTATCTCTGTTGCTGGTGCCTCAAACTAATACCCTTCTTCACACATACAGAATACACTATTCCATATCCCCTGTGGTGTCACTCTGGCATGTGCAAACCCTTTTCCACTATCAGTGTTGCTCTGTCACTCTCTTAAGAAGGTCTGTAGCAGGATATACCCCCGTCGGGTACCATTCTATTGTTACTCTTGGCCCCTGGTAACCTATTGCTAGTTGGGCTCCCTTCTTTAGTAAAGATTAAAAAAAAAGTACAGTGAAAGAAACATGCGTAGAAGTTGCAAGCAAACTGTTATCTCCTGAAATAATTACTGTATAATGCGTCTGAAAGAATATCATCAGTCTCCTTCTGGTTTCAAAAATGTTATATTTATATTAACACTCTAACTCACTTTTGTGAGAAACCATCTTCATGTACAAGACCAAATAAAGTGATCAGCCCCCATAGTTTAGCATTTCCCTTAGCATATTAATGACTATAAAATCATCAAGGGTGAACAAAGGTACCTTGTTTATAATATAGGCTTATTATGCCATGTTAAAATTTATACAGTATATACTTGTTAATTTTAAAAGTCAGATGATTTTTGTTTACATTTCCTGTTCTAAGATTATATAAATATGTACATTCAGTATGAGTTACATCAGCTTTTCTCAACCTTTAAGTATTTGCGACCCGAGTTTTCATAACAGTTTTAATTGCGGCCCCCTAACATTTTTTTGAACTGTAGATGCATATTTTATTATACCTACTTAACTTTTATCGACATTTATCTAACTTTATATTTATTGTTCTAGTATCAGAATGTAGTTTAAGTTAATTTGTTTTGGTTTCAACAGATTTTTTTTCATATTTTTGATTCTTGTTTTCTTTTTTCATATCTTCGCACCTCCCTTTTTGTTACTTCGAACCCCCCAAGGGGGGCCCACCCCACAGGTTGAGAACCACTGAGTTACATTTTAGTTGCCTTTATAAGCGTAATGTGTGAATGGCACAGTTGCCTCAGATCTAAACTGAGAATTGGAAGTGTTGAAAAATGTTTGGTCTAAATTTGAGTAGACGCAGGGCTAGACTAATAAGTGTGAAAATGGCCAGATTCTCCTGGGTGCCACATTGCCTTAGAGAAATAACTTATTTTATCTAAGGGAAAGCTTCATAAGAAACAAAAATGTATCATTGTTCACGTATGATCCCTGTTCTGCTCTTTTCATATCTCCAAAAATTTTTGGGACACTTTTCCAAACAATGTTTGTGTATTTTTAGACTGCCCAAGTAGGAGATGGGTAGCTTTCTGCTGTCTGTTCAACATTTTGCTCATTCAAGTAATACCCCCCAAAATAAGACCAGGATAACGAACAGTATCAACAATGGTGTGTATATTTTATAAAACATAGATGAATAACATAGACAGAATGCAAAGTACAACACAAATGCATAGAGGGGCCAGTCTACTTTATTAGGTACACATTTATTAATGCAAATCCAACCAGTCAGTCAAATTCCTTCAAGATAACATATATATACAGTATATATATATATATATATATATATATATATATATATATATATATATAAATATATATATATAAATACAATGTATATATATATATATATATATATATATATATTGTCATAAGAATAAGTCGTAAACATCATAAAGGTTTGGTATTGTCACCTGACTGCAAAAAGTTGATTTGAAATAACCACGATGTGCATAGAACAGAGTCCGAAACAGAACTGACTGGCCTTGAGACAAAATGGCCGTTTTAAGCAAGAGTAGGAGAAATTATATCACTGGCATCGGAACAGAAAGTGAAGTCTTTGTGACTGGAAGTGATGTCATTGTTGGCACCGGACCCGGAAATGGTGTCATCAGTGGTGCCAGAATCAAGCAGAAATTCCCGGGAATCATCTGCAAGAGACTGAGAGAGACAGCACACTCTGCCAGCCCCTGTCTTGCGCAGAATTACTATTATTTAGGCCCTTGAGCTGTTTACCATGCACACGTGTGTGACAATATATATCTACTCTCTCTATATAAAATTCGAAGCCTGAAAGTGCAACGATTTTGTGTAACGATTTTACGTGACTTTTTATGTCACGCTTTAAATCAGGATTATTTTAGTTTGGTCTCATTCTTTTCAGAATTTATCGAACTTTAATGTGACGTTAATTTTTCAGATTCTTATTTCGTTTTTAAATTATAAACTAAAAAATATGAAGAACTCATGTCCTGTGAGACAAGACTTTGTGCCAAGAGATTTAACCACGGCCTAAGCTGGAAATAAAAGACAAAGAGTAGGACAGCTGCTGTACAGGCTTTTAAATGTTTGAAATGCAGCATGAGATGCAGATCACATGGCATGGCATGGCAGCAGCACTAAGCCAGCAGCTGATAGTTCAAAGAGGAGGTAAAAAAAAATTGTATTTGTTTCCCATTGTATCACCATTTAAGAGGGGGTTTCGGAGGAGCGACCACATCTCCTTTGGATGTGTTTAGCCCCCCTTCACAATGCGAGCAGCAGAGATACGAAGTTGCTGGTGCATAGCACAGGCCAGGGGGATTCGCGAGCAAGGGGGAACCCCATAGTGTATGTATATATATATATACTGTATATATATATATATTTATATATATACAGTGGATTCTCTACAGTCTCCTATATGATATATTTAACTGACATTTTTTATCGTAACAACCAACGATTTATACAGGAAAATAATGACTATTAACAAGGTTGCCCAAACTTTTGCATCCCACTGTATATATATATATATATATATATATATATATATATATATATAGTATACACAAGCACACACACAAACACACTCCAGTATTTTAACCTGGTCAGGAGGTTTACCTCAAAATAGGTAAAACGTATGATCTTAGTATTTCATAAACCACTGCCCTCTAAATTTTGTGTAATCAGCAAGAATCTATTATATTTGTTCTTAAAGAACAAAGTTGTATTCCTAAGAAGAGGAACAATTAAAGTATTTGGTTAAGGGCATGTGGAAGAAAGATGAAACTTTCACATAGTCGATTAGGATAAAGTGTTTTGATGTGTTTTCCATATTAAAATATAGCATTCATCTTAAAGAAAGAGCATAAAGGGTTGATAGATCTTGGAAACCAGGCATATCAAGAAACCAGATAAAGGTCAAGTGAACAACAAATTGTACTGAAAGATGACTAAGAGTTGACTAAAAAATCAGATGTCTTGTGGACAACCAGAATGGTCGGTTGTTACATAATGAAAAATTTCAAGGGTGGTGGATCAACCCAAAAGGTATAACAAGAATAAGAATATAATAAAATAGACTTTTATTTATATAGATTATTTGGTTGTAAAGCAATGAACCAACCAGAGTAAATGCATGCATTAATTGACACATTTTGTAAATTTGATAGTTTATGAAATTAACCTGTATCCTTTGTTTCTCTGACCATTCTGATCATGCTGTGAAAGAATGCTCCTTGTTCAAGCATTAGCCGAAGAGTAATAAATGAGACAGATGGACAAGCTTTTCTCCTGCCTAATTACTGACTAAAAGGTTATCAGACTTGTCTTGTTAGAGGACAAGTTTCTTTCTTAAATTAAGATGTTGATTTCTACCACAAGGAAAGTTGGATAATTGTAAAGAATGTTAATAGGATTCATCACACAGTAGTCATCTTTATCTTTAAGCCTGCTACTAGAACTTAACCAAACTCAAAGTCATACTCACACAAAATAAAATTGAAAGTTTTTGTTTGCACTAAGAGTCTTGCAAAGATGGTCTTTTTGTTAGCCAAGTTTTGGAAAGTTTGCTGTGCACAGTACCTTTTTTAGTGGAGTTGAGCCTATGTTAGATGCTACACTTGCTTGATTATACTTCCTGGCAATTCTCTGAATTCTACATCCAAAAATGGAGGTGTTTATAAAGTGCAATAAAAATAAAACAACAAGAAATAATTAACCACTCATATTCCTGACAGAATTCATGAAGTCCTCATTGTATCAATAATACCAATGGAAGGTAGGAGTGAAATGGTATGGAGCATGTCTTATTTACACACATTGACTGTGTTAACATCAGTTGAATATCATTTGAACTCCACAGCGTGCCTAGAAATTCTTAACAACCATACACATTGCTTTATAGACTTTTTATGAAGTGTACACTCCTATCAGGGCAATGGATCATATCATAAGACATGCTCACCTCAAGTTAATTTCATGAACATCTCAAACACTTCAGGTTATTCCAGTGCCCTACTCAATCTCCAGATTTTGTGACTTGGAAACGCCTCCTATTGGCCAGAAAGTATTCTGCCCTCTCTATAGTCTTCCATCACTTTTCTGTTTCTCTCAGCTGCATTTTTCACCTGCTTTCTAGAATCCTGGGAGAATTTTTCATTTCAAAACCCACAAGTTAAACTGTTTTTGAGGTAATTTAATGATTTACAATTCAGTGTTTACCCTTCATTTTGGTGTACTAAACATCTGTGAAGAGTACTATAAAAAATCAATAATAACCTTTTTAGAGAATCTCCTAGCTATCTGTGTTGAAAGGACTGTTTTTCTTAGTCCACATGATTATTGATTTATTTAAGTGCACCAAGACCAATAAGATGCTATATATGATATCAATTTTTAACATAGTGTGGTAGAATGGCACAGTGGTTAGCTATGTTGCCTCTAGGGGTACCTGGAGCACATATCTACAAAAGTAACAACCAAATCTCTCTATCTTTCACCTTGTCTTAGGTCATTCTTCCTCCCGTCATGCAAGCTGTATTCACCTATGAAACTCTTAAAAACAAGTTTAGCTTTATACTTTCTGGAAAGGCCTTCAAAACCTGGATTTAAAATTTGTTAATGGCATGCTATTGGAATAACTTTCAGTGTAAAGAATACATTTTGGCCATCCTTCTCAAACTTCCCCTAGGAAACACAGGTACCTCTGATATCCTGGAACCCACTGTAGCGTAAAGTGTCAGCAACCCTAGTTCACCAGTCTACTCAAAAGTGCACCAAGGTGCCACATATTGCAAACAGGGTCCCACCTTGCTGCCACCTATTGGACTAAGAGAACTCCTTCCCTATGTGACAAAATCCTCAAGCACCATTCCATCTTAACTTACCTGGATAAAGTCTATTGCAAGGGTTCTTAAAATCACATTCTGTGGGCACACTACCTACTGACAGAGAGTTAACCAAATTCTTTAATGAATGCATAGACTGTTCTCCATCTTCCAGAGGAAACATTTCATATACTATTGACATTACTAGTGTCAAGGCACTTAAGGACTGACTCTTCACCTGATTAATGTTGAATTGCTTGGACTGCTGGTATCAGCTAGGCCTCATTTCACAAGAGACAAATTTTGCAACAGATGGAGCTAATTTCCTAGCCTCATAAATCATATACATATTCAAATGTAAAGTACAAAGATGCTTTTGATTTTTTCAATAATTCATTTCATTATTCTGAGCAAAACTGCAAGTTAGCATGCTTTTAAATTAATTTATTGTGAGAAAAACACATAAATGATGCAAGCATTTCTAGTATCTCTATAGTAGTACAATAGCTTTTCATTAGTTATCCATTTAAAATTAATTCTTTGCTCGAGACATTTTCTTTGTTAATTTGAATTACACTGCCGCCTGGTGGACACACATGAATATAAAAAGGCAGTTGATAAAAAAGGAACTGAAAAAATACATTATTTTTGTGTATTTATACAAACCGTTACATTTCACACTAAAGATAAGCTATAAGTTGTATAAATCAAAATGGTCTTTATTCAGACACTCTGCAAAAGTAAGACACATTTTAGGTACAATTAACATTTTAAAATGATTATTAATTTGCTTGATTCTGAAAATTATCAAAAAATTAGGTCACAGTCAGCTTTAAAGATAAAAATATGTATAATGCCAAATACAGCTTGATTATCTGGGCATTTCAAAATGGAAAATCATAATAATTGCTGTATTTTTTAAATTGCCACTTTTTATCTGATGTAATTGTCCCCTGAGGAGAAAATGTCAGAGATTTTGACTTCTTTAACTCTTTGAGGGCTGAATATTTTTTCCAAAAAAACATAGTTTCTGACAAGCAATGGTTTCACACAGAAATCAACATAAAACGTCTGTTGCTGCATGCAGCAGCTGCCAGTTTGCCAAGAACGTGTGGCAGGCTTGCTGCCAGGCTGTCTTTACGTGGCTGAGACACAAGAAGTGCGTTGCAATCTGGTTTCTACTTCTTATCATTGTTAAGTGGCCGTCCTCCCTGGTGATCAATGTCAGTACAATGATTAACTGGGGACCAGTCAGCTGAAGCTGGAACCTCACGTTCGTTTAGTTACTTGTATCAAAATCTGAGTCTGACAAGTCATAGTCCAGTTCAGAGATAACAGGAAAATGTTGTCCATGGAGTGTTTTGCTTTACGCATTCGCTTTGATCTCTCGCCAGATGTCAGTGCCATTTTTGCTGCTGTTTGTGCCTTGATACTCATGCGAGTGCAGGAAATCTCGGTCAAACTAATGAATCTAACAATACTTCTAGCAACGAGAGTCCAACTAAAACGTAACGTTGGTTTTGTCACAGTTTACAGTCGATTACCATCGTCAACTCCTTCTGTTGACAAAAGTCAACCTCAGCCCTGAAAAAGTTAAAGAGGCAATCAATATCTTCTTCCCTCCATCCAAATTCTAAACCTGCTTCTTCACTGTAGAGAATGCAGAGTATATCCTAGCTTATTTTCTTTTTAAAATAAGCAACTGTGATGTTGGTCTTTACAGGAGTTTTATGCATTTTACAACTGATCATCCTCTTGTCTTTCATTATCAGCTAAATTTCTGAAAAACATGGTAATTAGTAAATGTGATGCTCTACATTCCTGCTGAAGTATTTTGCCAGCACATTGCACTTTACGTTTTTATTTTGATTTCATTTATATTTGGAGCTTAGTGTATCTTTGATTTTTTAAATATTTTTTGAAGGTCTATTTCACACTGCATGGTTTTGTAAGGGCGTTGTATAATCTCCCGCGATCAGTGTATTTACATGCAGTCTAATAACCCAGTTATTCACAGAAACCTGGTTTCTAAAATGACATGTAGACCCTTATTCCTGTTAGAGAAACTAGGTAATTGGCCTCTAAGAAACCTGGTTAACAGACGTAGGTTTCTTAATGGTAACCTGGTTATTTAGCTATGTAAACTCTTAACTGGGTTACAGTTAAGGATTTTGTAGTCTGTGCATGTCCGTTGCACTCTGTTCTTCTGCTTAGCTTCGCTCACGCTTTCAGCAGCCACAGGTGAAAGCGTCCACAAGAAAAATTTTCTGAGGCAAATGCTCGAGAGATTGCACAATTTTCTTCCTGGCTGAAATAATCTGTCTCAATATACGAGAAATCACTAAATTTATGTTGATGAACTGAACTTATAGGGTGAAGCTTAGCAGCACAATCTCTACAGAAGTAGGGTAACACAGAAATAGTAACATGCATTACTTTTTAAACTAATGAGTAACTTAACACAATACTTATTTTACTGAAGTAAAAATACCTACATTATTATTATCCCAGCAGAACTTTTTTATTGTCTATGGCAAGATTTTTTTAAACTACTGTGTCAGTATAGTTTTAATCCAGCTATTTTCTATAGATAGGTTTAAACAGTGAAATCAGGTGATACTACGGAGGCCAGTGTTCATGCCGCAAATCATCAGTGGCTCAGGATGTACAGGATGTAAAAAAAGGGATGAATGTTATTTACTTCAGAGCACATGAAGGACTAAACGTATTAATAAAACGCAAGAACATCATCCCAGGCTTCATGCTTGGTTTCAGATTCATAGTGGCTGATGTTGCAGAAAATACTTAGTAAATAAAAAAGTCTCAAGTCATTGCTATAAATGAAATCCAAGGATGTTCTTTATTTACACCATCTCCTAAAAGAATGTGAGCAGCAAATCTCTCCCTAGCAAGTCTGCCTAGTCTTAATAGAACAGCTCATTTTATCATTTATGTTCTTGTACATTTAGTAGCTGGTAAACATTTCAATCCCACCAATGGGCACTCAGATAAAAGGTACATTCTAGCAACACCCCTCTGCCATTAAATAACATCCAAAGGTCCCAAAATAGTTAACCATTAAAGGTCTTGTCTAAACATTTGGTTTACAGAGTAAGACTTCTTATACAGTATGTAAACTGTTGTCACAGAACAAAGAATAAAGTTAAATTTTATATATTATCTTATTTTCTAATATAAAGTGTGCTGTACAAATTAAGTCAAGATGTCATTGTTTAACAGAAAGGCAATTTCAGACAGTGAGGTGTAATTGTATGGCATCAACATACTTTTCACTTTTAAGCCTGGAACCACCTTATACTTTTTCAGGGAGAAAACTGGCAAAGTTACAGTATGCTAAACAGCTTCTGAATCCTTTTCTTCTCACTTATAGCTCATCAACGCAGCATTCTAAAATGGCATCCCTACTACCCCTTTGTAAATTGCCTAACATTAGGATATCAAAAGGTTGATCGTACATAAAAATAAATTTCATTCCACATAGCCTATTTATGCTGCCTGCTCAGAAAAACAGCAGAATTAAAATTTAAAAAGGAGTTGGGAAATGAATCATAAGAAACAAGCAGAGAGTTATAACTGGGAAGACAAAAAACTAACGTTCAGTACATGTAATAAAAATAGTAGCCAAGAAAGAGGGTAAAAATTCAAAAACCAATAAACACACATGTAACCAGAGCCAAAACATTAATATTAAATTGTAGACAAAATGTACAGCCAGAAGTCATTAACAAAGAATATTTCAAAGGAACAATAGTATCTTGTGTGTTGTTTCATGTGTTTGTTTGAGTAGAATCAAATCAAGGACAGCTAGGAAGTGTACAATGCTATCTTTATATCCTTGTCTTAGAAATGTTATGTCCTTAGCACTTCCTGTTGACCTTGCCTAGCAACAGCATAGTAACCACAAACAAAATCCCTCAAAATGGCAGCTCTCATAAGGAAATCAAAATGGTGCTGTGTGAGAAAGTCAAAATAGTATCAAGCACAAAAATAAAGTTCTAAATAATTTTTTTGATGTCAGGGAGAATTTATTAAAAATCAGCAAAATGAAGCCTGATCATGACACTATTGTTTTCATACAGTTTCTATCAAAAATTAGGAACCTAATTAGCAATAAAAAAAAATCACAGAATTGCTTGCATATATTTGTTAAAAGAAACAAACTGGGTACATAAAATAAATATAAGATCTTTTTAGTCATACTCACATTATTGCACGGTTTATTTTAATGTAAACATCCATAAATAACAGGTCTGGTGATTAGAAAAGACATCAGCAATCAACACAAATTATTTGCTACTTCTTTGAGCAGCTCCCATACACAAGTTGGTGGCACTTTACACAGTTTACCTTCATTTATTATGACTATATCTTCCAAACTGGCACTGAGCAGTTCAGTTGGCAGCAAGAAAGAATTGAGGGGAATCTGTGACATAAACGACTTTCTCATTTGATGCTGTAGCCTCTCTGACCATCATGCCAAATCCGTAATCAACTGCCTCTTGTTTTTTTTTTTTTGCCCATAAGTTGTGAATGCAAAATAGGGGCATTGATCACAGTCAAGTCTAGCAGGTTATACAACACAGTGACAGGCCACCTGCAGCTCCCTCGATTCACTGTGTAGAGCCTCTGTAATTTAATTAAAAGATCCACACTTTTAAAAAATGATAAAATATAAAAATGTGCATTTTGTGTTGTAAATACCCAACTGGGTGGACTGGCACAATGACTGGGGTCAGGAATGATTACCTGCCCTGCCAGAAGGCCATTAAGGATGGAGCCTAAGATTGGAGACACAACCCGGCCAGGATGGTGCTTAGTTTCTGGTGCTTAGTCTCATCCAGTCGGGATGATCAAATAATGGAACAAGGAATGAATGGACCTATTGTCTTTCAGCACAAAAAGTAAAAATGCTACCGTGGTTGGAACCTGGTATGGACACCCACAGGGTTGCCTGGATATTACAGTCCAGAAGGGCGATTCTGTTGGGGTGCTTGGACACTGTGAAGAGTGGACATCACTATTTTGGAGAGCTTACATATGACCTAGAATCACTTCTGGCATGCAAGGAGCCACTCTTTCTCATCCAGAGTAGAATCTGGAGGCAGATGGCGAAAGCTCATGTGGGAGAGTGAAAGGAGATGGAAGAGGAAAAGTACAATGTTGGATTGTTAAATAAAGACTGGGAATGTGTCTCTGGGTAGTAAAAAAAAATTGTATTTATCCCTAAATTGTGTGTGGTATTTGGGACTCTATGGCACCCTCTTGTGCAGGATTTCCAGGCTGCTTGGTTGGCAGAGACCTGCAAAATAAGTAGTGTTGTGATTGAACATTCAGAACACCTAACCACTGACACTAACTGGGCCAAAGATATCTCTCTATTATAAAAAAAAATCCTGGGAGAGAAAGACTAGGGAGACGAGACATGATCTTAATGTGAAGATCACGGAAGACACTTAAAAGACCCGCGAGATGCTCCGTGGCCAATCTTTTTCATCTTGCGGGGACCTTAAACATGAGACTTTGTGCCAAGAGATTGACCCAGGACCAACTCGGGGGGACGTAGAACATAAGATTCTTGCAAGACACACCCTTACTTACAACCAATATCAAATAAGACCACAGGCTGCAAAACACTCGTGTAAAGGCTTTGAGCATACACAGATCCAGGGCTTTCAGCACATATAAAGTGTATAAGGACAATACATTATAGATGAAACATCAATGACTAAGTGAAGAAGAAAGAGCAGCGTGAAGAAAAGAGACTCAAAAGCGTTGGAGAGAAAAAATAATGCAAAAAAGAAAAAGAATAATTGAGGTGCAAATTCAGAAAATAAGGAAAGTAATAATCAGCCCGGAACAAGTGGAATTGAAAAAAAGCAGGTCCAATCGGGCTCAGAAATAAAAGACAAAGAGTAAAACACAAAGTCGAACTTCACAAAGATGTTCAAAAATGTTGGCGCTATACACACGCAGAGCAGGTTAGAGATTATGAAAGCAGTGGAATTCGAAAGGCTCAAAAAAAACGTAGGCACGATACACATGCAGAGCAAGATAAAGAATATGAAATCATAAAAAAATTAAAGTGTCAAAAAAAGAAAGTAAAGATCACATTAGCACGAACAAAGAGAAATTATTACTCAGAGAAATAACGGAAAGGCGAATAGAGATTGAATATATGGGCATAGATGATATGTCAGAAGTATGTAAATATTTTTAATAAATTTAAGTCAGAGAATTTCAAAAAACGGGATTTACCTCACATGCATTTATTGGTTACTTTGCAAAAAAAAAATTAACTGCTAATGTCTGTGCTGAAATTCAAAACAGAGAAACCTATCCTGAATTATGGTACAATGTCATTAAACACATGTCTCACGAACCTCATTTAAAAGATTCAGCATGTTGGGACTCGAAAGATTCCAAATATTGTTTTTAACGAAGTTCTGAAATAAAAGTGAAACTAATGAAATAGCAACAATTCAAAGAAAAAAAATCTTAAAAGTGTGTATCTGTAAAACCAAATACAGGGGGTGGCGAGCGAAACGAAGCCCCCTAGTTTTACAAATGGGCAAAAAGCCAGTCCATAGGATTAGGAAGTTGAGAAGCTGTACACATCTTTTAAATACTGGGAAACCACATGAGCATACAGAAGAAAATGATGGTGCCTAGCCATTGCTTCATACCTGGGATTTGGATCTGCATAGACAAATGGAGCATTTTGTGAGAGGCACACTAGTAGGTCTCTTAAAAAATATACACCTCAGTGTTGATGGATTAAAGGTATGCACAGACAAGGGGTCAAAGCTGCAGGTCGATGAATTTATGTACCCTGAGTACACTAACTTCAAATAGGGCAAGGCGGTGGGGCCATTTGTCATGTTTTGCAGGGCCTGGAATAAGTGTCTGGAAATCATCAGTAAAATGTTAAAGATGGAACAGACTGGCCTGAAAGATGGTCAGGATGGGCAAAAAAAGGGAACCCAGAGCGAAGGGGCTCCAGACATAGTGAAGGGAATCAAGAAGCTGTGGATCCTATAGCCAAAGAGAGTAATGTAGATAACCATCCTAGGCTGGTATGCCTAGTCAGAGATGTTGATTTTCTGACTAAGGAAGCCATGTAAGGCAATAAAGTTGGAACTCAGAGTAAAAGGAGCCTGTATAATAATGTAAGTGTCCAAGTAACTCTAGTCTCTATAAAGGATAGAGGTTCTTGGCAGCCCAACATCTTAAAGTGTACTGGGTCAAATGATATATATGTAATGCCAACATTACCTCAAACAACATGGCTTTTTTCTTCCGAGAAGGCGGATTCAACAAAAAGGGGTGCTCCTTTAACCCAGAGAGAGCACCAGTCATTGAGCCTCCACCTAAAAAAAAAACAAATCAAATTAAATTAAAAGGTTCACTCAACAAGAAAAAAGAAATGACTAGGTGTGGTATGGTGGGTCTGTGGTTCAAAGAGAGTGGCCATTTTTAATAATTAATAATAAACATGCTCGCGCTGGGGAGTGGGAGCAGGTGCAAGCATTTTGCCGAAAACGCCCCGTCTTCGGGTTGGTGTGAGACAGTCAGCCATCCGTGCGTTGCCTTGCCAGCACATGTGGGCAATCTGATTGCCTTATTATCAGCCCTGGGCGGAAATCAGATGATTGCACCTGCAACCACTCCCCCAGCCTATAAAGGGGAGCATAAGAAATCGAGAAAGAAAAAGGAGAAAAAGAAACAAAAAAAGAGTGTCGGTTAAAGCACAGAGAAAGGTAGGAGCAGTGGTGAGCTGCAGCTTAGGAAAGAAGCAGGCGGATGGGAATGATGCCTTAGGACTAGCGTACGGCCAATGCTCAGAAGCGGGCACGAGGATCACTCCTGCTGAGCAGCCAGGAGCAGGAGTGATCGTTACACTTAGTAGGATCCTCTCATTGGGTGGAGCCTGGTCCAGTCCCATCATCTTGGTCAGTAAGCCTGATGGAAGTTGAAGGTTTTGCAATGACTTCCGTCAACTTAATCAAGTCTCCCAGTCTGATGCCTATCCAATGCCAGAAGTGGACAACCTCCTCGAGAGGCTCGAACAAGCTAAATACTTGACCTCTCTTGACATGACAAAGGGGTACTTGCAGGTTCCTTTAATGGACTCCACAAAGGTTAAGACCGCGTTTAGTACCCCTAGCAGTCACTGGCAGTATCGTGTCCTTCCATTTGGGTTACACAGGACTTTCCAGCAACTGGTGGATAAAGTACTCCGGCCTAATAACTTGTATAGTGCTGCCTACCTGTATGACGTGGTCATCTATTCCAGCACATAGAAGGAACACTTACAGCAGGTCTGAGCAGCATTACAGACACTTGGTGAGGCCGGACTTTGGATTAATCCCAAGAAATGTTTCTTTGGATTGAAAGAAGCCAAATATTTCAACTACCTGGTGGGCCAGGGTACCACAGCCACAGTTCTCCAAAGTAGATGCCATATTGAAATGGCCCTGTCCGTGAACCAAACGGCAGGTCCAAGCCTTTCTCAGCTTAGAGGGGTACTACCGCCAGTGTGTGCCTCAGTTCTCAGAGAGAGCAGCACCCTTACTGATTTGACAAAGAAGGGGACCCTGAACAATGTGGTATGGACTGATAAGACAGATACTGCATTTAGTGACTTGAAGCAGGCCTTTATGTCAGCACCAATTTTGAAAGCACCTATCTTATCTATACACTTTTCATTCTCCAGATGGACGCTTCGGACCCATGCCTGAGCGCTGTGCTAAGCCAGAGCATCGATGGTGTTGAACACCCCATCATGTTCCTGAGTTGGAAACTGTTAGGGTGAGAGACCGTGTATGTGGCAGTGGAGCGAGAGGCCTTGGCGATCAAATGCGCAATTATGCAGCTGAGGTACTACCTCTTGGGCCGGGAATTCACCCTTGTCACAGATTATGCACCTTTACAGTGGATGGCCTTACACAAGGAGTTGAATCCACAGGTGGTTTCTTGACCTACAGTCTTACAAGCTTTCATTTGTTTATCGTTGAGGTTCTCTTCACACCAATGCTCTTTCTCTGGTTCATGACCTCTTGGTCAAGAACACCCGACCCAATGTATCTGGGATGAGGGTGGGCCTTGTCACACATGTGTGCATGGGAAGGAGCTAAAGGGCCTGAATGAGAATAATTCCACACCAGATCAGAGGTTGTCAGAGTACACTAGCTCTTTGTCTCACTTCTCTGCAGACCAGTTACAGGAAATTCCACCTGACCCTGATGATGGCACTTTTGTTTCCGGCCCTAATGACATCTCTTCCAGTTGCGGGGGCAATGATGATGTCATTTATGGTC
Source organism: Polypterus senegalus (assembly GCF_016835505.1). NCBI lineage: Eukaryota > Metazoa > Chordata > Cladistia > Polypteriformes > Polypteridae > Polypterus > Polypterus senegalus. The sequence goes on along the minus strand of NC_053158.1, from coordinate 137,208,849 downwards.
CCAGGCCAGATGACACCACTACCGGTTCTGGCCCCATTGATTTGCCTGTTTGCCTTTTAAACCACCATTTTGACCATCACTAATCAGTTCTGTTCTGGACTCCAATCTGTACACATCAGTACAATAATTCATCAAATTTTGCAGCCAGGAAATAATTTACGGGTGGCTGCCCCAAACCTTTCTGTGGCTTTTGTCAAGTTTGTGACAAGGACATTACAATAATCCAAACGAGACATGACAAAAACACAAATGAGCTTTTGTAGGTCTTTAAATGACAAAAACAGCTTGACTTTATTGATCGCCCTATGGTAGAAAAAAATACTCTTTACCACAGCATTAATCTGTTTGTCAAATTTAAAGCCTGAATCCAAGATCACCCAGAGATTTTAAGCATTGCTTTAAGTGGACCCAGTGAGCTAGCAATGCTTCGGGTAACAGTGGGTTGACAAAACAGAATGACTTCAGTTTTTGAAACATTTTACTGCAGAAAGTTAAATATCATCCGATGTTTTATATCATATCATTTCAATAAATAAACCACCTATTTTCTGCTACATGTACGGATATTATGTACTTAATTATTTCCCATTTGTGTTGATGACAAACATCATCATGCAGCTTGTGACTTATCAGCACTTTTTTGGCACTATACTTGACTTGGCCCATCGGTTTAATAACGGTGGTCTATACATTTTAAATACTGAGGCCAGCTACATAGTTTTCTTAGACTAGTCTTAAAAGTTAGCGATGTAATTTTTTTCTTCAACAGTTCCTATCTTTTTTTAGTCAGTTAAATTAAAAAGTTAAGTTTACTGTTTGGCTGACTGCTAGTTGGTCAAACTAGTGCTTAATATCTTAATAAAGTGGCTAGGTTTATGCTACTTGACTGGTCTGATATAAATTCCTTTTAATTGTCACTAAAAGATGTTATATCCACTTACCCACAGAGGCAAATACTATATTCACAAAATATTACATTTACAAAGAGTCACTGCAAGAATGCTTACAAACAAAATTAAATTGACATTTTATGGAATTATTCACAATATAACGCCCAAACTAAACCTCAAACATTTTGGATTTGGTTTTTGGGAAAATATAATACTTTTCACTCTCTTTCCTTGTTGGTATTTAACAATCCGTTTCTTTACAATTACAATAATTATAATGTATATGTCATCTTTGTCTCTTTTTGTGTGAGTGTGTTTTACCTCTGTAGCTAGCCTCTGTTGTTCTCCTGGTCCCAGGGTCCTCAGTCGCTTGTTGGGCTGGTGCTGCTGGTCAGATGATGTACTGTCCCCACACAGAAAGGGAATCGAGTCCCTGGTCCAAAAAAAGTTAATAAATCATTTTTTAAAAATGTGGTGTGCTCTAAGGCAATCATTAACTTTAATGGCAAGGCACAATTAAGATTTCATAGACAACAAATCTTTCTAACAACAACAGCTTTATAAGCCAATAGTAAATAAGGGTATTTACCTGATTGCTTGCATGTTGTTTGTGAATCCCTGGACAGCTGCCTTAATGTAGACAGGGTCAATGTTCCTCTTCTGCAGCTGGTTGAATAGCATGTCTACATTTGGCATGATCTTGTGAAACAATGCCAGGAAAAAACAGAAAGCCTCGTCTTCAAGCATCCTCACAAAACCCCCCGACTCTCTGACAGTTGAGGAATCAAAGTTCCCTGAGTCTCTGATGAACTGAAAACATTTTAAAATGTCATCCTTGTGTTCGTACACAGTGTTTACAGCGACTTTGGAAGTTCCACCGTGTTGTAGAGGCCCTGGGAAGTCTGTGCGCAACCACTTGGTCAAGCACAGCGATTCGCTTAGGTGACCTGGAGGAGAAGGCAGAAAATCCACCAAGGTCAGAAAAAAAAGTGCCGATTCTGGGAATGCGTGATGTCGCCTGCTGCATGACGAGGTTCAGCTGATGCGCATAGCAGTGAACATAGTGAGCATTTTTGCAGACTTCCATTATCTTACGTTGCACTCCGCCGGTGCTTCCTCTCATCACAGTGGCCCCGTCATAAGTTTGGGCAATTACTTTGTTTTTTTGTCCGTCTGGTAGTATGGTACTTAGACGGTCCAGAAGCGCTGTAGCAATGGAATCAGCGTTTGCGTTCTGGATGGTAAAGAACTCAAAAAAGCGCTCTTGGATGTTACCATTGGAATCGATGTAACGTAGCACAAGCACCAGCTGACAGTGGGTGGAAGCGTCAGTCGTCTCGTCAGCTTGAATGGCGATGAAATCAGCAGCAGTTACTTCCTCCAAAATGTAATCCTTAACCACTGATAGCATGGAGTCCAGCAGCTCGTTTTGTACCGTCTTTGATGTTCCCTTAAAAACGGTTGCCGTCTTAAGGTGCTCCTCTAGCACACTGTCTAGCGAGGCAACAAAATCCACTAAACCCTTAAAAATGCCAGGGTTGTCTGACGAGTCAGTCTCATCGTGCCCACGCAAGGCCAACTCAAAAGCCCCACAAAATTTAACACAATCAATTATCTTGGATAAAATATACCGATTTTTATCTACCTCCTCGTTGTGTTTTCTTATCGCAATCCTGTGACCGTCGTCTAACTGAGTAGCGATGTTTACTCTTCCCAAAATGGCTAGTTTGACGGAATTATCCATGTGTGTCCTGGTGTTCTCATGTTTTCTTACTTTCTCGGACAGGTGCTTCATATCTCTCACTCCGTAACTGTCCAAGCAGGATCTGTCCCAGTTGCTTTAAACAACAAGCACGGGAAACAAAATAAGGCATTAGCAGAAACGCATCCACATAGCCAGGCCTTTTGGTGTACCAACTGGAAGAGTAGCTTCGTGTACTTCTTCCCTTTTTCGCTTATCTGCTGTCTGATTAAGAGGTTAGGCTGATCTGGACCCAGCTCCTTTACCTTCAGTTTTTCTGCCAAAGTTCTCTTCTCAAACGGATATTGGAGTAGAGATTGAACAGAGTTGGGTTCGTGTCCGGAATTAACAACACCTGAGTCCACCATTGTCACGTAATGTTAATTGAAAATTGCGCCACTACAGACCATCCTTGATTTTAGCTGCTTGGGGCGACAGAAAAATCGCCCATTTCAGTTAAGATTTGAGGACGCTGATTGGCTAAATTTTATGTCACATCTTGAATATATTTATATCTTGAATCAGCATTTGACTAAATTCTACAAAGACCCGCCTCCTTTGGGCGATATCTCGATCGCCCCTCAGCTGAAATTGAGACGTGCTGACAGGCAGAGAAGTTATATGGTGATGGTGAAAACATTTATTTTTTACAGAAGATTTTCTAATATATCACATCATATAATTATACATTTAAATAATTTATATAATTATTATTTTGTGTGTGTGGTTCAGGGAGGGCGGCGCCCTAGCGCCCTCTATTGGCCAGCCGCCACTGCCTAAAACATACCCCTTTGGTACACCTTAGGTTACAGAAGCAGTAGGAGACGTTGAACTACCAACATGTACAGAAAATGTCCTGCCTTTGAGGTAATCCGGAAACCACTTAAGAGCAGTACCCCGAATACCAACCCAGTGCTTAAGCTTGTTATTCAGAATGTTGTGATTAACCGTGTCAAGGGCAGTGCTCATATTCAATAAAATTAGCGCTAAGCACTTCCCCAATTCAGCTGCCACCAGTAGATCATTTGTTATCAAAGCCGATTCTGTGCTGTAAAATGTTCAGAATCCCAACTGAAACTTATCAAGAATATTGTTGTGCTACAAAAAACCCTGTGGCTGGGTATCCACAACTTTCTTGAAAACTTTGGTGAGAAATGGTAATTTGGAAATGGGACGAAATCTACTAGGAACAAAGGGATTAAGGTTTGCCTTTTTTAACAGGGCTTGAATCACTGCATGCATGTAGGATGTAGGGACAGTCCCTGTCTGCAATAATCTACTAATGATTGACAGCACATTAGGACTAATTATATCAAACAACCCTTTAAACAATCAAGCAGGCATAGCATTAACTAACTAAGCGAGATTCACAAATGATCATTCAACAGCTTTAATATCCAAAACCTTAGATGCTGTGTGCTATACACTGCTATCTTAAATAACATGAACCTGAAGACATCATAAATAACTGATCATATGACTGGTAATGGGTAACATTGATAGTTACAACATTGCACTAAATATTGAAGAAACTGCTGAAAATGGTGAAAACACAATCACAAACTGAATTCTTGTCTCAAGAAACGGGGTCTGTATGTACCCTATGGCTTTGATGGAAAGTGTTGGAGAAATCCTCTTTGCTGGTACCCAGGCAATGGAGGACCTATGTTTTTGGGCCTCTTGACAACCAGCAACAAGATCTGTGTATCCACTTTTATCTTCTTCAAAGAGGTTGTTCCATGACAGAAGATGTAACCACTACATCTCAAATTTTTATTAAAATTGCTGGACTGGATTATCTCACATGTCAAAATTACAGATGTGAACAAAAATTACCTATACCTCATGATTTTCAAGTTATGGGGGATGAAAACTATGAAAATGTAATATACATTGTGAAAGGCACTATATAGCGCCTGACCCAACACAGATAGGACACAGGAGGCACGTGTAAAATAAAGGGACTTTTATTTCTCTTCAGCTGGAGGGCACGTCTTCCCCGTAATCCCCCCAGCCACAACACAGTCCCAAGCACCAGTAACCACCAGTACAGCACAATCACTTTTCTCTTCCTTGGCACCACCATTCCTCCCTAGCAACCTTGTCCTCCTCCACCCGACTCTGGCCGATGAGTGGTAGTTGCTGGCTCCCTTTTATAGGTCACCTGGAAGTGCTCCGGGTGTTTGATCACCAAGAATCTCTTGCCCACCCGGGCTCAGGAGTCCCAAACACAGCACCCCCTGGCGGTACCTGCAGGACCCAACAGGGCTGCCCCCAACTCCAACTCGCAGGGAGCCCTGTGGGAAACCGAGGCACTACACCAGCCCAGGGGGGCAGCCATCTAGCGTCCAGGGGGAGGTACTGCACTGTCCAGGGCTGCTCCCCCTGAATACAGTGTGCAGGGGCATCCCGGCCGGGCACGGATGCCAGGTGCCTGTCACAACATGCATGATGCATCATAAAATGATAAAATAAAACACAGAAAAGACCACAGTCAGTATAATCTTTTATTTTAAATAACTTTGAGAATACATACTACATGAAGCACATTTTACAAAAAACTCTCCCTTACAATGTTATTTTCTAGGAACAACATGCGTAAAGAATTGAAATGCTTTTCTGTCACTGTAGGCCGAAATGTTTTTTATAAACAATAGCTTTGAAAAATTCCTTTCTGCTTAAAGCTTGCGATAGGCATAAATAATTTTAATAAAAAATGTCATAAATGTTAATAGTGTTTTAAATTAGTTATAATTATTTTATACAAAATATATTGTTGCCTGCAGGGGGGACACTCCAGCTCCCCAAACCCCACACAGCTTTTATTTTTCTGTGGGAAACGCTTCCCAGGTTTCCCACGCAGTAAGCGCAGTACAAATAGCACACAGCAATGCCTTTTTCTTCTCTCAGTTTCTGTCTCGACTTCCGCATCCACTTCATCTCCAACAAGCTTTGTCACTTCCCTTCGAATTCTAGCTCCTGGAGCAGTGGCAGCGGGCTTCTTTTATCCAGCACACAGGAGTACATACGGTAGTCCATTAGCGTGGTCCAGAAGCACTTCAGGGTGAGATGGACGCCTGACAAAGCAGGGCTTCACAGTCCCTGCAGTAACCCCTGGCAGCACCCACGAAACCCAAAAGCCCACCGCAGGGCACACACATACACACCCACACACCAAGCACACACTAGGGACAATTTAGAACCGCGAATGCACCTAACCTGCATGTCGGTGGACTGTGGGAGGAAACAGGAAGAACATGCAAACTCCACACAGGGAGGACCCGGGAAGTGAACCCGGGTATCCTAAAAGCGAGGCGGCATCGCTACCCACTGTGCCACCCCGTATTGAATTACACTAAATTATTAATATTTTTTAAAACCCTTCTCTTACAGTAAAAACGCTAAATTTTTAAGCAATGTGGACTAAAGTCACTTCAGGGTCCCCTCTGGGATAGCTTATGTTTCATTAGTTGCATAGTAGATCTGCCCTTGTACACTGGAACAATCCTCTGCTCCATATCCTGTCTAATGTACCAGATAATAAATGTGTGACTCTCTTTAAATAGAACCTAGAATATGTAGTACCTCATTTTCCAAATCACCATCAATATCAACTGGAGGAAGAGGAATAGAATTTCTAAAATGTACACCAGAGTAGTCAGGTTTTAATAGAGACTCATGAAAGACAGGATGAATAGGAAAATGATTTGGTAGAGTCAGCTTGTAGAAAACTGGGCACCACTACATTTAAGGATGGTGTATGGCCCCATATCTAAGTATATTAGGCATTTATTCATACCTAAGTTACAGGATGGAAACCTCAAGTGCATGTCTTACATCTTGAGCGCCATCTTCTACTTATCTTTGTACTCTGTAGCTACTCTCTGTTTCTGATCCAAAACAGTTTTGCTTAGCCTTTCACCTTCAAAGAATTTTCCCTATCAAATTTCTATTTTCCTTAATATCTTGCTCTCCTTGCTCACAAGTTTTTCTCTGAATAAATTAACAGGGATATAGCACAGCCAGACATACTGTAGATGAACAGAAAGACGACAGAGACGATAGAGCTCACAAGTTTTTCTCTTAATAAATGTTCTTGTTTCTCTAGGCAAACAACAGGTGAAGCTTGTTTTTTACAGGGTTTACACTTCCCACGCAACTATGAATTTGAGTTACAGTAAGTGGGTTCAGTAAATGAATGGATGATTGACTGATTGACTGATTGATTGATTGATTGATTGACAAATCAAATCCTACTGTCCCACTGGACCTGGTAAGCACTGTCTAACTTGTCTAGCAGTCTGATGATTTTATAATTAGCCCATTTATGAGTATAAACATCCCCTAATGACTCCCTTACTGTCGTCTTTCTCTTCATCTATGTCTGGCTGTGCTATCTCCCTGTTAATTTAGCCTTCCCCAACTCAGATTTTTAATAATTAAATAGAACCCTGCTCTTGTTACCTGTACAAAATTCAACACTATGTTTAGGATTAGAGTAACACCTAAAAACTTGAAAGGTAACATATTTTCATTTGTATTACTAATACAGTATTATTGACTTACTTGTGATATGACTTTGCCTAGGGTAACTTACTCAATTCAAGATATGTTACAGGTGAAGGACATATATGTATGTACTGAATTCACTTCATTCAGTTTCACAGTTACCTATTCTACAAAGTAGTAGCATCATGTGTGAGACATGGACCATCTTGGACTGAGCATATTTCCTTTGTAACAAACCCTCAGCTATAGTGCATCCACACTCATTAATTCTGTGTAATTTCAAATCAAATCAAATCAAATAGCCTTTTATTGTCAATTCACTATATGTGCAGAACATACAGGAGAATCGAAATACTGTTTCTCTCTCAACTTCGTAGTACAGTAAAATATAAAAAGTATAAAGTATAACATATCAGATAAATAACATTAGAATTTGTAAAGCAGGCCTGTGTACAATGTACAATAGTCATTAGTGAAAAAGCCAATTACAGTACAAAATTGAGTAGGTGCATTATATAGTAGCTTATGAGATGCACAAAAAGACAGTCAGTTAGCAGCAGATGTAATATTGAGTCCTTATATAATACCAGCTGAGGTAGGGCACTTGGTAGATAGTGATTCTTGTCCAGGGGCAGGGGGCAAGGGGGGAAGATAGTGGACAGAGTACAGCATCCTGACAGCTTGGTGGATGAAGCTATTAGACAGTCTTGTGGAGCGGGCCCGGAATCCGGTACCTTTTCCCTGAGGGGAGAAGGCTAAAAAGGGAGTGAAAGGGGTGGGACGAGTCACCAGCAATGCTGATGGCTCTACGGGTGAGATGGGTGTGGAACATGTCCTTGAGGGAGGGCAGTGGGGCACCAATGATCATATTGGCTGCATTCACTATGCATTGCAGGGACTTCCTACAGGAGGCAGTGTTGTTTCCATACCACACAGAGATGCAGTTAGTGAGGATGCTCTCAATTGTGCCTTGGTAGAAAGAGCATATGATGGGGGGTGGAACTTGTGCTCTTCTCAGTTTGTGTAGATAACAGATGCAGGTTTGAGCTTTCTTTGCCAGTGATGCGGTGTGATCTGACCAGGAACTTGGTGCTACTCACCCTTTCCACAGCTACACCATCGAAGGTCAGTGGAGGGTGCTGTGAATGACCTCTCCTGAAATCGACCACAATCTCTTTGGTCTTTCCCACATTCAGGAAGAGATTGTAGTCTTTACACCACTGGACCAGTTGGCTCACCTCATTCCTATAGTTGGCTTCGTCATTGTTGGTGATGAGGCCGACCACGGTTGTATTGTCTGCAAACTTGACAATGTGATTGGAACTGTAGATTGGCACACAGTCTTGGGTCAGCAGGGTGAAGAGCAACAGGCTGAGCACACACCCTTGTGGGGCCCCTGTGCTCAACATGATGGTCTTAGAGGTGTTATTGCCGACTCACATATTTTGTGGCCTCTCTGTAAGAAAGTCCAACACCCAGTTGCAGAGAGAGGTCTTGAGTCCCAAGTGGCTGAGCTTTTGTATTAGCTGCTGAGGAATGATTGTGTTGAATGCTGAACTAAAATTTAAGAACAACATTCACACATAGGAGTTCTTTGAGTCCAGGTGGGTGAGGGTTGGATGGAGAGCAGCAGAAATGGCATCCTCTATGGACCTGTTCAACACTGTATGCAAACTGAAACGGGTCATGGGAGGAAGAATGGAATTAATACTCAGCATAACCAGCTGCTCAAAGCATTTCATGAATCCTATTGCTGGTGTTAGCGGTTGGAGAGATGTATACAGCAACAAGCAGAATCGATGCATACTCCCTCAGTAAGTAGAAGGGTCGGCACTTAATAATAATAAACTCCGCCAGCGGAGGACAGTGTCTATGCACAACGATAGTATTTCTGCACCAAGCGTCGCTAATGTAAACACACTACCCCACCATGAGTCTTACCTTCTTCCATAAAGACTTGGTCAGTTCGATAGAATGTTAGCAAAGAAAGCTGGATAGCAGAGTCCGGGATTTTGTCATTAAGCCAAGATACCGTAAAAATAAAAACCCAGCAGTTCCTCACGTCATGCCGCGCAGATCTCAGAAGCTGAATGTGATCAATTTTATTGTCTAGTGAACGTACATTGGCCAGGATGAGAGATGGTATTGCAGGTGTGTACGGTCTAGCAGCTAGCCTAGCCAGGATGCCTCCACGCTGGCCCCGTTTCCATTTTCTCTCACACCGTTTCCGGCGCCACCTCTCTACGTAAGATACAGCAGATGAGTCTGGTGATGTAATAGTCCGGCAGAGAAGTCCCAGGCCTCAAAGTATCTCTGTAACTCTCTGGTCCAAGATGTGTTGCTTGATTTTGTGTCTTAAAGGGCAATTACAGCATCCTGTAATCAACATTGTTGGTTGACTATGCTTGACCTCACTCAAAAACTCGCACGAATGAACACAAACATTCACTAAAACACACATTCAGTACTACATAAAGAGAGAGAGGGGCCACTGTGTACGATTGCGCCGCCATCCTGTTACAAGTAATTTACAAAGAGGGCACCAAAACTTCACAGGCATGTTTTTAGATACGGGGGCAAAACTGGACCGACCATAAAAACAAAGACAATGGGAAACCTTTGCACAGACTGTGACTGGATCCAGCTTTCTAAGCCATATTCTGTTAGCTGTGGCTTAGTTTTAACTGTGAAGTCGATTACAGAAGAACAGCCTTTCTAGAAGTGTTTAAGGGATAAATGCTGTGAGACTTGAAACACAAGTGTCCATTGCTCTTTCGCGGAGTCTAGAATGGCCCACAAAACACTGGGGATGATGCATTTGGTTTTATTTTGAAGCCAGTCATGCCTGCTTTAAATCGAATGCAAAGATAGATTTGTGGCTGTTTCGGTTCTCAAGCAGTATGAGACTACTAGTCACATGCTGTCCTGTTTTAAGCATTAATGTCTGCGTTTACACTAAAGAGCCAGAACCCAGAGCTAAACGAACCCATTCCTGGTGTTGAGCAGCACATGTCCTTTCAATTAAAGGCTTAGGTTTAACTGTGAAATCAATTAAAAAAGTGAAGCCTTCCTAGAAGCGTTGAAGGAATAAATGCTGTGAGACTTGAAACACGAGTGTCCATTTTCTATATTTGGGCTTGATTTAAAGCATTAATGACTGGCTTCAAAATAAAACCAAACGCATCATCCCCGGTGTTTTGTGGGCCGTTCTAGACTCGACGAAAGAGCAATGGACCCTTTTAATGCTTAAAACAGGACGGCATGCGGAGGGAGTGCAAAACAAAAGAGCTCTATATAATCTCATCCTGCTGGAGAAACAAAACAGCCAAAAACCTATCTTTGTGTTTAATTTAAAGGAGGCATGACTGGCTTTAATATAAAACCAAACGCGTCATCCCCAGTGTTTTGTGGGCCGTTCTAGACTCCTCAAAAGAGCAATGGACACTAGAGTTTCAAGTCTCACAGCTCTTATCCCTTAAACACTTCTAGGAAGGCTCCGCTTCTGTAATAGACTTCAAAGTTCAAATTAAAATTTTATTTGAGAGGAGACTTTCTGTTAAACACCTGGAATGGGTTCATTTAGCTCTGGGTTCTGCACTTAAGAGAAAATGCGGCCATTAATGCTTAAAGCAGGATGACAAGTTACAGGACTGCAAAACAAAATAGCCCTATATTGTCTCATCCTGCTGGTGAACCGAATCAGCCATAAGCCAGTGTTTTGGTTCGGTTTAAAGCAGGCATCGCTGGCTTCAAAATAAAACCAACAAAGTCATCCTCGGTGTTTTGCGGGCCGTTCTATTCTCCGTGAAAGAGCAATGGACACTCGCGCTTCAAATCTAACATCACTTATCAATTAAACACTTCTAGGGTGGCTCCGCTTTTGTAATCGACTTCATTGTCAAAATTAAACCTTTATTTGCAAGGAGACTTGCTGCTAAACACCCACAATGGGTTCGATTAGCTCTGGGTTCTGGCTCTTGGGAGTAAACCCGGCAATTAGTACTTATAACAGGACGGCATGTGACGGGAATGCAAAACAAAATAGCCTGATATAGTCTGCTTCACTTCCTGCTGGTGAACCGAAACAGCCACAAACCAATCTTTGGGTTCGATTTAAAGCAGGCATCGATGGATTTAAAAAAAAAAAACAAGCGCGTCCTCCCCAGTGTTTTGTGAGCTGGTCTAGGCTCTGCAAAAGAGCAAAGGACACTTGCGTTTCAAGTCTAACAGCACTTATCCCTTAAACACTTCTAGGATGGCTCCACTTTTGTAATCGACTTCACAGTTAAAATTAAACCTTTATTTAAGAGGAGACGTGCTGCTAAACACACACAACTGGTTCATTTAGCTCTCAGTTCTGACTCTTTAGAGTAAAAGCGGCCATTAATGCTTATAACAGGACTGCATGTGACGGGACTGCAAAACAAAATAGCCCGATATAGTCTCATCCTGCTGGTGTATCCAATCAGCCACAAACCAGTCTTTGGGTTTGCTTTAAAACAGACTTCATTGGCTTCAAAATAAAACCAGATGTGTCATCCTCTGTGTTTTGTGGGCCGTTCTAGTCTTCGTGAAAGAGTAATGGACACTCGCGTTTCAAGTCTAACAGCACTTATCCCCTAAACACTTCTAGGATGGCTCTGCTTTTGTAATCGACTTCACAGTTAAAATGAAACCTTTATTTGAGAGGAGACTTGCTGCTAGATACCAGGAATAGGTTCCTTTATCTCCCAGTTCTGGCTCTTTAGAGTTAATGCGGTCATTAATTCTTATAACAGGACGGCACGTGATGGAAGTGCAAAACAAAATAGCTCTATATTGTCTCATCTTGCTGGTGTACCAAAACAGCCACAAACCAATCTTTTGGTTCAATTTAAAGTAGGCATCACTGGCTTCAAAATAAAACCAAACGCGTCCTCCTCGGGAAAAGAACAGAAGTAAGAGTTGAACAGTTAACCATGAACAGTTATGATAATTAATTGAATATACAAAGCATCAGGATTAAACTAAAATGAAGTTATGAGAAAGCCATGTTAAAGTAATGTGTTTTCAGCAGTGTTTTAAAGTGCTCCACTGTATTAGCCTGGCAAATTCCTATTGGCAGGCTATTTCAGATTTTAGGTGCATAGCAGCAGAAGGCCGCTTCACCACTTCTTTTAAGTTTAGTTTTTGGAATTCTAAGCAGATACTCATTTGAAGATCTAAGGTTACGATTTGGAATATAAGGTGTCAGACATTCCGATATATAAGATGGAGCGAGATTATTTAAGGCTTTGTAAACCATAAGCAGTATTTTAAAGTCAATTCTGAATAACACAGGTAACCAGTGCAGTGACATCAAAACTGGAGAAATGTGCTTGGATTTTCTTTTCCTAGGTAGGATTCTTGCAGCTGCATTCTGCACTAGTTGCAAATGATTTATGTCTTTTTTGGGTAGTCCTGAGAGGAGTGCGTTACAGTAATCTAATCGTCTGAAAACAAAAGCGTGAATTAATTTCTCAGCATCTTTCAATGATATAAGAGGTTTAACTTTTGCTACATTTCTTAAGAGAAAAAATGCTGTCCTAGTGATCTGATTAATATGCAATTTAAAATTCAGATTACAGTCAAAAGTTACCCCTAAATTGTTTACCTCCGTCTTGACTTTTAATCCTAATGCATTAAGTTTATTTCTAATAACCTCATTATATCCATTATTGACAAACACTAAAATTTCTGTTTTCTGTTTATTAATCCATTTAGAAACACAAGTAAGACAGTGAAACAACAGAGTCGGGGTCATCAGGGGCTATTGATAAGTACAGCTGCGTGTCATCAGCATAGCTGTGGTAGCTCACGTTGTGCCCCAAGATAATCTGACCTAACTGAAGCATGTTAATAGAAAAGAGCAGCGGACCCAGGATAGAGCCTTGTGGAACACCATATAGAATATCATCTGTCTTTGAGTTATAATTACCACAACTAACAAAGAATTTTCTACCTGTCAGGTAGGATTCAAACCAATTTAAGACATTGCCAGAGAGGCCAAATCATTGACTAAGGCGATTTCTAAGAATATTGTGATCAATGGTATCAAATGCGGCACTCAAATCTAAGAGAATGAGAACAGATAAATGGTCTCTGTCTGCATTTACCCGCAAATCATTTATTACTTTAATTAGTGCATTTTTTGTACTGTGATTTGTTCTGAAACCCCACTGAAACTTATCAAGAATAGCATGTTTATTGAGGTGGTCATTGAGCTGCATAATGATTGCCTGCGCCACCTCCACCTACTCAAAGCTTCATGATGCTCCAACAATGATGGACGGATTAAAAGGAAGAAGTCTACGTGACCATCATCATCATCAAGCCCTTCCGTGAGAACCCTAAATCCAAAGAGGACTGTTTCATTTATGTTAGGTAGAATGCCCAGAGGGGACTGGGCGGTATCATGGTCTGGAATCCCTACAGATTTTATTTTTCTCCAGCCGTCTGGAGTTTTTGTTTTTCTGTCCCCTGGCCATTGAACCTTACTCTTATTCGATGTTAATGTTGATTTATTTTTTATAATTATGTCTTTCATTTTTCTATTCTTTAATATGTAAAGCACTTTGAGCTACTGTTTGTATGAAAATGTGCTATATAAATAAATGTTGTTGTTGTTGTTTTCTAGAATTTTACTTAAGATAGGCAGGTTAGAAATTGGTCTAAAATTTTCTAAAGCAGAGGAGTCAAGACTATTTTTCTTGAGCAGGAGTTTAACTACAGCATTCTTAAGACAGTCTGGGAAGATCCCCGTATCTAACGATGAGTTTACTATGTCAAAAATACTATCAATTAGCATGCCTGATACTTCTTTGAAAAAACTTGTTGGTATTGGGTCAAGGATGCAGGTGGAGGGCCTTAGTTGAGAAATTATTTTATATAAATCAGGTAAATCTACCCTGATGAAAGAATTTAATTTGCTTAAAATGGAATAGTGGGGTTTAAGAGGATCAGTATTGGGGGGATGTACTATATTTTTTCTAATATCATTAATTTTTTGATTGAAAAATACAGCAATCTTCTCACAAGTTTCACTTGAAGTATTTTGAAGGCATTCCTTTGAGTTACCTGGGTTTAGCAGATGATCAATCGTAGAGAATACGACTCTGGGATTACTAGCATTGTTATTTATATTTCTAGAGAAATAGCAGCACCTCTCAAGACGGACTGTGTTATTGTACTCTGTTATTTTAACCTTCAATATTTCATAGTGGATAGTTAGTTTAGTTTCTCTCCATTTACACTCAGCTCTCCGGCATGTTCTCTTTAAATCAGACATTCTTTGGGTCTTCCATGTGTGGAGATTATTCTTATTGAAAAAAATACTTCCAAACAAACAATAAAGTTTTGGGGCCCATCCCCGTATATTGTCGTCAAGAAAAAGATGAAATAAACGGATTCAAAGTCTTTTCAGCACAATGAACAATTTACTGATGACAAAATGGCATTTATATAAGCAAAGGATTATGGGGACAGGAAATGGTTGGCATGGTGTGATGCTGGAGACAGGAACCGAAACCAGCGTCATCAGGATGAGACGGAAGTGGAGTAATCTGAGAGGGCCGGAAGTGATGTCATCACGGCCATTTTGGTACCTGGAAGTGGAGGTATTTATTTTTCTTCTGTTTTCCTGTTGACAAAAGAGATTCAGGTAAGTACCACGTGATAACCCTTTATCTCGCGATAGTTCACTCACCTTTAGGCTCTTTGACTGCCTAACGGCCAAACAGACACCAAGAGGAATAATGGACAGTAAAACCAGGTGCAGAATGAGCTAATCGAATGAGGTCAAAATGATAAGAAATTGTTATAAAAACTTCAATTGCTGTAATGTTTGAGGCTCAGTCTCATTCGGCCGAATTGGGTTGAGTCCATGTTGTTGATTTATGGCAATAAAGCCTTAAAACTCTGTCTGTCTATCTCGAGTCCTAATAGCCTTTATTTTTAGGTAAAAAGCCTTCTGATGATGAATTTTTCGCCACAACACAGCTCTCACCTTAGTATTATTTTTTTCTACCTTACTATTTACATTATCCTCACTATTGTAGTTAGCACTATAAACGGACTGGTTGCTTAGAATATTTGTAGGTTTTGAAGCTGCTGATGAATCAAAGAAGTGTTTTTTAACAATATGCTTCTTGTGAATGTTTTCTATCGTTATTTTTATATTACATAGTAAAAAGAAATGGTCTGATAGACCAATACCAATGATTTGCTTGCTTCACATTAACTGTTAGTCCTTTGGAAATTACTAAGTCTAAAGTATGATCTGCTTTATGTGTAGGCTGACTAACGAGCTGTCTCAAATAAAAAAAGTCCATTGGTTTAGGAATTCTTTTACTTTTGGGACTACCACCATCACGTTTCACAGATGGGATAAGGTTCTTATGCTGGAATGCAGTGTTTTCCTTTCTCCAAACATAATGCTTTTCATTTAAATCAAAAAGCTCTATTTTGGTCTCATCCATCAACAAAACATTCTTCCAATAGCCTTCTGGTTTGTTCACGTGATCTTTAGCAAACTGCAGATGAGCAGCAATTTTATTTTGGAGAGCAGTGGCTTTCTCCTTGCAGCCCTGCCACGCACACCATTGTTGTTCAGTGTTCTCCTGATGGTGGACTCATGAACATGAACATTAGCCAATGTAAGCCTTCAGTTGCTTAGAAGTTACCCTGGGGTCCTTTGTGACCTCGCCGACTATTACACGCCTTGCTCTTGGAATGATCTTTGTTGGTCGAACACTCCTGGGGAGGATAACAATGGTCTTGAATTTCCTCCATTTGTACACAATCTGTCTGACTGTGAATTGGTGGAGTCCAAACTCTTTAAAGATGGTTTTCTAACCTTTTCCAGCCTGATGAGCATCAACAACTAATTTTCTGAGGTCCTCAGAAATCTCCTTTGTTCGTGCCATGATACACTTCCACAAACGTGCT
This sequence comes from Polypterus senegalus, assembly GCF_016835505.1. Taxonomy (NCBI): domain Eukaryota; kingdom Metazoa; phylum Chordata; class Cladistia; order Polypteriformes; family Polypteridae; genus Polypterus; species Polypterus senegalus. Next base: position 137,192,745 of record NC_053158.1, on the reverse strand, counting down.
GTGAAGAGCAGACTTTGATAGATCCCTGTTCTTTAAATAATACAGGGTGCCCACTCACACCTGATTGTCATCCCATTGATTGAAAACACCTGACTCTAATTTCACCTTCAAACTAACTGCTAATCGTAGAGGTTCACATACTTTTGCCACTCACAAATATGTAATATTCGATCATTTTCCTCAATAAATAAATGACCAATTATAATATTTTTGTCTCATTTGTTTAACTGGTTTCTCTTTGTCTACTTTTAGGACTTGAGTGAAAATCTGATGATGTTTTAGGTCATATTTATGCAGAAATATAGAAAATTCTAAAGGGTTCACAAACTTTCAAGCACCACTGTAAATGTGTGCTCTGGTTTGTAAGTACTGATGTGCTCAGATAAGTAAGCCAGACCTTGACCATTTAAGGATTTCCATGTTAAAAGTAGGATTTTTGAAATCAACCATAAAGTTAAATGAGAACCAGTGTAAGTACTTAAGAACTGGAGCAATGTGTTTGTATTTTCTTATTCTTTTAATAATTCTTGCTGCAGCATTTTGAATTAACTAAAAGCTGTAGTACTTGGGTATTGTACCATGTTAACCATTATGGATGTGGTAAGAAGTTAAGCAAAATGACACATTTTATTTGCTAACTAGAAAGATTACAATTTGCAAGCTTTTGAAGCAACTTGGGCGTCTTCTTCAGGCAAGGTGTAATCAGGAAATGATTACATCTTGTCTGAAAGCTGTATAAAGAACAATTTTAACATCCAGTGAACACCGCATTGCAGTGGTCAATCCTACTAGAAATAAATTCATGTATTAATTTCTCAGTATTCTAAATATTTAGAAGACACCTTAATTTTCCAAACTTTTAAAGATGAAAGAAGCATGTCTTGGACAGTTTTGCAATGTGAGCTTTAAATGACATTTTGGAGTCAAAGATAATACCTAGATTGTAGGCTGATTCAATAAAACTAATAGTGAGTCCAACCAATTTAAATAATGACAAAATATTGTTGCAACCAGCATTTTTTCCTCCAATAATAAACATCACTGTTTTATCTGTGTTGAAAGACAAGTATTTCTCATTCATCCATTCCTTTTATTCACTAACACATCTAATTAAAGACAATATCGGAGAAGCATTATTTGGTCTAGAGGTATAACTGGGTGTTATCTGCATATGATTGCAAATGAACATTATGTTTTCTAATGATAGATCCCAGTGGAGGCATGAACAGTGAAAGCAGTAAAGACACCAGTACTGAGCTTTGTGGGACTCCATATTGATCTTCTATGTATAATGATGGACTACTGTCAGTGCATTTCTGTATGTACTGGAATTGATTTGATAAATAAAAACTAAACCAGGCAAGGACATTAACTGTAAGCCCAATTTCATTTTCCAGCCTGTGCAGTAAAATAGAATGGTCAGTTGTGTCAACTGCTGCACTCAAGTCTAACAACATAATTACAGTGGAATTTCCTACATCAGAGGATAGAAGAATGTCATTTACAACACATGTTAGAGCAGTTTCTGTAGTATGACTAGTACGGAACCCAGACTGGAATTTCTTAAATAAATTGTGATGCATAAGTGTGAGACTAAAGCTGACTGTCAACTACATTTCAAGTATTTTAGAGAGATTTGATATTGGTCTTGTGGAAAGACAGCCCCCGGGCACAGACAGACAGAAACCAAATGTCCAAAACACACGTTTATTGCTGTCCTCTCTCTATACAGCATCACGCAATGCTGTATTAGCCAAACTCAGTCCGTTCTTTCTCTCTCTGTCCTTGAATCCTTCTGCCACCTCTACTCCACTCCCCACAATGTCAATGTCAATGTCAATTTATTTATATAGCACATTTAAAACAACATAGGAATGCTATGGCCAAAGTGCTTTACAATAATAGAGTAAAAGAAGACAAACAAATAACATAAATAGAAATAAAATAAATGAACATAAATAGATAAATAATAATAAATAGAAGTAATGTTATATAATCACAATGAGGAAACCATCAGTACTGATGAATGTACGGAGGTGGCCTCTTTTATCCCCATCCGGATGTACTCCAGGTGCCCTCTGATGAACTTCCTGCGGCACTTCCTGGTGTGGCGGAGGTTCCGTATGAGCACACGGAAGCACTCTGGGTGTCCCTGGTATTCCTTCCACCAGCACCTCTGGGTGTAGCGGAAGTGCTGACATCCAGGTCTCCACAATCGTCCGGGTGCCCCCTTGCGGTGGCCACGAGCCCCTATAGGGTTGTGCTTTCATGCTCAATTCCCATGGCCCCCATACAAACCAGGGCGGCTTCCCTCTCATGGTCCGAGGGAGCCATAGTCCCTCTCCCAGTCCTTTCAGGCATCCTGGCTGGGCACAGCCCCCAGCCACCCACCACAGTCTCTAATTATTAAGTATATGTTGGTGAAGGTCTGACTTTTTAAGTAAAGGTTTGATAACTGACACCTTGAATGCATAAGGTACTGTACCATACAATAATTAACTATTGATAATGCTAAGAATAGGTGCTGCATAAACACCCATTGTGAATTTTACTAGTTTTGTTAGCACTGGATCTAGAGAACAATTAGTAGGTTTCATTTTAGAAATTAAAATTAAGGCTTTCTGTTCTGTTACAGGATTAAAATTTCTAAAGTGTTGAATGCCAGGCTAGACAGGGTCTGCAAAGCTAGTATGAGGTTTGCACTGTGATGCTGAGATCTGGGATCTTTAATTTTCTCATTAAAGAAGTTTATGAAGTCTGTATTGCTAATGTCTGTTGGTATTTTGAACTGTAGTTCTGAATTCACATTTGTTAAATTAGCCACTGTTCTGAACAGTACACAAGGATTATTATTATTGTTATTTATTATTTTAGAATAGTAGTCTGAGCAAGTTTTAAAGAGAACTTTTTTATATTTTTTAACATTCTCCGTCCATGCAATTTAAGTGACCTGCAGCTTTGTTATTCTTCATCTATGCTCCAGATAAACAACAGCCTTTGACTTAAGATCACAAGATGGTGGTCTGGATGGTGGTCTAATCAGTCAGCCACACAGTTTTACTGCCATATTTTGGGATAATACAAAAGATCCTCTCCAATTAGGATGAAGAGCATCTCTCTTGAAAAATCAAGGCCTTTCCCAATAATCATCCCAGTTGTTCACAAAGGCTTTACTTTTATTTGCATGACAGGTTTCTAGCTAACAGTGGATGGGAATGCAATTTGCTATAAATCACATCCGCTCTATATAATCTTGGTAAGGTGCCAGATACAATTCAATTCTGACATTTTCTTTCTACTATGGTGCATAGGGAGATGCAGTTCCCCTTTAATACCTCATACTGCTGTAAATAAATATCATTAGTGCCAACATGTAGCAATAAGGTAGATACTTCCTCATGAGCCAGAGGATCCAATTTTGCCTGAATGTCAGATACCTTCACCCTTATAAGGCATTTAACATAGTTTGGAATTCTAACATTCTGCATATGGAATGACCAATTATGACCCCTTTATTCTTTTCAGGATCCACAGGCATGCTGCAGAGTGTCCAGAATAGTGCCACCAAATTGGTGACCTGGGTGCTGTTGATTTCTGCCTCATACTGACTACAAAGGGACCTAGAAAGAGTCTGAAGCCAAATCATTAGTAGCCAAATTGTATAAACACATCGAGTCAATTCAGTTTTGGGTTTGCCTAATTGCTATTAAGTTTCTAATGTGGTCCTCCAATTTGTGTATTTTCATGCCCAATTCTAAATTAACGAAGCATTTTTTGGTAGGTGAAGCTGTCTGCACTTAAAAAGAAAAGTCTGAATTGTATGTGAAGCAGAACACACAACATATAAACATGTCCTCAACGGACAGAGAGCAGATGCAATTTGTCTTTATCCCTTTCTGTTCCCTTTTTTCATTCTGCATTCAGCTGAATCATTAGGAGACCATTGGCTTTAAACTTTCACCACCCGCTGGGTGATCAACTTCATGCTGTTGGTTACTTTTTCTTGTCGGATGTTGGCATTACTCCAGCTTTACTTTACTGACTACTTTGCATAGTTATCGGCTATTCTTTTCAGACACTGTAAAACTCTATGTGTGTGTGTGAGATGCCACTTTCATTCTTCTGCTCGCTGCTCAGCCGCACCAGATGTTGTGTAAAATAAGGAATAAGATCATTACTAAAATGTTTCTAACACCCCTAAGCTATCTTCCTGGACATTTGTTTTTTACAATTATCTATCGTAGGTTTAATGTAATAACTTATCTAGAAAAATCTTGCTCTTTGTAGTTTTTGGAATTGTCTTCATGCCACATGCTGCCAGCCTGTTTCTGGCTGCGGCATGGAGTAATTGGCCCTGCAGTGTTCTCTATATCCTTGGCTGATTGTACTTTCAAGTTGCTGAGCAGCACAAGCAAAATGAATATTTTGCACCGGGAAATGAATCAAAGTCAAAACACCAACAAAAGGGTCCTTACCAAACAACCAAGAAGCTGAGCACCAAAAACAAGAATGTTAAGCAAGTTTGGAGACAGAAAGGGAAAAGCTTCAAAATCATGACAAGATTAGAAACACATAAAGTAAGGATTTTGTTTTAAGTGTTTATTCAAATCATGGATAGTGAGTAGAGTATTGTCCATCCATCCATCCATTCTCTGACCCGCTGAACCCGAATACAGGGTCACGGGGGCTGCCGGAGCCAATCCCAGCCAGCATAAGGCTTGAACAAATCCCCGTGGGGCGCCAGCCCGCTGCAGGACACACACACACACACACACCAAGCACACATTAGGGACAATTTAGGATCATCAATGCACCTGACCTGCAAGTCTTTGGACTGTGGGTGGAAACCAGAGCACCCGGAGGAAACCCACGCAGACATGGGAGAACATGCAAACCCCACGCAGGGAGGATCCGGGAAGCAAACCCAGGTCTCCTTACTGCAAGGCAGCAGCGCTACCACTGAGCCACTGTACTGAGATGAGATTTATGAACTGATTATATTAAAAAGAGCAAAAATATAAAGAAAATATTGCAGAGTTAATGGAAAAAAATAATACCATTACAGGGATAGATTTTCTGTGTTATATAGTGTCTTTTGTGTTGACAATACCATCTACAGTTACTAATGGAAACTCACACTGTAGTTTCTCAAGCAAGTGTGATTCTCTCAGGGTCAAACAGCAAGGTCAACATTGAAAATGAACCTGCGTTCTTGTGGCAGAGCAATAAGGTTAAAGGTTAAACAAGGTTTAACAAGTTAAATTTGAGTGAAGAAGGAACCCAATGTTGGCTTAAAAACCTCTGTAAAGAAAGCCAAAGTGAACATTCAGATAATCTCCTGTGAGTGTCACTGTGTATCAGGAGTTACTTAACTTTGGGGACCTCAGGGCTCATGGCTTCAGCTCGGGTCTCTACATTCTACTCCATCACACTGGACATCAACTCAAAACCTGCAGGCAGTGACCATCCAGCACACAGTGGTCATCCACATCTGCACTGACATCTACAATTATATCTTTATCTAAATCTAAACATATTTATACAAACAGTTTAAGAAAAAGAAAAGTCAATATGCAAATGAAAAACATCCAACACTGGATATGCGTAAATGCTGCCCTATTGTGGTCTCATAGGCAATTTAAATAAAAACCTTTCTTACATTTTTTAATCCTTTTCCAGTCTTTTTAAACGTTAAGGCTGTGTTGAACGTTTGGCACAACTAATTTCAGGCCAATCGTAGCTGCTGCTGTTTGCATTTCCATGTGCTGATTTTCTCTGAAAGAGCTTTACTTGGTTTTCTCTTGAAGTGATTTGACTGGCTCGTGAGGGGGCCACCAGGGTGGTATGGGACATGAGAAGAACCTGTCATGAGGCGTGGAGAGGTCGGTGGTGACACACCTGGCAATGAGAGGTTATTGTCATATACCAGTCTGAACAGACAGTGACCACAAGGGAGCATTAGATCTGGTTTATTCTGTACAGCACCACAGAGGAGTCCATGTTCTTTTAGTTATTTTCAGGAAGGTATACCCAAAGTTTAACAAGAAGATATATGTATTACAGTATTATGGGATTTCATTATAATGCTTTGCTTTTTATTAACTTGGGGTTCCATTTAGTATGTAATATCAATTGGTTATAGAGGACAGAGTGCATGTTAACTTCATTTCCAAGTATATCACAATTCTGAAAACAAAACCTACAAATATTATCCCAATATGAGAAATGTATACAATTCAAAAACAGCTTAGTTTATTTATGAGTGGGTGCTAAGCCATCACCTATGGCCATGAACTATGCGTATTGACCGAAGCACTAGATTGCAGATACAAGTGGTGAAAATGAGTTTCCGGGTGTCTGGGCTTAGCCTTTGAGAAGGGGTGAGGAGCGCAGACGAGATGTTTCTGATGGGATGCCTTCTGGACGCAAGCCTGGGGAGATGTTTCAGCCATGTCCAACCAGGAAGGGACCTTGCGGAAGACCAAGGATGGTCTTCCAAGGCTGGGTGGAAATGAGTCAGTGTTTCCCTGGGGGATTTGGAGCAGGTGGCAGGAATTCTGGGTGTCTTTGCTTAGAGTGCTGCCCCAATGACCCAGACCAGATTCGCTGCAGAAAATCAAAGAATGGGTGGATAATTTTACCACAGAAATAGTTAAGGAATATTTCAGTGATCAGATGTAGGTTAAGTAGTGTAGTAACCACTGGCCTACAAAATGGATTGCTGTGCTCTGATGGCTAATAAACACACATGTCAAACACACACTGGGGCTAACGTAGAGTTGGCAGTTCACCTAACATGTATGTCTTTGGACATTGGGAGGAAACCACAGCACCCGGAGCAAACACATGCAGGCACGGAAAGAACAGGCAAACTCCTTAGTGTGAGGCAGCAGCGCAACCACTGCGCCCGTGTGCTGTCTTGTCAGCCCGGATTTTAAAATGCTGATATCAGAATTAGGAAACTAACATCAATTTTTAAAACGCTGATATCTTGTAATTATCAAATTTCAAAGACATACAATATCAGAAATTTGAATTTTGATATCAAGAAAGAGAATTCAATTCTGAAAAGGCTTCCCATATGCGAATCCCATTGCCAACACCAGCGGCAGATGACAGGTAGCTTTCCCCATAGACATATATAGATAGACGCCGCATTCACTGTGTTGCCCAGTCGACACGATACGTCAGCACATCTGCCACAATGTGAGCAAAGTGCCATTTAAACTAATACAGGTAGATATGGAAACTGGGTTTTCTGATGAAAAAACAATAACATCTAAAACAATATTATTTACATACAGCAGATTTTGGTGAACCGTTTAAATGCAATTATTTATATTGTCACGCACGCGCGAGTAGGAGACTGTGGACGGACCTTAACACGCTTCGGAAGACGTTCGCCGGCAGGGAGTGGCGGGGTACTAACCTTTCTCCTTTGCTTTCTTGCAGAAAAAAAGACGCTCCGCCACCATAAGCCTCATTTTCCCGCAGCACGTTACTTCCGCCCTTCCTCCTCCATTGTTCCTGACATCATCAATCCCATCTTCCCTCACGGTTCCTTCCCAGCGTTCCTCCACTTCCGGTTCCTCTTCCATTAAATGGCCGGCCTCGCCATCTTCGGCGTCGCGCATATGAACAATTTGTGTTTATATATTTTGACCTTGTTTTGTTTGTTTGATTGTGGATACTTCTACAGTATACGGGGCCGGAAATCCCAAACCTTTATGCTGTGTGCTTTTGAATCTTTTACAGTGGCGTAGCCGGCAGGATACTGCTCCGAGAGAGATGACTGAAGGACAGGACCTCAGCACAGTGCTGCAGGGGATGAATGCCCAGATCCTTTCCTTGCAGCAAGCGCAAGCCGCTACCACCCGGGAGTTGGAGGCAATGAAGGCCCAGAGGGTAAGACCAGACTCACCTCGACCAACGCCCCCGTCTCTAGTACCAATGACGGAAGCGGACGACATCGAGTCATACTTGGGCATATTTGAAAGGATGGCCACCCGGAACGAGTGGCAGCGGTCTGAGTGGGCGTCCATTCTGGCGCCCTACCTGAAGGGACCCGCGCAGCGGGCTTACTATGATCTCCCCGAGGAGGAGGCCGCAAGTTACGACCTCCTAAAACAGGAGATCCTGGCACGCTATGGCATCACGCCGGGCCAGCAGACGAGTGAATGGCAGAGCTGGCAATTCGACCCAGAGAAGCTGGCCCGAGCACAGGCCTTCGACTTCTGGGGAAAAATGGGGTGTTGGCTACGGCCCGAGGGTCCCCAAGCCCGGAAGGTCGTGGAGCAGGTGGCCTGTTAGGGCCTGGTTAATGCCATGTCTAGCTCCCTCGCCCAGCAGGTCCAGCACCATCTTTATAAGGACATGCTAGGACTCCTGGAAGTCCTGGAACGTCAACTCGCGGTCTTCCGAGCTGGGGGGTCAGAAAGGCAAGCTCGTGGGAACCGACAGGGACGGGCGGCCACCCCTGAGCCCTCTCGACGCGCTGCGGAAGCGCCGCAGAGACCCAAAGAAAAGCCGGCCTCCCCACGCTGTTACAAGTGCGGTGAGCCCGGCCACCTACTGCCAACCTGTCCGTTGAACACAGCCACGGAGCCAATGGACTGCACCTGGGCCACCGCAGAGAGGTACTGTACTCCGTCGCATCCCTTGGTGAGTCTGAACACGGGAGTGGTGTTATTGAATGGGCATTTGGTGGTGGCTCTGTTTGACTCCGGCAGCAACATAACCATTGTCGCTCGCCGTTATGTATTACCGCGACAGTGGCTTAAACAACATTTGCAAGTCACTTGCGTGCATGGGGAAACCAAGTCATATCGTTCCACACAGTGCTACATCACCTGGAAGGGGGAATTGTCTAAGTTGATGGTCGCGGTGTTGCCCGAACCCCCCTATCCAGTAATTTTGGGACAAGACTGGTCACACAAAAAATGCGGTAAGACACACACCGCTCCCGGAGCCTCACTGGGTCTGGCTATGAGGGGGCGAGGCACCCTTCCCGCGGTCTCCACGCCGTGCTCTGGGGCAGGCCCTAATGGCGCAGGCACATCGGGGGACGCTTCCCCGGTGACGGACCCTGACCCGGAATTATCTGCCGGAGAAGGGACGAGCCAGGGAACACTTCCACTGACCAGCTCACAAGACCCCCTGAGTAACTTGGATCATCAATTCCAGTCCATGCCTGCCTCATTTAAGAGGGAGCAGTGGAATGATGATTCCCTGCGGTTTGCCCGGAATGCGGTTGTTCTTCCAGGCAGCTCACAAGCTGATGGATCCATACCACGTGAGCCCTTTTTTGTGCTTGAAAATGATCTGCTGTATCGGGTGGTGACCCACGAGGGCGAGGTGCGGAAGCTGCTGCTAGTTCCGTGTACCTTCCGGCGGGAGGTATGTGAACTAGCTCACGCTCACCTTCTAGGCGCCCACCTCGGGGCCGAAATAACTTTAGAAAGGATAAAACTCTGCTTTTACTGGCCCGGGATCAACGAGGAGGTCCGACGTTTCTGCCAATCCTGTCCGGAATGTCAGATTCGCCAGAGTTCCTAGGAGGGACAGCGCTCCTCTCGTCCCTATACTCCTGATAGATATTCCCTTTGACAGAATAGGGGTGGACTTAGTAGGACCCCTGGAACCCTCAAACCGTGGCCATAAGTACATATTGGTCATGGTGGATTACGCTACCCAATACCCAGAGGCGGTTCCCCTGCGCTCCGCTAATACAAAAAACATCGCACGGGAATTAGTCAACTTATTTTCTAGAGTGGGTATACCCAAAGAAGTCCTCACGGACCAGGGTACACCCTTCACCTCGGATACGTTCAGGGAGGTCACCAAATTACTCCGGATAAAGCACCTGAAGACGTCTGTCTATCACCTGCAAACAGACGGGCTGGTAGAGCGTTTTAATCAGACGCTTAAACAGATGCTCCGCAAAGTAATCAACGCTGATGGCAGGAACTGGGACCAGCTCCTACCACTCGTGCTTTTTGCCTACCAGGAAGTGCCCCAGGCCTCTACGGGCTTCTCCCTTTTTGAGTTGTTGTATGGGCGACAACCCCGAGGAATTTTGGACATACTAAAAGAGGGCTGGGAGGCTGAGGCCCTTCCCTCCTCCAATATACTGGAGTATGTGGCGCAACTGCGCGACAGGCTCGCGAAAATCAGGCCGCTCCTAAAGGACCACGTGACTCGTGTGCAGGCAGCTCAGGCCCGGTGTTACAATCGCAACTCCGTCCTCCGGGAGTTCCGCCCGGGGGATCGAGTGATGGTGCTCGTTCCTACCTCCCATTCCAAGTTACTAGCTCACTGGCAAGGGCCATACGAGGTTAAGGAAAGAAAGGGGCTCGTCGACTATTTGGTTAAACAGCCTAATCGTCGGCCGAGTGAGAGGATCTACCATGTTAATTTATTAAAACCCTGGAAGGACAAGGAGGAGTCTCCCGACACACATAGATCCCTCTCCCTATTCACAAGCACGTCTGCCCTTAACCTCGGTGACGAGCTGACACCCCTACAGCGGCAGGAGATAACCCAGGCAATCCGGGCCGTCCCCGAAGTAGTGAGCGAGTCACCGGGCCAGACCTCGCTGATTGCGCACAACATAGTCACGGACCCCGGTGTAATCGTCCAGGAGAGACCCTATAGACTCCCGGAGGCAAAATGCGCTGAAGTGGTACTGGAGGTGCAACGGATGTTGGATATGGACATTATTGAGGAAAGCCATAGTCCCTGGTCTAGTCCTATCGTCCTCGTTTCCAAGCCGGACGGCTCCTGGAGGTTCTGTAATGACTTCAGACGTCTGAATCAGGTCTCCAAATTTGATGCCTACCCGATGCCCCACATTGATGACCTACTTGAACGGCTGGGTACGGCTCGATACTTGACTACTCTTGATATGACGAAAGGGTATTGGCAAATTCCCTTAACGGCATCTGCAAAAGAGAAAACAGCCTTTAGCACCCCTAGTGGACATTGGCAATACAAGGTCCTCCCATTTGGGCTGCACGGGGCCCCTGCGACCTTTCAACGTCTGGTGGATAGAGTGCTGAAGCCCCACCAGTCCTATAGTGCTGCCTACCTGGATGACGTAGTCATTTATTCTGGCACCTGGAAGGAGCATCTATTGCAGGTCTCTGCTGTCCTCGCGAAACTAGCTAAAGCCGGCCTCTGCATAAACCCCCGTAAGTGTTTTTTTGGCTTGAAGGAGGCCAAGTATTTAGGCTACCTTGTGGGACGAGGACAGGTGAGACCACAATGTTCAAAAATTAAGGACATTTTGGAATGGCCCCGTCCAAATACCAAGAGACAGGTGCAGGCTTTCTTGAGGTTGGCGGGGTACTACCGCCGGTTCGTATCCCGCTTCTCCGAAAGGGCAGCACCCTTGACTAATTTAACAAATAAGGGCGCTCCCTTATATGTGGTATGGAACGATAAGGTGGAACACGCATTCAGTGACCTAAAAAAGGCCCTAACGTCGGCACCTGTATTAAGGACACCCGATTTTGGGCTCCCTTTTATTCTCCAGACCGACGCTTCGGACACAGGCCTGGGCGCCGTGTAGAGCCAAAGTGTTGATGGTATTGAACATCCCGTGATGTACTTAAGCCGGAAACTGCTGGACTGAGAGACTAGGTATGCGGCAGTGGAGAGGGAAGCCTTGGCCATTAAGTGGGCAGTAACTCATCTCCGTTACTACCTGTTGGGTCGCGAATACACTCTGGTGACTAATCACGCTGCGCTTCAGTGGATGTCCCTACACAAGGAGTCGAATCCACGGGTCACCAGGTGGTTTTTGGGCTTGCAACCCTATAAGTTCACTGTCACTTATCGTCGCGGCAACCTTCAGGCCAATGCCGATGCCCTCTCTCGTATCCACGACCTCTCGGTTAGGTCCGCCCGACCTGACGACCTTGGGCTGAGGGGGGGGTCGTGTCACGCACGCGCGAGTAGGAGACCGCGGACGGACCTTAACACGCTTCGGAAGACGTTCGCCGGCAGGGAGTGGCGGGGTACTAACCTTTCTTCTTTGCTTTCTTGCAGAAAAAAAGACGCTCCGCCACTATAAGCCTCATTTTCCCGCAGCACGTTACTTCCGCCCTTCCTCCGTCATTGTTCCTGACGTCATCAATCCCATCTTCCCTCACGGTTCCTTCCCAGCATTCCTCCACTTCCGGCTCCTCCTCCATAAAATGGCCACTGACGCCATCTTCAGAGTCGCGCATATGAACAATTTGTGTTTATATATTTTGACCTTGTTTTGTTTGTTTGATTGTGGATACTTCTACAGTATACGGGGCCGGAAACCCCAAACCTTTATGCTGTCTGCTTTTGAATCTTTTACAATATCCATTTATACACTAATAATGGCATTTATTAAATAATAATATTAATTATTATTATTAAATAATTCCTCCCATATAAGTAACATTTCTCGGACTGCCTTCTTCCATCTCCAAAACATTTCTAGACTTCGTCCTATTGTTCTTACGCAAAACAGTCCTGAAGTATTGGTTAATGCCCTAGTCACCTAACATACAGATTACTGTAATGCTATTCTATCTGGCATCCCACAAAAACGTATCCATCACTTACAACTTCTTCAGAATTCTGTTGCTAGGATAATAATCTGCTGTTCTAAATCCACTGAACATATTACACCTATTCTCTCTCAACTTCACTGGCTCCCTGTTCACTACTGAATGCAATACAAAATACCGCTCTTAACATTTAAGGCTCTCCACAGTCTTGCTCCTCCCTACCTCACTGATCTCCTAAAGACTTACACTCCCACTCACTCACTCAGATCCTGTAATTTGAGAGTATTCAGTCTGGCAATATGGTACAGCCTTATTTTGTGGAAGACAGACACAACTAAAGACATGAGCATAAAATGATGGTTTTCAGTTTCAAACTGTGTTTCTTCAATGTGCACCTTGAGAAAAAAACACATCATCTGAACCAATCTCAGCCCGAACAAACTGATTGATCAAAGATACACTGAAAGTGTGCCCTAATGTCGATTGTTGGATAACACGCTCAGTTACTTTGACCACCTTGACTGTACCCTCAGAAGGAATCATCAAACCTCCTTTGTTTTTTAATGTGAGCAAGAGGTAACTTTGAATGCCAGTACAGCATCTGTTATCAAACTAGCACGGCACACATCACAGGACAGCTTTCTCAAAATCCCGTCTAAGGGCTACCTCCCACTGCTTCCCAATTTTTTTGGGAAATCTTCAGAGTTTGAGAAATGTTAACAGCTAACAACAATCTACATAGCTAGTGACTAAATATGTTTAGACAAAATGTTGTTTGGAGGCTCACTTGAGCACATAAATGCATAGCTTTGCTAGCTTAGCCTGGTGTAGCTAAAGTTAAGATTATAAAACAGGATTTTCTAGTGGGTAAATAAAACCAAAACAATTGTTCAGCCTTGCCTATGAAATGTAATACCCCTGGATCTGATTTGGAGCGTACAGCGGTTTGCAAGAACTCCCAAGTAGCACATGCATAAGGCATCTTTATCCATTACTTCAGTCCATAACAGTGCCACTCGCAATATGGTGGCGACGTTGACATATGATGCTGCTGGTCATGCGGCGTCCAGTAATTCTATGTCTATGGATTTCTCCACCTTCTCTAAATCCTATTGGATAGTCTTAACAGCCTATCGGGTTCTAGTACTGGGAGGTGTAGTCCCGTCCCCTCTTCACCCAATCGGTGCAGTCATACTATGTGCAAAATTAGTGGAAAACGGACTCACCTGTGCAGGGGGATGTCGCGTTTGGCCTTTCATGCTGACTGGTCAGATGAAACGCTAGGAGTTCTTTAATGTTTTTTCTATGAACGTTAGTGTTTTTACAAAACTATTGAAGTTTAGTTGAGGAGAGGCAGCCGGGACCTGCTTATTTTCCTAAATTTTAAACCTAAGCCAGAAGCCAGAATGACAGGCATGTAATTTAGTTTTGAAGTGAGGTATCTGCATACCCATTGTGTTAGTAAGGAAAGCTTTTTTTTGGTTATGAAGCTGATGTCTTAAATTCTGAGTTGTAATCGTGATGACGATGTCCAGAAGACAGGTGTGTGTCATTGGACAGGTCGAGCTGTTAGATGTCGAGTTATGTTTTTGAAGTGATCTTTCCAGATTCCAGTAACCCTGCTCCGCTGTACAAGACACTTAAGGTGGGTTTCTACCCACAGTTCCCAATTTGGCATATGAGGGCAGAGGCCGAGGTCACTTACTGACTTAAAAACTGTAGTTCATTCATTGTTACAAGGTAGTAATCCAATTGACATGCAACATCTCCGTTTTGAGGCCCCACACCGAAAGGGAGGCCAGTCACCACGAACTGGGACTCCTCAATTGAGCTCACCGCTTGTCTTTAGACTTGTGAAGCACACCACCAAGTTACGAGAGAACATGCAGACTGCGCTCAGATCACAAGGTGTGTTCTATTCAAGACCCCATGGGCTCTGCCTCCTTCGAGATGCCCTGGACTTGTTTCTGTTCAAGTTGCTTTGCCAGCATTAGGAGCCTTAAATAACGGTACTGTTCAGAATGTTAATATGTTTTATTTGTTTTATTTGAATGGGTCTCATGGATGGGAAACAATGTTTATAATGCCACATGTTCATAATCAACCGCTATTGACATAAGTAACAATTTTATAGCCCCCCTTTAATACTCTAGTGCCTTTATTGTCCTGTACGAGAGCTTATTAAATGTGATTTACCTGATTTTGTAGCAGCAGCTAGAGCATTAATTGTGCCGTACTTTTAGGTTTTCCTGGCCAGGGTCTTGTGACAGTATTGCGCGCGCTCACACACACACGTTGGTGTGTCAGTTCTGCGAGCCAATGCCTCGCCTTACATTACAGGTCACCGAGGTGGCTTCTTGCACTCCATAGAACTCCGGGCTAAGGTGTAGTAGAGACCACCTAATGGCACAGGACGCTCATTACAATACGCATGGGGTATTAATATGTCAGTGCAGCTGCCGTTGTTAACGCGTAAACTTTTCTCTCGTTCTTCTTCTGTACGTAAACAGCATGACACCATAATATGAAATGTTTGCAATTAAACTGGACACAGGACAAAAGCAAAAAAATAAAGAGGGTTGCAGAAGCCCTCCGTACTGTTTCCTTTCCCAGACCAATGCTCAGCTAAAACGTTTTTGATGTTATTTATTTTTTTACACCCGTATCATGAAAAGGGAATTGGGTTCAAATTTTGCAGCATGTTGGGAGCGGAAGGGCGAAAGCGGTAAGAGACTTCAGGACAGCAAAAAAATAACCATTTACCTAAGGACTAATAAAAAGAGGTATGTTTTGCTATTGAGGATGAATTTGGGTTGTAGAAATGATAGATTTTTAAATATCTTTTGCTAATTGATTATATTTTAAAAAGTAACAGTGTGTAATAAAACAAGTACAATTTGTACACCAAATAATTTAAAAATTAATCCAGAAGAACAAAACAATTTTGTTTTATTATAAAAGAGGACAGAGATGAAACAACACCTAACAAAACTTGAACAAAAATTCAACTCCCACCCAAGAGAAGGAGAGGAAAGCCCCCTTATACTTTCCCCTACAAAATATGTATGCTTATTCTAAGATTTTTTAGATGAAGTGCTGCAATGTTTTAAAGACGTTTTGGACAGACACTATAGGCAAGAATTAGATTTTTTTCCAATTTCCAATAATATACAACATTAGTTTCTCAGTTATACAAGGTGGGTTGGGAGTCTTCCAGTTAAGTAAGATAATTGTACATGCTAGTAGTGTGGTATAGGCTTTAGGTTTTAATTGGAGTGTCCTCATTATTACCTCGCATCTTCGTTTGGTCACGTAAAACACTTTTGTTTGGCCTAATAAAAAGACTTGACACCAGAATGTTAACTCCTCAGACTGCAATATGAACTTTGTATATGCTATTACTGTGAGAGTCAAATGTGACAGTACAGTACTGTATGCTCAATGCTCAAAAAATACTTTTAAAGAGGGAGAAAGTATTACAAAAAAGAAAGCTTTATGGTAAAAATTACAATTGAATTACCTGCCATACAAAAATAACATGCACCACTCTGCATTGTTTATTATTCAAACATTGCAAATAAAAACACATTGTGATGCAATGCTGTTTAAATTCAGAAGACAAAAATTGTTACAATGCAACTGTGCCTATGTAATGGCTTCTATCTTTTGTAATGAGTGTTTTGCGCCATTAGGGGACTATGCTGGACCTCAGCCTGGCATGCTACAGAGTGCATGAAGGACCTCAGTAACCTGTTAATGCAAGGCGAGGCATTGGTCCGTAGAGCCGAGACACTGGCCTGTGAGCGCGCTACTGTCCATGAGGCTGTCTTGTGCGTGCGTGCCAGTACACGTAACAGTACGGTACACTAATGTGCTAAGCCCATCTACGACTTCGGCTTCAGTTGTTCCCCTTCTAAGTGTTAATTCAGTAGGGGCGTTTCTATGTCAAAGTTTAATGGGATGTTGGCGCAGAAAGGGGGGTTTCTTTACATCCATCTGCGAAGCCTATTGGAGATTCGAGCAATAGGCATTTCTTTCAGTACACTTCTAAATTGTATTGGATACTGGACTAATGGGCGTTTCTGCTCCGCCTCTTTTGGCTGTCAGTAAAAAAGCTAAATGCGCCACCTCCCACATGCTCTTAAGCGAGGGAATAAAAAGCCGAAAAGAGCTAAACGCTAGAATTTGAAAAATGTTTGAATCGGCCTGCTGTTGATATTCGTTTACAAAAACATATTATAATTAGTAAGTAAACAAGGAGGAGCTGATTGAGAAGTAGTGAGCTGGATGTTCTGTTTTGTTAATTAATCATAATTAATCATATTGAAGAGAAGAACAAGAAATTTGACAAACGAGAGAACACCCAGTCCATCAAGCGCATTTGTTTAGCTAATAGCTTGTTTTCCAGTATTTATCTTTATTTAATGTTTTATATGGATATAATTTTGTATCTAATATTGTATATTCCCTTTTTTTACATTCCTGTAAACGCTTTGAATATGGGAAATGTGCTATATAATTATAATGTCCTATTATAATTATTATATTTTTGTAGATTTTATTATTTACCTCACTTTACAAATGCATAATGCTCAGTTTTCTTATTATGATTGACTATTAAAAGTAAGTTTTGGTTTCTGTTTTTCCTTCTTTTGCAGGCTGTATTTTCTTCAGATGATGGTAGGAGGGGAATTCAAACCTGTTTTATCTTGGTTGGTGGGTCTGAAGGTGTTTATCCTAAAGAGCTACTCTGAACCCTTTCCCTTTGGAGTTTCAGCACTTTTAACAGCTCATTTCTCTGTCCACACGTCAAATAAAAGAGAGTTTTTCTTTTCATCATTCATCTGGGTCCTCTTTGACTGGGGGCACCCCTTTGGTCGTTGGTCTCGATTGCAGGGCCAACTCGGTCTTGGCTCATGGGGTCGTTTGCTTGTTTTGCTATGCTACCACAGGGGTCCCCGTGAGAAGAAGGGTATAGAATTTATTTATACCGTTAATTCTTCAGTGGGCACAGCAAATAAAGAGGCTGCTTCCTAGTTGCTGCTATGATTTGGGGGCAGATTCGAACACACACTCTTCTACCTTGTATGAGTGGTCCAACCGGATGAGCTACTGAGTCTGACTGGTTAGTGTGCCAAACCCCTTAAATAAATGCCTGGAGAGGATGGCGCTCGAACCCTGCACCTCCACTTTTTTAGCAGGAGAGCCAAACCAGCTTGTTTATCCTGGTGAGCTAATCCTCCATCTGGAAGTAATCAGAAATTTCTTATATCATTGACAGAATGGAGGGTGCTGCAAATAAATGGACAGTTTACATGTTATGTGAGGTGAATTCTATATGGGGTAGAGGCTGGGCTTGAGCTCAGGGCCTCCTTCGGCTTGGGTCTGCCCCTTCAACCGGTGTGGTCGGTCTGTTTAAACTGCATGGCCAGTTCGGGTCGCTCTCTATTCACTATGCCAACCCCTTCTAAAAAAGAGACTACTTTCTATATCAATACCCCTTTACTCGGGTTGGGATTCTCACAACTCATGCACGGGTGGGTTACATCAGTGGTGTACCTGGTTGAGCTACCACAACCGATAAAGGGGTCAGTCAAATAATAACTAATAATATGCCCATTGTGGTGTTGTGCTTACAGAATCCCAGTTTGATATTCCATCTCTGTGGTTGTATGAGTGCAACCCCACCCCCCCACTAATACGGTGGGACCCCGAGCAAGTGAATTGAACTGCCTGTGCTGCAAATTAGGAGCCAATTGTGCCTCACCTTGTGTGAAGATTTCAGTAAATATTAATAATTAAACTTGTCGACTTTAATGATGAAGTCAATAAGAATGAGCTGATTGAAGAACAGTAGCCTGGCTCTTCTGTTTTTAATCCATTGTTCATCTTTCTGTTTCTTATATTTATGTTTATTTAGTGTTTTATTTATGTAGATGTTTTGTATCCCGTTTTATATATTTCCTGTTTATTTTGTAAAGCACTTTGAGCATGGGAAAGACACTATATAAATAAAATGTATTATTATTATTACATTTGTGTAATTGATAGCATTTGCTTCCCTTTAGAAATGCAAAATAGTCAGTTTTCTTTATTAATGTTAAAAATAAGCAATTGGTGTCTGTTCTTTTCTTCCAATAAAGGACACAAAGCAGCTTTTCTTTTGATGAGGCTAGGAGGTGAGATTTGAGCCCACTGCTTCTTCTGTCCAGGCTGGTGGTCTGGTGCAGAGCTGCTCCTTGGACCTCGTTACACTGGAGCTACAACATTTTTAAAAAACAATCTATCTGTTGAGGCTGCAAATAAAAGAGAGTGTAATGCTTACCATCATTCTTCTAAGCCCCCTTCGACACGAGCTCCATTGCAGATCCAGTTTATTGTCGGGGGTCATTCTGTCAAAGCCTTAACCCCTACGCCAGCATACCCGAGCTAAACCCACTTAAAGACTTTGCGTGGCTGGCAGTCTGCTGAATTCGGATCTCCTTTTAGATGACGCAGTCTGGACCGGACGGCAGGGGGTGTCCCTTCACGTGGACCCAAACCATCTTATTTTAGCCAGCCCATTCAGGGTTCTGACAAAAGCGTTGTCACTCCTTGTGATGTGATATTGTTGATTTATTTTTTTTTTATGAGATCTTGGATGGGTGTTTTTTTTTCTATTTAATGACGAGGGTGAGTGTATCAGGTGCTGTAAAGCGGGGTCCTATATCCTAATGGGGTACTTTCAAAGATTTTTAAATTTTTCCTTTTAGGCCCATTGTGAAACTTTAAAAGTTTATTTTTTCAGGGATGTCTTGTTTTGCTTATTTTTTAAAAATACACCGCTGAAGTCCCTACTTGAACTGTGTTAATAACAATTAAAGCAGAAATAAAGATTACAGTTTTATACATTGCATTTGTACAACCATTCCATGTACATTCAATACTGGATATCTCTTACAGGTATGCCAAGTCAATGAGGGAGACGTACAGTAGGCTTTGACCACAGGCACATCTTAAAAAAACAAACAAAACGAAAAACAGTATTGATGCATTGTGATGTTGTATATCTACCACAAGAGGGCAAAAAGATGGCAATTTTGCCTTTTGTTATTTATCATCATCATCATTTATCATTACTCTCATTTCTTTCTTAGTTTCTGTCATTTTTTCATATAACACCTTTCTTAAATAACAATTTTGTATACTGCTTAAAGAAGGTCTAGTCGTTCTTACTTTTATTCTTTGATATAGCGTCTTCTGTATTGGACACTTTTATGGCGCTCTAAAAAACTTCAATATTTCATTTGTTCGTATAGCTCCTATCATACTGGGTACTATTATATAGCGCTTAATGACTGTTCTTCGTTAGTTTCTTTTTTTTAGTATATTACCTGTTAGTGTTGACACTAATGTATGGCACTTGTATCACATGCAGTTATTATTAGTTAGAAAGGAACTTTTTTTTTTTGACCAAAAGCGCATCTTCTAAAAATAACTTTTATGTACTGAAACTTTCTACGACTACCAGAAGAGGACGACAAGACGTCAACTTTATCTTTTGTTATTTATTATCTTATTTGGATTTATGAATGGATTTATTTAGCTTTGGGTTCTAGCTCTTTAGAGTAAATGTGGACATTAATGCTTAAAACAGGATGGCATGTGACGAGAGTGTAAAACAAAATAGAAATATATAGTCTCATCCTGGTGGATAATCGAAACAGCCACAAAAATATCATTGGGATTGATATAAAGCAGGCATGACTGGCTTCAAAATAAAACCAAACTCACAGAGTCTAGAACGGCCCACGAAACACCGGGAATGACGCGGTTGGTTTTGTTTTGAAGCCAGTCATGCCTGCTTTAAAGCGAATGCAAAGATAGGTTTATGGCTATTTCGGTTCACCAGCAGGATGAGACTATATGCGGCTATTATGTTTTGCACTCCCATCACATCCCATTCTGTTTTAAGCATTAATGTCTGCATTTACTCTAAAGAGCCAGAACCCAGAGCTAAACAAACTCATTCTGGTTGTTGAGCAGCATGTCTCTTCTCAATTAAAGGCTTAGTTTTAACTGTGAATTCGATTACAGAAGTGGAGCCTTCCTTGAAGTGTTTAAGGGATATGTGCTGTGAGACTTGAAAATCGAGTGTCCATTGCTCTTTTGCGGAGTCTAGAATGGCCCATAAAACACCGGGGATGATGTGTTTGGTTTCATTCTGACGCCAGTCATGCTTGCTTTAAATCAAATTCAAGGATAGGTTTGTGGTTGTTTCGGCTCTCCAGCAGCATGGGATTATAGATGGCTATTTTGTTTTGCACTCCCGTCACATGCCATCCTGTTTTAAGCATTAATGTCTGCGTTTATTCTAAACAGCCAGAACCCAGTGCTAAACTAACCCATTCCTAGTGTTGAGCAGCACGTCTCCTCTCAATTAAAGGCTTAGGTTTAACTGTGAAGTCGATTATAGAAGTGGAGCCTTCCTAGAAGTGTTTAAGGGATAAGTACTGTGAGACTTGAAACACGAGTGTCCATCGCTCTTTTCCGGAGTCTAGAACGTCCCACAAAACACCAGGAATGACACGTTTGGTTTTATTTTGAAGCTAGTCATGCCTGCTTTAAATCGAACCCAAGGATAGATTTGTGGCTGTTTTGGTTCACCAGCAGAATGAGACTATATAGGGCTATTTTGTTTTGCACTCCATCACATGCCGTCCAGTTTTAAGCATTAATGTCCGCATTTACTCTAAAGAGCCAGAACCCAGAGCTAAATGAACCCATTCCGGGAGTTGAGCAGCACGTCTCGTGAAACAGTAGCCCTTACCCCTATATTACTATAGTGTATACTTTATTATATTACTTGTGTTAATATTTTTTTTGTTTGCACCACATATTGAAATAAAATAAAATCACCTTTGAACTTTGAAATTATAGTTGTATGCCTTAGGTTTGTGTATGGAATATAATCCAGAACCAATTACAAAAAAGCACAAACAACAAAGAACAAACACTGTTCTAATTCATCTGATTGTAAATTAAAATTTCACAAGGACGACAATGCTATCTGACAAACCCAAAAGTCAAATGTGATAAAATGTATTTTCTATTCATAAACATCTTGATTAAGACTCTGCTTTATGCCTAGTCCTCTGGCCTTGTTATTAGTGTGTTTATGGATGTGTGGTGGGACTTAATATAGCTGTCTATGGCTAAAATGAACATGAATCATTTTCAATATTTCTCTGCAAGGAATACTACCAAGGGGCTTGAGGGATATAACCTTGTATATTATGTTGAGAAATCTAATTAAAACTTATTGGGAAAGAGATACACTGATGATTTGACTGTTTATGAAGTACAGCTGTGTTCAGCTTTGCAAATGACAGGTCCCTTAATGCACATTCCACATTATTCTGCAGACAGTATTGCATCTAAATGCTTCCAGCAAGTGAGGGGAAAAGGTTGGTTCACTTTTGCAGTAACATCATTATTAGTTTTCCATTTGATTGCTTGGCAGAGACATACACAAATAAGGGTTATTTTAATCAATGAAAAAAACGTAAGGAATATCAGTTTCACAGCTTACTTAACAATATAAATAGAGGTTTTTCCAGAAACAGCTGGCAAAAATTAATCCAATTGTATTGGAAACTTTTTGCAACAAGACTGTGGCCTGAAGACAACTGGTCCTTCATATTTTAACCTAGCTTCTTACTTTATCACTACTGATCAGTAGTGAGCCTGGCTAGGTGTTATAGGAGTTATAACACCATCTAGCTCTTGATTACTGGGTTTTAATTTCACTATTCAAATCCAAAAAACATAATTTGATTCTGGGAAATGTCTTTACTGTGCATATTGTTTGGGATAAGCATGTAAGTATATCAAATCAAATTTAAAAAATCAAAAAAAACTTTTTTGAATACTGAAGTATTGCAAGAACACACCTATAAACTTTTGTTCCAATTATAAGTGGCAAGCCATGAAAGATGCTGCAGGGCAATCAAACACCAACAGTGGAGCTCTACATTTAAGCACAGTTTGTGAAACTATGGGTTGCTGCCTTTAGGTTATGCAGGGCCATGACTCTCTGTTGTATATAATGTGAATGGGTTGTGTACAGTTTGCAAAGTGTCTCGCGATTGGTCAGATTATTAAGTCAATTGACTGTCAGTGGTTAATCCCCTCTGATCTGATGGTCATCATGGACTTTGTCTTGAAGACACTAGAAAGGGCAAGATTGTGTTGAGAGAAAAAAAAGTTTAAGAAATCCTGGATTAAAATCTCTTTCAACAAAATAGCATAAATTAATATCCTCAGGCCTGCTTTATCCAATTCAATGTGGACTGGAACCTTCACTGTTAGCACTGGCCTCAAGGAAGGAAATACGCCTGTGCAAAGTGCCAGTCCATCAAGGGCCTTTAACTAAGAGACATGTACAGTACATTTCTGGTATTAACAGTGTCTTGTGAAGTTAGAACTAAAACGAACATTAATAACAAACTTGTTTTACTGCTGCTGTTTGCTTTTAGAAATCTAATCTTCCATCCACTTTTGTAACGTGTTTAGTCTATAACATGATTGCAGAGAGCCAGAGCCTATTCCTATAGTTTTCAGCGCAAGGCCACAATCAGCAGCGGAGGCAATGCCAGTCTGTCACAGAGCACACCTACATCCACAAACACCAGGGCAGCTTAGGAACACAAATAAAGCTAACATGCCTACCTAGTGTATCCTTGGGATGTGATGTATAAAATGGTGAACCTAAGCAAAACTTGTACATGCAAAGGAAGTACAGTGGAACCTCGGTATACGTCCTTAATCCGTTCCCGACCCTTTGACTTATACCAAACAGGACGTATACCAAACAAATTTTTCCCATAAGAAATAATGGGAAAATGATTAATCCGTTCCCATGAAAAAAAAAATCCTATTGCTATTGGCATATTATACATTG
This sequence comes from Polypterus senegalus, assembly GCF_016835505.1. Taxonomy (NCBI): domain Eukaryota; kingdom Metazoa; phylum Chordata; class Cladistia; order Polypteriformes; family Polypteridae; genus Polypterus; species Polypterus senegalus. The sequence continues at coordinate 137,169,258 of NC_053158.1, read as the reverse complement.
ATGGGGTTATATAAAATAATTTAAACACTGCTTAATACTAAAATACATAAATACAAAAGCAATTAGATGAAATAAATGAAAATTTTACCTCACTTTACTTTTTAATGACATCTTTGTTTTTCACAATCGTAGATACCGTCGTTCTCGGCAAACGGTATGCAACAGCCATGTCCCGGATACACATTCCACCTTCATACTTTTCAACAATCAATTCAAATTTACATGAAAAAAACACAAAATCACGTTGTGACGATGCAGGTTTGTTGTATGCTCCCATCTGCTGCCGGGGAGCCCTTGAATCCTACACCGTCGGTAATGTGCCTCGCTGCAAACCTCATTGGTAACAACAAAGCAAGGGGATGGTGAAAAAGTGCTTTTATTAAAACAATTAACAAAACAAGGTGTTCAAATTAAAGTGCAGTCTCCAAAGTTCCAATAAATAATCCATAAAATCAGAAGTGAAACGTGGAGGTTAAAAACAATAGAAAAAGTCTTCTTAAAACAACGAAGTTAAAAGCAGGAAGCATTCCTTAAAAAACAAGAAGCCCGGTGCCTGCTTCTCAACTGGGGAGTCGCCCTACTTGCAGCTGACCTTCGGTCTGCCTGCTTCAGCCACTTCATCCATGCGCACTCTCGCTCTCTCTCTCTCTCTCTCTCATGCCCGTTCTTTCTTTTTACTCCCCTTCAAGCCAACTCGCGCTTCTGTTTATCAAGATAAGCAGCCCCCTCTCTCTCACTCACTCAACCTCCCGTCTTTTTTTTCTTTTTACTCCCCTTCTAGCTGACTCGCGCTTCTGTTTATCAAGATAAGCAGCCCCAGGAACAATCATGAATGCGGATGGTCCCTCACAAGTGCACTTTGGTGAGAAACGCCCACATCGCTAATCGCCCTGACAACCTTCAGCCACATAACCACCACGCCCCTCACCAAGCTGCGAGCGCGGTGATTATTTATTTTAAAGCTGGACTTTGACAGGAGCTGTGGACCCGCTATATCACACACGTGAAAGTTCACAGAGAGTTATAGCGCGGGTTGTTCACTGAATGCTAGCAACTGGCACACTAATGCTTGTGGGCAGTCATGGCTTTGTCTCGAGAGAGGTAAACAAGGTTAGCACGTGAGTCGTATTCCAAACAAAGGTCGTATACCAAGCAAAATTTTTTGTGTCCAAACAGGACGTATACCAAGTTGGACTTATTCCAAAGCAGATGTATACCGAGGTACCACTGTATAAGCAAACTCCATATAGACAGTGGCCAGGCAAGAAACTGAACCAGGGACTCTGGGGTTGTTATCCACTATACATCTGTGCTACCCTTAATCCAATCTTCATTGTATCATTTTAAGTAAATAAGTTAGTGTTAATTAAAAAGACTAATAAAATCATAAACAAAACAACTTAAGTGTGAAACACAACAGTCATTTATTTAATGCAGCAGTTTCTCTAATCAAAATAGCTTAATATCGTCAATTTGCATTTTCCTTGAATGGTGGCCCATTTACAGTCACCACATAGCAATACATATAACTGATGTACATTTTAATCATTTTAATTTTCATGTAGGTATCTGCTGTGTTTTTGGCTTTGGTTCTTGGTCTCTGATCGTGCCTTTGCTTTTTTTGAGTGGCACATGCCTGATTTGTTGTGTTTCATCTACGGTTTCCCCCTGGCAGGGGTTCAAATGCCTTTTTATGTCTGTTTTGTTTATTCTTTTAAATTAATTGTGTGGTAAAAAGTGCCACAATATTTTAATTTAACAAAAGGAGGTCTTTAATAGCATTAATGCTGATCCAAAACCTGACATTAAAGTTCTGAATACTAGTTTAAGCAGTATCTAGTTTTGTATAGCTTCCCCTAAATCTCAGTTCATACCAAAAAGATCAAGTCCCCCCCATGTGACCCCTAGTTAGCAAACATTTATCAGCTTTTATCAGATAAACATTTCTCATAGTTACAGAGATCATTATTTGTCTTATCAGTAACTGCCTGCCCTTGAAATTCCAAAATACTTTGTACCTATAAAGTTACAGATTTGGTTACAACTTAAAGAAAATAACTAGTATGAAACTATTTAATATAGATGAAGCCCTGTTCATTACTTACTGTTAAACAACAGCACATATTTTCCCAGTGATAGTATTTAAAGTTAACAGAGCAGAACGCAAACCCTGCATAGACATTTACAAATTGAGCATATATTCTTCCACAACAGTGTGAATTATTTAGTTGATAAATGTCATTGTGCATTCTGCTATGTTCCTTGTGTTGTGTAGGTGATTGATCAAAAGGTGGGGGGCATCAGCCCATCACCACAGGGGACTGCCTTCAGCTCTATAAAGACTAAGGACAACCCTTAGTCCCTTGCGGTTCATTGAATGTGCTTTTGGTTGTGGTAAATTCTCCTTTATATACTGTTCTTATTGTGCATTCCTTGTATTCTGGATTTGTGTTTAGGACTTATTTTACGTGAATTGGCTCTAATTTTTGAGGCAATTCCTTTTGCATCTCATGCGGGAATGTTTTTTCTTTTACATATGAGGATTTTCTGAGCTCCGGTAGGAAAAATATGTATTTACACACTTGCTTAGGTTATTACCTTGTACTTTATTGAGTTGTATCTACTCCAAAATTGCTGCTGCTACCCTCAGTCATGTGTGATGGTTTTAACCCCCAATTGGCACATATTCTAATCAAACCCAGAGATACTTCGGACATACCACATTCCTACTTTTTGTATTTGACATACTTTAATGTTATATTAAATTACTGAAATATGAGGGGAGAGCCAAAAATAACGAGAACTTTTTTTTTTAAAAATTGTATATTTCTCTGAACATTTCCAAAATTTAATCACCCTCAAAATACTCTCCCTAAGACACAATACACTTGCCCCACCACTTTTTCAATTGTTCAAAACGGTTCTGAAACTTTTTTCAAAGTGATAGCCTTCAGTGCCTCCATTGTATGATTCTTGACCTCCTCTACATCCTGAAAACACTTTCCTTTAAGTTCCCTCTTTTTTCTTGGAAATAAAAAAAAATCACAGGGTGCAAAGTCTGTTTGGGGAACTGTTGTCATTCTGTTTTTCATTAAAAAACTGCCACTCACTCAGTGCTGTGTTGGCGGGAGCGTTGTCATAATGCAAAAGCCACTCACATGATCGGCACAATTCAGGTCGTTTTCTTCGTACTGCATCACACAATCACTTGAGCACTTTAAGGTAAAAACCTTTGTCTGGCTCAAAACTTCTCCTTTGAAAGCTTCCTGAAGCATTGTGACAGCTTCTGCTGCTGTTTACCCCAAAAGGAAACAGAACGATGCAAATACGTTATTCTTTCAAGTCTGCCATCACAAAATCAATGAAGATGGTAACAGAGGCTCAAGCAAAAAATTACACTAACCTTACAGACCTTTCCCTAAGGATGCCGCTTGACAATCTAGTACACACACCTACCCAACAAATGTTGCAACTAACACCCCTCCAACTTCCAGAAAAAAAATCTTGTTATTTTTGAGTCCCCCCTCGTATGCACTGTGTCTCTATGGAGAAATTTGTTAACAACTGACAGTATACAGTAGTACAAATAACTGAATGATTATAGGCCTGGGGCACTGACTTCACACCTTATGAAGACATTGGAAAGGCTGGTTCGTTGTCACTTTAAAACACAGGTAGGTGCAGGGTTGGACTTTCAACAGTTTGCATATCATCAGCATGTGGGGGTGGAAGATGCTGTAGTAGATGCTGTGCTGCACAGAGCCTACTCTCACCTGGATAGGGCTGAGAGTACATTGACTGTCATATTTTATTTTACTTTTCTAGCTCCTTTAATGTCATCCAGCCTCTCTTATTGAAGGACAAGTGTGCGGTGCAAGTTGACATTGCTCTGATTTCCTGACTAACAGGCCGCAGTATGTGAGATTAGGGAATTGAGTGTCATAGAGAGCAATTAGCAGCATAGGTGATCCACATGGGACAGTCTTTGCGCCGTTCCTTTTCTCTTTTTACACCTCGGATTTTAGGTATGATTCTGAAGCATGACACCTTCAAAAGTTCTTGGATGATACCACTATTGTTGGATGTATTAGTGAAGGGAAGGAAGAATAGAATATAGAAGCCTGGTGAGTAGTTTTATGAAATGCTGTCATTACAACCATCTCCAACTAAATCCCAAGAAAACAAAGGAGCTTTTGGTGGACTTTCAGGAGAATAAGACTTCTCTGTCACTGCTACTGTCATCATCCAGGGTGAGGAAATCAAGATAGTTAAAACCTACAAGTACCTGGGTGTTTACATGATTGAAAGCTGGGATGGGAGCAGAATGTGGATATTTTGTACAAGAAGTTCCAGAGTCAACTCAATTTTTTTAGAAGGTTGAGGTCATTCGGTGTGAGAGGTCTGCTGCTGGGGACTTTCTGTGGGTCTGTGGTATTAAGTGCCATCTTTTATGCTGTGGTGTGTTGGGGCAGCAGTAACACAGCCAAAGTTATTAACAGACAGAACAAGATCATCAGAAATGCCAGTTCAGTCCTTGGGTTTAAACTGGACCATGGTTGTGGTGATAGCAGAGAGAAGGATGCTGGCAAAGGCGTCATTAATTATGAAGACGCCCTCACATCCACTCCATAATTTGCTTCAGGGCCAAAAGAGTGCAATGAGCAGCAGACTGCTCCTCTCCTGCTGCAGGAGAGAACATTTTCAGACATTTCTTCCTGCCATTATTAGACTACCAGTAACGGCGTACTGCACGATAATGTGCAGTGAATACACTTGACTTGAGCATCGGCATCTTTTCGGGTTAAAACTTAAGTCAGTGTTTGTGTTGCAGTTGCTTAATACATTTTTCTTAAGTCTTCAGTCTGCCTGAAGAATGATGAAAGAGCTAGGGGAAGTGACCACGAAGGTGGTAGGGAATGAGAATGATGCACATACGCATGCGGCATATGGCCGCCCTGCTGCGTGCTGCTGAGAGTTGATTCTACAATAAAATAAAATAAAACTAAAAAGAGTAACAAAAATCATCACCACGAAAGCGGATAGTAGATGTCACGTAGTATATTTGTACCAAATGTCATGTCAATAGGTGAAATGGTTTGCGAGCTACAGGTGATTTAAAATCCTGGACAGACAAACGAACAGGCACGATAGTGTATTATATAAGAAGTCATTTACTTTTATAGATGTACTTTATAAAAATGCTCAATGCCTAATTCAGCACACTCTGATTTTAATAATCCCTAACTGCACATCTTTATGTCAGATATCAGTATTTGTCTTGCAAAGTTTTTTTATAATTAAATATATTTTGCCTCAGGCCCAGAAGTTTATACTGAATGCTAAACACAATGCATGCCTTTACTGGAATACAGTCCTTTTGCAGCCCTCTGCACTTAGTGCTTTTAGTTATTGAACAGGTATACAGACAAGGGGTGCAATGTTTTTATGACACTGCTGGTCTGTTTTCTTCTTCTCATGCTCATAAATCTCTATTTAGAACCAAGACCACCAGCCATGTAAGTAATAAAACTACTTTAGGTGGAGGTGAAGCAGTGGATCATGGCGCCATCTGGGTTTAATTTCCATCTCTGGTTGTCGTCAGTGCGAAGTTTGCCCCTTCTCCCCTTGTCTATGCAGGTTTTCCACCACTGTTTCAAAAACAGTTGAAAAACTAAAATTAACGTAGAGTTCATAGTAAAGAGTGGTGAATTCAGAATATGTAAGTTACCAGCTTTGCTACAAAGTGATTGGATGAACATGGTGAACTTGAATGTTGCAGAAAACAGTAGGAGAAGGATAAAAAAGTCACACAATAATCTACACATTTATACATTAGAGGTGAATAAAATGGAATTCTCTGAGAGTCATACCATGGTCATAATTGTGGGACTGTGCTGCTTGTGTCTACTCCATGTGACTTTTAAGTATGGGCCGAATTTTTCCAAATCTATTGTGTAATTGCGTGTTACATTCCAATATATTTGTAGAGGGAAGAGCCTATCCTTCCCATCCTTCTTTCAAAATATCCAATATGCCTCAGGGTTGTCGTCCACATAATAATTCAAAAGGCGAGAACCCTGTAGAGGCTTGTGAGACTTCCTGATAAGCAAAAAGAATGAGGGGAGAATTTTGCTGATCCCAGTTCCTCCCATCCTCGCTGACCACCTTGCGAAGCATTTGTTTGAGAGTCTGATTAAACCTCTCAACTAGACCATCGGTTTGCGGATGTTACACCACGTTCTTTAAGTGCTTTATTTTAAGTAACATGGCCATCTCCAAGGTAAAAGGCGTCCCTTAATCTGTAAGGACTTCCTTAGGGATGCAGACTCGCGCAAAGACCCCTACCAATTCCCATGCGATAGCCTTAGATGTGGCTGAGCACAAAGGAACAGCCTCGTGATATCGGGTAGCATAATCCACGAGAACTAATATATATTTATGTCCTTGGGCTGACGATTCTTGGGGTCCTACTATATCAACCCGAATTCTTTGAAAGGGACATCAATGAAGGGAAGGGGAATGAGAGGAGCTCGGTCTCTCCTTGAAATTTGCCATAATTGACACTCTGGACAAGAGGTGCAAAAACAGTGAACCTCCTCATTAATTCCCGGACAATAAAATCGGAGCTTAATATGCTTTAAAGTTTTTTCTGTGTCCAAATGTCCTCCTAGGAGGTGGGTGTGTGCCAGTTCATAGACCTGCCGCTGGTACGTTCGTGGAATCAACAACGGCTTCCACGCGTGCCTGTTATGCTCCACTTCCTGATACAATAGGTCATTTTCTAACACAAAGTGAGGACCCTGTGGCAAGGCATAATGAGTGTGTTGGCTATTGACTAATACGACTGCATTTTTTGCAAATTTTAAGGAGTCCTCGTTCCACTGCTCCCTTTTTAAAAAAGCTGTTTTTTCTCTAAATTGGAATTGTAACTCGGAGAGAGGGTCCAGATTGACCTCAAGGGATGGGGTTTGTTTTAGGTCCGCCGAGGCACTGGTTGATGATGTTTCTTCCTGCGACAGACCAGGAATCACCTCAACCCTCTCATGGTCTTCCATATTTCTCTCTGCAGGCTGATTACATGGCTTGGAGACAGCTTTGGATGGGACATCCTCATTCATAATTAGCCCAAATTGTTCTTGGGAGTGGATAGTACTAAACCACAGTTACTTGTAGACCAGTCCCATCCAAGTATCACCGGAAAAGTTGAGTTCGTAAGGACCACTATGGGTAATTTTCTCAGCAATCATCCGTGACTGATGAAATAGAGGGTGGTTTTATACTGCTGGACTTCTCCATGTATACAAGTTATACTGCTTTTACTTTTACTCATTGTTGCGGTAGTACATATGGGCGATCAACAATGGAAATGTTGCTGCCAGAATCAAAGAGGGCTTCAGCTTTAAATCTATTTATAACCACCACTCTAGTATGTGATGTCATCAGGTGGTTTGTAAATGCATACCATCTTCTCTTCTCTCTCCAGCTGCATTCCTCCTCATTCCTGAGTAGGTTGCGCACCCGTGGATCCAGGGACTTTGGAACAGGCTTGTAAAGCAGGGGCAGATATTTTGGGACATATACCCTCTGGCATCTGCTAAAGGGCCGTTCTGCTCTTCCTAGATGACTCAATGAGCTCTACAAGCTCATCCATGGTTTTGAATTCTCCCCAGACAGGAAACAGGCTACTTTTTCTACAACTTGTAGGGTGCTACATTCAAGTGGCCTTAACCATAGCCCTACTTTTGTCCAGAGAGCAAAAGCTCTTTTGGTAAACTTCTCCTGGTCGATTATCCACTTTTTTAATTTCTTCACCTGCTGTTGTGAAGATGCCCCACCTTTAGCTAAAGTCTTGACCTTAGTGGGAGGGACAGCTCTTTCCTCCGAGAGGGCATAATAAGCCCCTTTCGCTTCCCCCATAGAGACCAGTCCACTCCTATGTGTCCCTCCCATACACTCCCTTTGTTTCTTTTTTTGCCCAGTTATTTATATTGGGAGCAGAGCCTGCGCCGGGTCTTGTGAGTTGTTCCCCGGGGTCAGAGTCCAAAACAGAACTGATTTAAGGCTGCGAAAATGGCGGCTTTAAAGACTAACACAGGAAGTGAAGTCATCAGGACCATAACTGGAACTAACGTCATCTGGACTGGAAGTGACATCATCATTTGGCCCCAGAAACGGAAGTGAAATCTTCATTGGTGCTGGAAAACAGAAGTGACATCATCATTGGGGTCGGAAACCGTGCAGGATTACCCGTGAATGGTCTGCAAAAGATTGAGAGAGAATGTCAGTACACCTCACTACTCCCGGTCTGACATGGAACTTCCATTATTCAGGGCCTTTAGCTGTGACCTAATTGCACATGTGTGACAATATACAGTAAAACCCCGCAAAACACCGTTCAGGGTTCGCAGCCTCAGTCCTTTGCGGATTTTTCCTTAGAGCCTAACTAATAATTGTTAGTAGAAACTGCAAATATCCTCTGCAATTTTTTATGGCTTTTTCGTGGCAATACTGCACTGTAGAGAGAACAGAAAGCAACCGTAGAGGAAAACGCGGCTTGGGATGGTGGAAGTAGCCAATCCGAGAGCGTACTCTACTAGAATTTGAAACTGTAACTCCCAGCTGTCCCTGCAGTGTCTCCAATTGGTCTTCTGCTGAGGGTGCAGGGGCTGTTGGGGTCAAAGGATATCAGCGCGGCTTTTAAAAAGGAGGCTGGTGACTAAAAGAAAAACAAAGTTTTTGTAATTTATGTTTCAAGTTCTTGTCTCTCTGCCGGCCTTCTGTTGGGTTACCTATACTTATTTGTTTTGTCCTGGATTGTTTCATGGTTGGGGTCTGGATTGTCTTCCTTCTGCCTGTGTACATGAGGACTGTAAGTGGATTCATTGCTATCCTATGAAGAAAGGAGCGCTCCTGAACCCGTCCACCCATCTTCACCATTTCAGGAACTACCAGTAGGACTAGCTTTACATTCCTATTCAACATGCGAATCTCTGGACTATCTATCTTCATCATTACATTTCACCCATGCCATTTTTCATGGACTTTACTGTGTGTGTTTTGTTGGTGCTTTGTTGTCTTTAATGTATAATCTCTCTAAGGGGAACAGGGGTGGTATCGTTGTTTCATTTATTTTCATTACATCATTTCCTTATTTGCTGTTTGATTACCGGTTTGCTTTGTTTTTGTCTCTGTTTGTGAGTTGAGGTTGAAATGAAATTAAAGTGTTTTGGGGGCATATTTAGGGTTTAAACTATAAAAATAGGCATTTTTTTAACAACATCTATAATTTGTGGTTTTTCACAATTCGCGGGGGCTGTAGAAACGTAACCCCCGTGAATTTCGAGGGTGTACTGTATATAGATGATAGTATTTTTTAATAATATGATTACAGTGTAATAAAAGTGCACAGACAGTGTTGGATTAGTAAAGAGTTATATGTTTTTTAATTCAGGCGTACAGTACAGTATAAAATTCATTCTTTACATAATGTCTAAACAGGTCAGTGGCTCAGGTATTTGTCTACAGCTAGTTGAGGTAGTTAAACTTTAATATGTAATAGTAAGTGTGATAACCGATATTATATTTGTCCTTTTAATTTAGAATAGTTTATTGTGATTTATCATGGATAATGAGACTCAAAATATTATCATTGTTAGTCAATCCTACTTAGCTTATGACCCAGTTAGTGCACCTAGAAATAAAGAACATGTAGAGACATGTCATTGTAGGATTTACATATGGAAAACAAGATATTCAGTAATGCATGAACCACTATAGAAATTAAATAAAATGAGCATTTTTAGTTTTTGTAAATATATTCTTTTTTTTAATTTTGAATTGCAAATTAGACAGATACCTCAAACATGCACATGTACAAAGGTGCAGTGTCATGCATATGCGTCAAAAGGTCACCTTCTGGGCTCATCAGTGGTAAGCACTACCACCCTGAGACACCAATGGACAGTATCACTGATTCTTCTGTCTCTTTTTACACCCACAGCACAGGGAAGATGCCCACTGAGGGAAAATGACTCTGCCCTTTCCAGTCCAAGAGCTATAAAAGCAGGTTGATCCTGGAAGTAGGTATGTTATTTGGTAAATATGCCACCCACCCAACCACTCTCTAAAGCTTTATAACTGCAGCCATCAGCTGAGCATAACATTCTTTTTTTTATTGCACCATCACACACTTGTTATTTTGGTTCTTTATATTATTTCAAGTAAACAGGGTGAACCTTTGACACCCCAACATTTCATTTGGATTCATGCATTTATCACCGTCGATGACTGCTGGTGGGATGAAATTACTAAAACTGTTCTGTGCAGTACAGTTTGTTATTAAATTAACTAAATTCAATCCAGTTGTTTCACCTAATGTACTTTCTTCACCTAATGTAATGTAAATAATACTTTTATTACTTTTCATTATTGATAAATATTGATAAACATCTAAGGATTAATTCCTATACTGCATCCAATGATTTGGGTATAGACACTGGCTGTCCATGACCTAAAAATAGAATAAACTGAATAGGAAAAAATATGGAATAGGGAGATGTACAAAAAAGTAAATGGCACTCCCACTGTTCTTAAAATATTTCGTGTTTTCATTCTAAATGCACAATTCTTCCATGGAGTGGCATAACAAATGTATAGCCTTCATACTTAAGCAGTCACACTTTCAAAAACAATACCTAGAATATCAATTTGTTTATTTCTAAATCCTGGTTGTTCCTATGCAGGCGGCAATAGTGTTAAAGGTGGAAACCAACCCTCAACAGGGTTTTTAAACACCTACAAAAAATATAGTAATTTTCATCTATCCATTATCCAACCCACTATATCCTAACACAGGAGCCAATCCCAGCCAACACAGGGTGCAAGGAAGGAACAAGCCAAGTGCAAGGCACCAGCCCACCAAGCACATACTAGGGACAATTTAGGATCGCCAATGCACCTAACCTGCATGTCTTTGGGAGGAAACCAAAGCACCCAGAGGAAACCCATGCAGACACGGGGAGAACATGCAAACTCCACGCAGGGAGGACCCGGGAAGCAAACCCAGGTCTCCTAACTGCAAGGCTGCAGCGCTACCACTGCGCCACCGTGCCATTAATAAATTTCATTTAAACCATATTTTAATTTTTTATTTTATTAATACAAACAAGTTAAATACATGCAGCTATATGGTGAAAACAATTTCAATTGCAATAATCGTTTATTACTAGACAGTCTAATCCCATCTGATTTTACTTCAAACACTGCAGTAAAAAGTATTATTGTAAATCCAAAACTATCTGGCAGGGAAGTAAATATCTATCCTTAAGATTTCCCTCATTTAGAGAAGTCCAAGAAATAACTTTTAGTAAGTCAAGAATGACATCATTCATAGTTGGAGTCCTGCCACTGATATATTTTGAACAATCGCATTCTAGAAATATGTGTATGGTGCACAGTTTTAAATGGAATTTCAGCATATTTGCAGATTGATTAAGAATGTAAGTTTTGAACAATTGAATATAATCCTTGCATGAAATTTCTTTTTTTTTTTTTTTTATTAATTTTATTGCAATCCATACAATCAAGTTTTTACAAAAAGAAGAATTGAGTTAAGAGCAGATTGATCCCCACCCCTGAGAGAGAGAGCAAGCCAAAGAGCGTAAAATTTAAGGCTTGTAAACATACCTAAATTAATAAATTCTCTGTGCTTAATGACCTTATTTTAAAATGTTACTGATTAGATCCTGCCATGTTTTGAAAAAAGTCTGTACGGATCCTCTAACTGAGTATTTGATTTTTTCCAATTTCAAATAATATAACACATCAGTTTCCCACTGACTTAAAAGAGGAGAGTTTGGGTTCTTCCAGTTTATCAGAATAAGTCTGAGTGCCAAAAGTGTAGTGAATGCAATAACAATTTGTTTGTCTTTCTCCACTTTAAGCCCCTCTGGAAGAACCCCAAACACAGCTGTTAGTGGGTTAGGAGGGATTGTGAGTCCAAGGCTGTCTGAAGGTAATTAAAATTTTTGTCCAGAATAATGTTAATTTGGTGCAGGCCCAGAACATGTGACCCAGTGAGGCTGGGACTTGGTTGCAACGTTCGCAGGTTGGATCATGCCCTGGAAACATTTTGAGAGTTTTAGTCAGACAGATGTGCTCGATATATAATTTTGAGTTGTATAATTGTATGCTTTTGCATATGGAGCTCGAGTGAATTCTCTGCATTGCTACTTTCCACTCCTTTTCTGATATATTAATTGAGAGATCTTTTCCCAGTGTCCTCTTGGATCTTTGAAAGGAGGGATTGTAAAATGATTTTATATATTGTAGAGATGGAGTCTAAGTCCTTGAGATTGAGCAATATTTTTCCAGCATGGATGAGGGTGCAAGATGAGGAAAATCTGGAAGGTTCTGTTTAACAAAGTTCCTGATTTGAAGATAGTGAAAGAAATGTGTAGCTGGAATGTTAAATTTGGAATGTAATTGTTCATAGGATGCAAAGACGTTGTCTATATAAAGATCTCTAAGCAAGTTAATTCCAAATTTTTCCAGATATTAAAACTGCATATGTTTGTGAAGGTTGAAAGAGGTGGTTCTCTTGCAGAGGTGCCACAGATAGAAGCTTCTCCGTCTTAAAATGCTTTCTACATTGGTTCCAGATTCTAAGTGAGTGGAGCACAATTGGGTTATTAGTATATTGCCGATAACGTGTGTTTATTGGAGCACAGAGCAAGGAATACAAAGAAGTACTGCAGGATTTTACTTCTATTGTGGTCCAAGCCTGTGTATGTTCTTCTATTTGTGTCCAGGTTCTTATCGCCTGTATATTTGCTGCCCAGTAATAAAACTGGAAGTTAGGTAGAGCCATGCCCCTTCTGCCTTTTGCCTTTGTAGGGTCGCTCTTTTGATGCGTGGATGTTTTGAATTCCAAATAAATGAGGTTATTGTTGAATCTAATTGCTTAAAAATGATTTATTAATGTATATTGGATGTTTTGAAATAAAAAGGAGCTTAGGAAGAATATTCATCTTAACAGTGTTAATTCTTCCAGCTAGTGTGAGATGAAGGGTTGACCATCTATGCAAGTCTTGTTTAATTTTTTCCATGCAGACGTCGAAATTTTGTTGATAAAGAGCTTTATGTTTACTTGTGATGTTTACCCTAGGTATTTAAACTGTTCTGCAATGATAAAAGGTAGGGTGTCTAATCTAATATTATATGCTTGAGAATTCACTGGAAAGAGTACACTTTTATTCAGATTAATTCTGAGACCAGAGATCTTTTGAAATTCTGTGAGTGCTGCTAAGACTGCAGGCACAGAATTTTCTGGGTCCGATATATACAGTACCATGTCATCTGCATATAATGAGATTTTCTGTTCCAGTCCTTCTCTGCTAATCCCCTTTATCTGATCAGTATTTCGACAATGTATTGCCAGTGGTTCAATGGCAATGCAAACAGCAGCGGTGACAAGGGCATCCTTGTCTAGTGCCACGTTCTAGTTTAAAGTAGTCTGAGCAAATGTTGTTGATGCAAACTGAAGCTTCTGGGTTAGTATACAGTAATTTAATCCATGCACAAATGTTGGGCCAAACCCAAACTTCTCCAATGTAGTAAAAAGGTATTTCCATTCAATCATGTCGAATGCTTTTTCTGCATCCAATGATAATAATATTTCTGGGGTGTTTGATTTAGTTGGTGAGTATATTACATTAAACAGGCGTCGAAGATTTGAAGATAAGTGTCGGCCCCTAATAAATCCAGTTTGGTCTTGTGATATTACGAGGGAGCACTTTCTCCATCCTTCTAGCTATGATTTTAGAGAGTATTTTAACGTCGTTATTCAGAAGTGAAATTGGTCTGTATGATGCACATTGTAATAAGTCCTTATTTTGTTTAGAACAGTGATTAGTGCTTGGCGAAAGGTTTGTGGAAGAGATTGGTTATCTCTGGCTTCTGTAAATGTTGCTAATAGGAGGGGAGCTAGCTGAGTGGAGAATTTCTTGTAAAATTCTGCAGGGTAGCCATCAGGGCCTGCTGCTTTCCCGCCTTGGAGTGACTTTATAGCATCTAGTAATTCTGATAATGCAGAGGTTTATCAAGTTCCTCCACACTAAAAGCGTCTATTTGTGGTATCTGTAATGTATCCAGAAATGCATTAGATTGTGTATTGTCTTCTTTAAACTCAGTAGTATATAGGGATTTATAGTAGTCTCTGAAAGTGTGCATTATATTTTTGTGTTCGATGATTTTATCTCCGTTCGTGTTAGTGATTACGAGATTGCTTGCACTTCTTGCTTGTGAATTTGTTGAGCTAAAAGCTTATTAGCTTTCTCCATGTTCATAATAATGATGTCTGGATTTGTAAATTAGTTGTTCAGTTTCTTTAGTTGTCAAGAGGTTTAATTCTGAATGTAGAGCCTGCCTCCCCTATGCAGAGTCTCGCTTGGTAGTCTGGCATGTTCTTCATCTATTTTAGTAATTTCGCTTTTATCTCTGCTACTTTCTTGGCTTCGATTTATTTCTGTGGGAAAGATATGAGATAATCTGTCCTCTTAAGAAGGCCTTAAGAGTTTCCCAGAGTATTCCTGCAGAGATTTCGGGGGATGTATTTGTCTTTAGAAAGAATTTGATTTGTTTGGATGGAGGCGCCATCTGCGGGGTGAGTTTATGGGGCTTAGTAATTTTAGCTCCAAGATCATAGGTGCATGGTCAGAAATAACAATAGCATCGTATTTGCAAGATTTAATCATAGGCAAGAAGTTATTGTCTATAAAGAAGTAATCAATCCTTGAGTAGCAATGATGTACTGGTGAGTAGAAAGAATATGTTCTTGAATTTGGGTTTAAAAACCTCCAGGGGTCTGATAAGTTGTGATCAGTTATAAACTTTGTAATTATCTTTGTGGTGTTAGATGCCGTTCCCCCTGTGGAGGAAGTCCTATCTAAAAGTGGATTTAAAACACAATTAAAGTCCCCAGCCATTATAACTTTATGAGTGTTCAGATTGGGAATGGATGCAAATAAATTTTGTATAAATTCCTTATCATCAACATTAGGTGAATAAACATTTATCAAAATCATTTTACAGTTAGATAAGTCTCCCATGACCATTACATATCTCCCTTCAGGATCCAATACTACATCTGATGCTACAAATGGTACTGTTCCATGTATGAGAATTCCCAGACCTCTAGTTTTCTTTGTAAAACTAGAATGGAACATTTGGCCAGTCCAGTCTTTTTGCAGCCGGAACTGATCCTTGCTTAGTAAGTGGGTCTCCTGTAAAAATACTATTTTAGCATTTAGACCTGTTAGGTGAGAAAGTACTTTCTTTCTCTTTAATTCGTGATTCAGGCCTTTAACATTCCAGCTTACTAAGTTAACTGTCCCATCATGGAGACACTGATTCTGAGTTTTGATGTCATTTTATAGTCTTAACTGGAAGTGAGACAGCTTCGGCCTTAATTTCCTATTTCCCCTAGAGTTGTTGCCATGCAGCTTATTATTACGTTGGTAATTATAATTATAAAGATTAATAGGATAGATTAGGTATAGATCAAGCCTGCTCTCTTTCTCTTCCCCCCTTAATTTTTGCCTCCCCAAGTGAGGTTAAAACCCACTTCCCACAGTCCCAGTCCTCTGACATACTCAGAGACAGAGCACGTCCAAAGCAAAACAAGCCCCAATGCAGCAGCGCTTTAGGGTTAAAAGATAGAGATATTATTACCAATATAGTCTTTAAAAAAGAAGAAAAAAAAAAAGAATTTTGCACTTAAAATATATATATATAGTCTTCAGCAATTTTAGTGCATTAAGATGATATACCCAGATAATAAACCCGGGTGATGGTGTTCAGAATAAGCATAAGTCTTAATGCAGCAATAACAATGACAATAAACCAAGGGTATGATATTGAACAGTCTCCTTTAGGGTAGAGATGAAATAATTAGGAAAAAAAAGGAAAAAAGAAAAAGTAATTAAGCACAATAAAACATAAATAGATAGTGACCTAGTAATACTAAGTAATAATGAGAATATATGAGAATATATGCTGATAAAAACCCGTATTTTAAAACGAATAGATCAGACAGTAGATTATTAATCCTTTCTTTATCATTAACCGCCATGACTCACTATTATGTATCAGAATAGTCCCGGGATCAGCTTTCTTAGTTCCTTTTCTGCTTTTTCCTTGCTAGTGAAGACATAGAATTGACCCTGCCATTCCACTTTAAGTTTTGCCGGATAAAAGCGGCTGTATTTGACGCTGGCTTGCCGTAACCGCTGTTTAATGTTGTAGAAGGCTGCGCGTTTAGTAGCTGTTGCTGGAGAGAAGTCCGGGAAGATACGAATGTGGTTATTTTCATATATAATATCTTCCTTGTTTCTGAGGAGTGCCATCACCTGTAGCTTAAATGATAATCGTTCAAAACGAACTGTAAAAGATCTGGGTCTGGGTCTAACGGTGTTTGATTCGCGTATGCAGTAAGCCGCTGCTATCTCAGATTCTGCTTTAAAGTCGTCCCCAATTATTTTAGAAAAAATTGCATGAAATTTCTATGGAGAAATTCCTTTCCTGACTTTGACTAAGATTGTCTAGCACAGTACACTATAATATTAGTTGATAAAGTCTAATAATGCAACCACCAGTCTCCTCTTTGCTAGCTAAAATATATTCAAATGTGGATAGTGATGGAAGATGAAGAAAGTAAGGCTGGCTGTTTTTTAACAGTTTTTAACTTGTAAAGAGTAAAAGAAATGTGTTGAATGAATTGCATTATAAAGTAGGTGTTGGTCAAAGGATACTAATACATTGTTACTATAAAGATTTCTTAAGTTTGAAATACCACACGATTTCCATAAATTAAATACTGTGTAAGTTAAGTGGGGACAAAATAAAAAATTATCTTGTGAACAGTGCTGCAGAGAACACCGTATCTACCTTAAATGTTACTTGTATTGACTCTATATTTTAATTGGTAGCAAATGTGTGATAATCATTTACGGCTAGAGCACAAAGTAAGGTGTACAAAGAGGAATTTGGGTAAGGCCCACCAAACAGAGATTTCCAATATGTTCTACATTATTTCATTATTTAAAATAACAAATATTTGCAGTCAAGTCAGAGAATGCAATGCCACATTATGATTTCAATCTCTGGAGTGCCATCCTTTTAATACATGGCCTTTTTCTCTTTCGTACAAACTAACTTACACGCCTTGTGAAAATGGACTTGTTTAATATATTTGGGAATACTCTGAAATTGAACTATGGGTTTTGTAAGTACTGTATATCTATTTTAACACATCTTAATTCTTCCTGCTTGAGAGAGCAGCAAAGTTGTCCCCCATCTAATATCTTGGTTAAAGCTTTCTGAAATTGAGTGTTCCTGTGATTGTGACTCTCAAATACTTCAATCATTTTGAGATAGCATTAATGAATAGCCCTGTCTGGTTCATCATTACATGTAAAATAATCAAAATGTATGTTGTTTAACTGATAAGAGGCTTCTGGGTTTGAGTAAAGTAACTTGGCCCAAACACAAATATTACCTCCAAATCCAAATTTGTGCAGTACCCTAAATAGATCCAATTTTACTCGAGCTAATGCTACTCTATGAAAAAAAATGTACTTTACAATATATGTGTAAAAAAAATACTGCTAAAAAGAGAATTCTGATTGAAATGTCCTCTTTCCAGTCTCTGCATCTATTAAAAAAGGGTGGAAACTTTACAGCAGTGTTACAATTATTCCCATTAGACAGACTAAATTAAAAATGTCCTAATCCACAGACATTTAGTATTTCATATTCTAGCATAAGAAAAAAGGTTCATAATTGGATCTTGTTTCATTTAGATTTTCTATTAGAGCACAATTACTTGTGCCCCCTGAAGCAAAGCAATCTCAGTCTTCACTGTATTGTATTACACATTTTGTCTCTATTATATGAATTTTACTGAAGTGATGCTTAAATAGGATTGTGTTGTTTTAATTAGCTACAGAAAATACACAGAAATGCAGATTATCTTTTTTATACACCTTTTATGTTGTTCCTCTTCCTGCAGGGTTCAAATAAAACAGTATGAAATATACAGTAAATATTAATGAAGCTTAAAAACAAAGATTGAAACCATTCAGAATCAGACAGCAGTGACTAAGTACAATATTGTTTGTTATGATCAATGCATTAGAGTTAGAATTGTTATTATTTTGCTGCATTACTTTTATTACTAAATGGTCCTTCTGAGACTTTCAAAAGACATCAAGAAGTAGAGAGAAAATGAACATGTCAGTGGGTTTGCTTATAATATCATCTGAATTGACAAGTGAATGGATTTCTTGTCACTAATAAAATTTGCCATCAAACATAAAACTTTACATCAAATTTTTTAAAATTTTAAAAATTTTGTCTGTTAAGATTTCATTTTTCACTAATTATACAAAATAAAATCTGCACAGTTGAAAATGTTAAATTTAAAATGTAATAGTAAATTTTACATAACAGCTTAACAGTACCATTCAATAATCTGAACTGGATAAGTAGGTCTGATGATGGATGGATGAGTGGATAACAGAAGTTTATTGGTATTGTTTGATATTTATTATCAGAGGAGAGGCAAAAATATTTTACTCTCAGTTGCCAGTAGATGGAAGTCTTATATTAGAAAGAAATCAAGTGACCAAGTGTGGCCTGTAGCCTCATTTACCTTTTGAGTCTAGTGAGTTAAGAAAATATATAATATAACACATGATGCTCTCCTTTGTCATTTCTGAATTCAGAAGTGATTATGTTTCCATAATTTGCTGGGGTCAGTATGCTATAAGATAAAAATGTCAGATGTTAATTACCCAGAGCCGATAAATGGTCATGTGCCACAAAAAGCCCAATATATATTAGACCTTGCCATTTGCTGAGATATCAAAAAGCTTGACAGGAGCACATTTGTTTATTTCAATGCAATTATATGAAACTCTTTTCAAATACTAAAAATGCTTTGGACCATCTTTTCAAAGTTTTAGTAAGTAAAAGGAATTATATTACACAATCAGATATGCAGGTTAGAATATGTTTCTTCCAAAAGAAGGCAAGTGAGCAGTGTAATGTAAAACATCTGGTATTATTTCAAATAATACTTTCAGGGATCTATAGCTGTATAAGACTTACTTGAATTATCCTTGTCTTAAAATCAAGCCTTAACTGGTTCCACTAAGGCAAATTGTTAACTCAAGAGGGGTAATCCATAATTTCAGGCACACTGGTAACTAAATCTTAGTGTTTGACTCGCAGTAATGGAGTCCTGATGTAGTAAAGGCAGAGAATCATATTTGTTAAGAATGGACAGATTGGAAAAAAATGATAATTGAAAAGGGAGAATCAGTGGAAGATGAAATCTTTATTGCTTTTAAATTCTTAAAAATAATTAGACCATATATTTTGATTGAACTGATGGAAAGATGCCCAATCCTAAGTATGTAATACGGTCAGACAATGGAATGGATGTTGGGAAGATGCAATGTTCGCAAAGAGTTGTGGCAGAAGAGCAGATTTATCTAAATTGATTTTTATAACCTCAAAGAGACTAAATTGATTCCAATAGTCTCAGGATATGAGAAAGCTCAAAAGGAGTATAAACTGAATATATTAAATTGTCATTAGCATAAAGGGATACCTACTTGGGACAGCCCTGAATAGAAGCCAGAATAATGTAGAGCTATGGTAAGGGGCTCCAGAGTAAGATTAAACAGTAGTGGTGATACCTGGAACCCTTGCCACACACCATGAAGGATAGAGAAGGGACAAGAAATATTAGGGTAATTAGCATAACAAACATAGAAGAAAAGCCCATCATGTGCCAAAATATTTGCCATTTCATTCCACTTTGACTGTGGATCAATCTTTGTATTACTTATTGGAGTTGTCCTGCTAGGACTTTTGCCAGTAGCTTGACATCTACATTCATTAAGGAAATGGGGCAACAGTTAGTACCTGTACATTCTGTTGAGTCATTACCCTGTTTCAATATTGCAATTATCAGAACTGAGTTACTTGCGGGACTTAATTTAGTAGAGGAGATACAATAATTTAACATTTGTTTTTTTGGCAGTGCCAAGTGCTTTCATAAACTTCAGGGGTCTCATGTATAACGGCGTGCGTAGAATTCGCACTATAACATGGTGTAAGCACAAAAGCCGAAATGTACTTACGCACAGAAAAATCCAGATGCAGGAATCTGTGCGTACTCCAACTTCCACGTTCTTCTGCTACATAAATCCCGATCAGCGTGAAAAGTAACGCTCGTGCACGCGTTTTATGTAAAGCCCCAACTCCTCCCAGAATTACGCCTTTTTGAATATGCAAATCAATATAAATCGCCCTTAAGCTCAGCCTTCTGTGAAAAGACAATGGGAAAAGCACGAGGGAAAATATAAGAATTTCAGCGAATACCAAGTGGAGGCAAAGGAAAAACATACTATTTGTTCAAATAAACCGTGGTATAATCAACAAAAGGAAGTTGATCGAGTGACATAGCTTGTTGGAGAAACTTGAAAGCTCACGTTTACAAAATCGCACAGTGCCGGAAATAAAAAGAAGTCACATATCAAAGTCACCGTGAAAAGGCGAGTTGTAGCCCACTGTCTGAGTGTCATATAAAAGCTTATTAGGGTACAGAGAAAAAAAGGCACACAGTGGGGAAAAAGCACGAAATGTCAACTTGAATCTCGACATTTCCACTTTAATCACGTAGTTTATTTTGTCATTAAAGTAAAACATCATAAACTTCATCTTAAAATCGTTTAATTAACCAGTTTCTAAAATCACATCGTAATTAAAGTAGCACGTTAAATGCTTTGTTTTGTATTTGATCTTCTATGTGCCTATGTGTGTGAATCACTACTTGCTCTCTTCCTCCAACTGGACACAGAATCCATTACATTCGTGATATTACAGCTCTCTGAATAACTAAAATACTGAGATGTATACGTGATATCATTTTCATGATGATAGGAGTTAAAGAACGTTATTAAACTTGTATTTCACTTCGATGAAATAATTTATTGCAGCAGTACTCGGGGGCGGCTCTAGACTTGTGGTGGCACTGGGCAGAGGAAGAATTGGTGACTCCTTCGCTCGCCAATGTCAGTAAGGTAGCTTATGCACGGTGGATGGCCACGTCCATTGCAGACACTGCATAGTCGCCTCGTGCTCATGACACAAGCATTTAACTTTTGCCGAAATTTGTCGCTGCGTTTTTAGCTGTGTTGTTATTTTCTCTTTCTGTTTTATATTCAATATATGTTGGTGTAGCCGTCACTGCAGTCAGTGCTTTTCTTTCCCCAAGTAACCGATCGCTACACAATCAGCTCTGTAATAGAAGTTAAGCCATCTGTAAGCTTAGCACCGATTCATTAAAACGTTTAAGGAACATTGAAATATCTTAATAGTACATGTTTAATTATTCTATCCTTAACGACACTCCCAGTGAAGAATATAAATAATTTAAATGAAGTTAAAGTTTTATCTGTATAATTTAATAAACATATTTTGCTGCATTTCACCTTAAAAATGATATCGTCATCATATGTAAATATGCGCTTTATAAAGTGGCTCAGGTTGTGCAATATTATAAATATAGTGCAAGTTTACAGTGGGGTGATTGTACTTATAAATACAAACAGTTCTACAAGGTGCAATTGATTGAGTGCATTTAAAGTTCTTGGGATGAAACTGTTTCTGAACCACGAGGTCTGTACAGGAAAGGCTTTAAAACGTTTTGCAGTGGCTGAGACAGCATGTCCATGAAACTGTATACCGATAATTCTCTTTCCGATCAGCTGCTGCTGTGATTCACACTTAGATACAGTGGCAACTCCTAACGGGAGGAGCTGAAAGAAGAAGAAGAAGAAGGAGAAGTGAGAGTAACAACACTAAAACAGTTATGGTATTTGGAATACTATGGCTGTTCCCTGGACCATTATATTATTACAAGTTAATTACAATCAGATGCGTTACACTAATAAACAATATGCGGTTAGTTTCAGTGTATTTATAAAGCCGTGTCATGAAAATAATGAGTAACCACACAGGAACAGTACCATTGCTTTGACGCTGGGTGCCGCCAGTCTGCAAAACCGAGCGGAGAACTTGCGTACGACAAGGCATGAGTTACCGTGGAAAAGTGCGTGGATTTACGCCAAGTGTAGGTTTTATACAGTCACGATTTGCACGTGGAAAAGTTCTTACGCAACATTTCTGTGCGTACGCACCGTTTATACATGAGGCCCCAGGTGACCAATCAGCTGGTCCTGGTGAGCAGTTTGCTTTCATGAACTTCAACAAGACATTACGTAAGTCTGAAAATAAAGAGCTGAAGTTTAAGGGAGTGTTATTAGAAATTGTTGCAAAAAGGGTATTATTAACAATTGAGCCAGATTTATTTTTAATGGTTGAGATTGTTGCAAATGATTATCAATTCCACAATTTTAGCACTAACAGACTACTAAGCTTTGTACAAGATGTGTAATATCTCTCTCTTTGTTTTGTGAATGTCAAATTTTCCTTTACGGGGTAAAGGTATTATGAAGGTCATATTTAGAAATCACTTTTCCAGATGGGCAAGTCATGAGTCCAGGTCATGTATTTTATGTGCTAATTTTAAAATAACGTATTGTGCCTTTAACCACTAACCAGACATAAATTAGTCCTTAATAAAATGGGTGTTGACTGCAAAAATTTCTTCTACAGTACATTGGTGGATATCGTGTGTTTTCATAAATCTTATGTTAAAACCCAATTCCCTATGACCTGATGGTGACACAACTTCTAACATAATATCTTATGTAAGATATGGCGCCATGTACCCCGGCCAATACCCCCAAGCCGCCAGGTGGAGCCCTCCTTGCAGCATGGAGGTCCCCAGAAGACCAGCAGGGCATTATGGACCATGTAGTTTTATGCACCTCCCTGCTGGATGCCATGGGGCCACGAGAGAGCTGCAGGGAGGACCAAGAGTTCTTCATGCCCTATGACCGGAAGTTCGTCATAGGAAGAGCGTGAGGCTTCGGGGTGAAACATTATTTACCCTGACCCGGAAGGAATAAGGACTTGTGGACTGTTGGGAAGGAACACCTCCGGTCAGGGAATATAAAAGGACTGTGGGAGCTCCCAGGCGATGAGCTGAGTTGGGAGGCAGGGTGGCTAAGCGTCTGGGAGTGGAGGATTGTTTATTATTGTGTTTATTGTTATTGTGAATTGTGGAGAGGAGCGTGCTTTGTGCACTTATTATTATAATAAATATCATCTTTGGACTTTTACCTGGTGTCTGACGTATAGTCTGAGGGTACAAGGGTGCGAGAAGCATCATATTCTGTTACAATTGGCGTAGCTCCGGCAGGATTCTCTGGCCGTCAGTTTGGCAGAGGACCTGAATTTAAAAAATTTATTGTGGACAGAATATCCGGGAAGACAGCGTCACGACACACACAGAAAAATCGCCAGAAACCTCATCTTTATCAAGTCCGTCATGGGGAAGAAGAAGACAAAGCAGGCGCCAGCAACAGCGGAGGTCTAGCGCTCGGCATTGCCTGCGCTCAAGAGGAGCTATGGAGCGCTACGCATTTGGAGAGATTTCGGAGGAGGGCGTCACCGACGAGGTATGTACGGGAATGTACTGAATAATCTTTTTAAATTCACACATGATGTCCCATGTACATACCTCCCAGATGTCCATCCGAAGGCTCTGCGGGAGGCAGAAGACAGACCGAAGCGATGGCGCTCTCATTCAGGCAAGCGAGTAACCCGAAGCACTTCCGCATTACGGGTGCGGCGAGGACACGTGACCTACCACAAGGGATTCCAGGAAGGTGGCGTTCCGTATCCAGCTGTTTGTGGCCGCCAAGAAAAGACGGACTTGAGTTTTTGAAGGGGAAAGGGGAGCGATCAAGTACCGCTCTCCTACAAAAGGTAAGGAGGTCCGGGAAATGATTGATCGGTCCGTCGATAAATTGATACAGACGGATCACAGTCAGCCAAAAGCGGCACCGCGTCCTCGAAAAGAACTCCAAATCCCAGGCTCCCTTGCGGGACCTGTCTGAGCACGATGCCAGGAGCGGCCGTGTTTATTGGCTCCCACCGGAGGGTAAGGCTAATGATGGCTCGAGCATGCCTCCGGGTGAATTAAGTAACTTTTGGGCGTGCACGAGCTGGAAAAGTTGCTTCAGCCCGTGCACAAATTTTACAGGTGGTGGAGACAATAAAGAAGATCACTGGGGATCTGGGAGCAGCGGACCAAGGCGCCTTTAAGGAGGGTGGATGAATTCCCTACGGCGATTTGGTCAGGAGTCTCCCATTATGATTGATTTGGCGGTACAGGTGAGTTTTACGGTACCGTACAGAATAAGGGGACACAGAGTGGCGCTGGCCCTTGATTAATTAGTAGCGGGTGCCAAGTCACTCGAGCCCTACAAACGAGTGTGGTGTGATGACAGAAGGGGCGGTGGAAGCACTGATCGTACCAGAGCAGCTGAAAAGTGCTGTCTCTCGGGCGTGCGGTGCTGAAGACGCCGCCTCTGGTTTCTTTAAAGTCAACGGGCATGCAAACAGCAAAGAGGCTCTCTTTCTCTAATAGAGACTCAAGCTGTGCGCCGACAAGTAAGCAGGAGATCCCGAAATACACCGTGGGTCTCCTGACAAGGTGGGAAAAAGGGCGGAGAGCAGCGAGGCGGCCAGAAAACCCTCCTTGGCGGGGAAAGGGTGGAGCTGACCGAGTTCGAGATGTTTCAGGTCTCGGGAAAAGAGCCAACCAGGAGGACTTGTCGGTGCTACAATTGCCAGCGACCGGGTCACGAGTGGCCAATGTCCCGGGAGACAGGAGGTACACCGTCCCCCCAAGGTTTGCTTTCGAGGACAGAGGCAACGCAGTCAGAGCCCGGATGACGCGTCCTCTTGGAGGAAGACTTCCCTCTCGGGGCAGGCCGCTCCGAATCTTTATAATTCGTCGCTGGGGGGGGAATACTGTAAGATATGGCCGCCATGTACCCCGCCAATACCCCAAGCCGCCAGGTGGAGCCCTCCTTGCAGCATGGAGGTCCCAGAAGACCAGCAGGGCATTATGGACCATGTAGTTTTATGCACCTCCTGCTGGATGCCATGGGGCCACGAGAGGAGCTGCAGGGAGGACGAAGAGTTCTTCATGCCCTATGACCGGAAGTTCGTCATAGGAAGGCGAGGCTTCGGGTGAGAAAAACATTATTTACCCTGACCGGAAGGAATAAGGACTTGTGGACTGTTGGGAAGGAACACCTCCGGGTCAGGGAATATAAAAGGACTGTGGGAGCTCCCAGACGATGAGCTGAGTTGGGAGGCAGGGTGGCTAAGCGTCTGGGAGTGGAGGATTGTTTATTATTGTGGTTTATTGTTATTGTGAATTGTGGAGAGGGCGTGCTTTGTGCACTTATTATTATAATAAATATCATCTTTGGACTTTTACCTGGTGTCTGACGTATAGTCTGAGGGTACAAGGGTGCGAGAAGCATCATATTCTGTTACACTTATTATAAGGTGGACAGGAAAGGAGAAATTTGAAAATAATTGATTTCTACAACAACAACACTTATTTATATAGCACATTTTCATACAAACAGTAGCTCAAAGTGCTTTACATATTAAAGAATAGAAAAATGAAAGACATAATTAAAACAAAATAAATCAACATTAACATCGAATAAGAGTAAGGTTCAATGGCCAGGGGACAGAAAAACAAAAACTCCAGACGGCTGGAGAAAAATAAAATCTGTAGGGATTCCAGACCATGATACCGCCCAGTCCCTCTGGGCATTCTACCTAACATAAATGAAACAGTCCTCTTTGGATTTAGGGTTCTCACGGAAGGGCTTGATGATGATGATGGTCACGTAGACTTCTTCCTTTTAATCCGTCCATCATTGTTGGAGCATCATGAAGCTTTGAGTAGGTGGAGGTGGCGCAGGCCACCACCACAAAGAAACCGGAAAAAGAAACAGAAAAGAGAGTAGGGGTCAGTACCGATTTTAGAGCCACCATGAATAGTTGTTATGATGAATTGAACATACAGAGTATCAGGATTAAGTTAAATTACGATTAAAATGAAGTTATAAAAGGCCATGTTAAAGTAATGTGTTTTCAGCAGTGTTTTAAAGTGCTCTACTGTATCAGCCTGGCGAATTCCTATTGGCAGGCTATTCCAGATTTTAGGTGCATAACAGCAGAAGGCCGCCTCACCACTTCTTTTAAGTTTTGTTCTTGGAATTCTAAGGAGACACTCATTTGAGGATCTGAGGTTACGATTTGGAATATAAGGTGTCAGACATTCCGATATATAAGATGGGGGAGATTATTTAAGGCTTTATAAACCATAAGCAGAATTTTAAAGTCAATTCTGAATGACACAGGTAACCAGTGTAGTGACATCTAAGACTGGTGTGATGTGTTCTGATTTTCTTTTCCTAGTTAGGATTCTGCACTGCAGTTGCAAACGATTTATATCTTTTTGGGTAGTCCTGAGAGGAGTGCGTTACAGTAATCTAGTCGACTGAAAACAAACGTGAACTAATTTCTCAGCATCTTTCAGTGATATAAGAGGTCTAACTTTACTTATGTTTCTTAAGTGAAAAATGCTGTCCTAATGATCTGATTAATATGTGATTTAAAATTCAGATTACAGTCAACAATCACCCCTAAGCTTTTTACCTCCGTCTTGACTTTTAATCCTAATGTATCCAGTTTATTTCTAATAGCCTCATTGTATCCATTATTGCTGATCACTAAAATTTCAGTTTCTCTTTATTTAACTTGAGAAAATTACTATTCATCCATTCTGAGATACTAGTCAGACATTGTGTTAGTGAATCAATAGAATCAGGGTCATCAGGTGCTATTGATAAGTACAGCTGTGTGTCATCAGCATAGCTGTGGTAGCTCACGTTGTGCCCTGAGATAATCTGACCTAACGGAAGCATGTAGATTGAGAATAACAGCGGACCCAGGATAGAGCCTTGTGGAACACCATATTGGATATCATGTGTCTTCGAGTTGTAATTCCCACAACTAACAAAATATTTTCTCCCTGTCAGGTAGGATTCAAACCAATTTAAGACACTGCCAGAGAGGCCCACCCATTGACTAAGGCGATTTCTAAGAATGTTGTGATCAATGGTGTCAAATGCAGCACTCAGATCTAAGAGGATGAGAACAGATAAATGGCCTCTGTCTGCATTTACCCGCAAGTCATTTACTACTTTAACGAGTGCAGTTTCTGTGCTGTGATTTGTTCTAAAACCTGACTGAAATTTATCAAGAATAGCATGTTTATTTAGGTGGTCATTTACTGCATAATGACTGCCTTCTCCAGAACTTTACTTAAGAAGGCAGGTTAGAGATGGGTCTAAAATTTTCAAGAGCGAGGGTCAAGATTATGTTTCTTAAGTAGGGGTTTAACTACAGCAGTCTTAAGACAGTCTGGGAAGACCCCAGTATCTAGTGACGAATTTACTATGTCCAGAACATTATCAATTAGCACGCCTGATACTTTTTGAAAAACCTTGTTGGTATCGGGTCAAGGACGAGGTGGAGGTTTTAATTGAGATATTATTTTTTGTAAATCAGGTAAATCTATCCTAGTGAAAGAGTTTAATTTGTTTATAACAGGATGTTGGGGTTTAGGGGATCCTTAGTGTTGGGGAGATATACTATGTTATTTCTAATATCATTAATTTTTTGATTGAAAATACAGCGACAGCCTCACAGGTTTCACTGGAAGCACTTAGGAGGCATTCCTTTGAGCTACCTGGGTTTAGTAGGCGATCAATTGTTGAAAATAAGACTCTAGGATTACTAGCATTGTTATTTATAATCTTGGAGAAATAGCAGCGTCTCTCAAGACGGACAGTGTTATTGTATTCTGTTATTTTGACTTTTAATATTTCGTGGTGGATAGTAAGTTTAGTCTTCCTCCATTGACGCTCAGCTCTACGGCATGTTCTCTTTAAATCAGACACTCTTTGGGTCTTCCATGGTATACCAATGCTAGAAGATTTTTTCACTGTCTTTTCAGGTGCAACTATGTCAACAGCAGCTCTCACTTTAGAATTAAATCTTTCCACCTTACTATTTACATTGTCCTCGCTATTATAGCTGGCACTATAAACGGACTGATTGCTTAAAATGTTTGTAAGTTTTAAAGCTGCTGCCGAATCAAAGAAGCGTTTTTAACAATATGCTTCTCATGAGTGTTTTTTATCATTATTTCTATATTAAAAAGTAGAAGAAAATGGTCTGATAGACTAATATCAATGATCTGTTTTATATCAACTTTCAGTCCTTTAGTAATCACTAAGTCTAATGTATGACCTGCTTTATGTGTAGGCTGATTTATGAGTTGTCTCAAATCAAAAGAATCCAGGAGGTTCATAAATTCTTTTACTTTTAGATCACACTGATTATCTATATGAAAATTAAAGTCGCCAACTATTAGGAGTGTGTCATAGTTAGTAATTAAAATTGACATTAAGTCAGAGAATTCCTCAAAAAACGACGCGTTATATTTAGGAGGTCTATACACGGATAGTACTAGAACTTGAGAATCTCCAATTCTAGTCCAAAGACATGCTGGTTAGGTGCATTGGCGATTCTAAATTGTCCCTAGTGTGTGCTTGGTGTGTGTGTGAGTATGTCCTGTGGTTGGCTGGCACCCTGCCCGGGGTTTGTTTCCGGCCTTGCGCCCTGTTTTGGCTGGGATTGGCTCCAGCAGACCCCCATGACCCTGTAGTTAGGATATAGCAGGTTGGATAATGGATGGATGGATTGATTTCTGAATATGAATGATGTCATGGTTAAAAGAAGGAAAATAATTTACCTCATGGATTAAGCAAGCAAAATGAATTTGAAAGATTGAATTCAGATTAAATTTACATAGCACTCCTGATGATGTGGGGCTTTAGACTTAACGATAACAGGGTTTATAAAAGCAATCTCAATTAGTGGCAATAACAAGGTCAAAACCCTTGAAAAACAGAAGTTGATTAGAAATGAATGCAAAGAATCCATTGTAGATGCCATGGTGGATGGACTGGCACCCAACCAGGAGGGTGTGCGGTCCCTTAATCTGCACGGGTGGCCATAAGGGGAGGATTTGGATGGACAGGTGACCCGGCTAAATTGGTTGCAGGTACCTTTCCTGGACAGGAGGATATATTGGAAGGACAGGGAAAGACTGTCTGTTGGGGTCATGTAGTCCCCAAGTATACCAGGTGGCATCACTCCACGGGAAGTGCTCCCATTTGTACACCTGTAGGTCTGGAGGAGAGGAGATGGGAAGAGAGGAGCATTAATATGGGAGTTGTGATTGTGAGTATTTTTTTTTGAAGCAAGGACATGAAAAAGGTATTTGTGTATAATAAAATTCATTTTATTTCATCCATTGGCTGTGTATGTGCATTTATGTCTGGAGTATGGGGCTCTGGAGTACCCCTGCTAGTCACACCAGATTTATATGGAGTAAACCAGCGGTTCACAAACTGTGGTACGCGGAGCCTTTTCAGGTGGTACGCATTGCGGTCCCTGAAATTTAATTTATCTGTGCAAAACCTTTTATGACAAGCCTGTTGTGTGCAAAAAACAATGAAACTGTTTAAATACAATAATACGTGGATTCCCAAATTTAGTGCGGTGTGAAATTTCATCATCTGAATAAATAAAACCTATTATTCGAATCTGTATTTAGTTCATTTAACACTAATTCTGTTTCACAGAAGTCAACTTCTACTTCTTCACTGTTTGAGCTTTTGATCACTAGATGAAAGCACAACGCCGACACTATTTAGTCTTCGGTAACTCTGCCTCACAGAAACCGCTCGCGTTTGTTTTTATACGTGCACTGCCGCTGTATCGCATTATAGTCACTAGATCTAAGCACAAAGCCGATACCATTTCATCTTTGGTAACTGCATCACATACAGGCCGAAAGCAGGATTTAGTTTCAGGGGGGAATTTATGTACATGCACAAATTTTTAAATTAATTTTATATATAATTTCTTCCAGTTCTTTAAATTTTATTTAAATTTCACGGTGGTTTAGACCCGAACTCCCCCCCTTACAGCTCTCCCTCCCTTTCAAAAAGGTGTGGGTGGTACGCAATGCAACTCACTTAACCTCAGGTGGTACTTAACGTCCAAAAGTTTGGGAGCCCCTTGAGGAAAATATACAAAAAACAATTATTCTGTGAGCTATTTCTGTCAGAAAACAAGATTTCCTGCTACGATCTGTCCCTCCTACTCCCCTCCCAGTACCCTAGCCAAAAAAGCTTGATTATTGTGTATAATAAACAAACTTCCAAGTAGAAGACAAAATGATTAAAAACTTAGAATAACAAATATTTCTACTCTATTTAAGAAGATATGTTGCTTCAGAAGATGGCACAATTAAAATACAATCTGAGTCACAGTATTAAAGCAATTTCCACAGAAAATTCTCATGTTCAAGACAGTTTGTTACTACTGGAAGTAATGCACAGGAAGCAAAAACTCCTCCCACATCATGACTGGAACTGATAACATGTTGGTTCATGGGAGAAAAGACTCGAATGATGTGCATTAGACAGGAGGAATTCCCCTGCAATAAAAGTTGTCAGTTGCGTCCGACACTTGCTTTGGATCATTGTAAATGATGCTAATGAAGCCTTGCAGCAGCTTAAGATAAGATAGGTACAGGTATACAGAAGCACCTCTTTAAACTACAGGATTTTTTTTCTTGTACATTGTATATCTATGAACATCTCAATACTACTTATTGTTAGAAGTTTACTGACTAAGCATTCATACCGTCCATAATTAACAGTTCATGGAACACACCTTTATAGGTGTTTTTTAACTACTATTTTATGTACAGCATTTTTTTACTTTTGCCTAACTTTGAAAAAACAAAACAAAGAAAATGAGTCACATAATATTTGAAATTAATTCTTGGCATTTTCACAATGCCAAGACTGCTTGGCATAAAGCAGCCTAAGAGGGGATGCTTATTTGCCTCAATTACCATGCATGATTTGCCCTAATCCTCTATGGAGGTAATTAAAATGACTTGCTTTTCTTACCTTTAGTGGGTGAAAAACTATTATCTAAATCTATCTGACATATAAGCCCATTCTTTTCTCAATATGACTTCAGAATGGAGCATTCCCAAAATGTGTGACCTATTTAGCCATGCACATAATAACACTGTTCACAATTTTGGCCTTGTTCTACTTATGAACTGAGACTAGGTATCTGCGCCAGCAATCGGAATGTTGCTGGTTGAAATACCTTAAACACCAGAAGTGAATCTACTCTATTGGGCCCATGAGCAAGGCCCTTAACCTGCAATTGCTTCATCATGGGTATAATAACATTAATATACATCCAGCTTTGCAGACAGGTCCTCCAACTTACAGGGAAAACTTGGTAGTTGGTGGCAGGATTGGTACTCCAGCCACTGTAAAAAAAAACCTCACACTGTTCCAGTGTGGTGCTGAGGTGTCACCTGCTACATTTAGGTCCCAATCCAGGTGGTTTGTCATGTAGTGGGTGTGGCAATGCGCTATCAGCGAATGCTCACAACCTCTCTCTCTCTCCTCTGTACTTATATACATATATCTGATGTATGACTTTTCAAGTGAGACATACCATCCTGTGTATTTTGTTTTTTGCATGTTTGTATGCATGCAGGTCTTTTAATACATAACTGTCTCACTGATTGTTTTGTCATGGAAGAGCTTCTTGGTGACCATTTTCTCATGTTAGAGTTCTTTTAAACTTTTGACTTGTGCTCTATTGCATTTATACTTATTAGCTGTTGTGGAGATGCAGCTGTACTCTGAATCTCCTCTTGTGGTCACCATCAGGATAGATTAACTTTTTCTGTGGTTAAAATATGTATAGAATAACATTTTCTAGTTCTTAATATAGAAAAAGCAGAAGCAAAGCAAAATAGCCGAGGGGGACTCATAACTTTACAACCAGAATAGACAGCAGCTTTTCTGGCTTGAAGTCTAGGCAGCCATGTGCCTAGATTTTGAGGGCTCTTTCAATTTTGCGTTTGGTCCCTGGATAGAATTGATGAAAGGACAGACATTGTTACAGAGAGGCTGTGTATTAATGCTTGCGCTTCCTTAATGCACCCTTTGACCAATAGGGGAATCATAGTTTAGGGGCAAATTGTTGTGCCATTTACCAGTCCTAGTTAGACATGACCAATATTCTCAAACTTTCTAACAAATCTGCATTCTGCCTGTGGCCCTGGGCAAGGGTAAAATATGCTTTTTGTTTTTAAAGACCCCAGCCTGATTAATGTGCCTGTTCCAGAGTGTGCACGTTCCTCTTATAGCTAGTTTTAGCATTAGACGGTGAACCCCTGGGGTCAGTTGTGCATGTGGCATGCACATTTTCAAGTCCTGTTAATCAATATTTCTGGAGACACCTATTAGTTTTCTCTTTATCGTAAGGGTCTACATTTTTGCACAAAATATGATCTAAAAATGGTGTAAAAATTAGAGATTTTTTCCAGGTTTAGAGGGAAATAAACAGGGGGTAGTCACAAAAATCTTAATGTCTTGTATAACTAGACATCAGAATGAGTCAAAATGGCATATCAAAAAAAAAAAAAAAATGGCATATCATATGTATATATTTGATATCAACCCTAAACTTAACCATTACCTGTGATTCAGGAGGTGCCAGACAAAAAAAAAAACATATATACTCATAGATAAGTTCTCTAGCGGATGCTGTATAATTTCTGGCATTTTATAATGTTTTTTTTGTTTTGTGTTCTTTATTTCACCTTATACAATTTCTTGTATTAGGAATTTGTTAGTTTTCACATACCCCTTGGGGTCAGAGCACAGGGTCAGCCATTGTACAGGGCCCCTGAAGCAATTGAAGGTTAAGGGCCTTGCTCAAGGGCCCAGCAGAGTAGGATCTCTTTTGGCAGTGACAGGGATTTGAACCGGCAACCTTCAGAACACCAGCGCGGATCCTTAGCCTCAGAGTCAACACTCCACCCCAATGTTGGTCATATAAGTCGAATGTAGAGTACTCACGCTGTTGCTCCAACAGATTATGATATGCTAATGCCCACATGAGATGCACACTGCCTTTTTCTTCTACATATTGTGCCTACGTGACCACACAGTGATACCCAAACTATTCCGAAGCAATGTTTGCATTGTATTGTGTTTTTTGTATCTCACACCCTCATACACATTTATTGTAAGAGCATCCCTTATCTACAAATGGAGCGTTTGATCAGAAGAAAATATGAAGCTAGTTTTAAATTAAAAGTCGTTGAACTGGTGAAAGAAATTGGTAACTGTACTGCTGCAACAAAATTCGATGTGTCTGAGAAACTGATGCAAGATTGGAGGAGGCAAGAAAATAAAAAAAATGAATTGTCACATTTTTGAACGGGCATTTAAGTCGGGGTCTGAGTTTATGATTGATTTTTCTGGTTTCAACACCCGCCTTATACATGAGTATATATGGTAAGTAATTTTTATGAACATAAAACTGCATGGACTAATCCCACTTATCTAAATTTTACCATATAAATACTGCACTTAGTGTTTTTTTGGGTATCAGAAATAGAGAGAAAGGGAGAAAAAACTGAGACAGTGAGGGACTTGCAAGAAACAACCAACTTTCAAGACCAATAGCTGAAATTCCAAATAGCAATAGAAGGGTCTACATTGCCTTTTTAAGGGGTGCAGTGACACAAGGAGTAGCTTATATGCTACTATTTAACAAACCATATAGCTGCTTCTAAGTACATCTCAGCAGTTCTAAATCTTGAAACAGTTTCAATTCTTTGAAAAGAGAGACAAAGGAAGTAAATCAAAGAAAACCCATGAATACTTGGAGAAAATGTGCATACTCAGCGCAAACAGTGGCAAAGCTCTGGATACAAATCTCAGACCCAGGAGATGTAAGGCAGCAGCAATGATCTCTTTGCCACCATGCTGACAATCTTCTTCTTCTTTCGGCTGCTCCCGTTAGGGGTTGCCACAGCGGATCATCTTCTTCCATATCTTTATGTCCTCTGCATCTTGTTCTGTTACACCCATCACGTGCATGTCCTCTCTCACCACATCCATCAACCTCCTCTTAGGCCTTCCTCTTTTCCTCTTACCTGGCAGATCTATCCTTAACATCCTTTTCCCAATATACTCAGCATCTCTCCCCTGCACATGACCAAACCTAACGCAATCTCGCCTCTCAGACCTTGTCTCCCAATCGTACAACATGAGTTGACCCTCTAATGTACTCATTTCTAATCCTATCCATCCTCATCACACCCAGTGCAAATCTTGGCATCTTTAACTCTGCTACCTCCAGCTCTGTTTCCTGGTTTCTAGTCAGTGACACCGCCTCCAGCCCAAATAACATAGCTGGTCTCACTACCGTCCTGTAGACCTTCCCTTTCACTCTTGCTGATATCCGTCTGTCACAAATTACTCCTGACACTCTTTTCCACCCATTCCACCCTGCCTGCATTCGCTTTTTCACCTCTCTTCCACATTCCCCATTACTCAACATCCTCAGAGCAAACATCACATCTGTGGTGCTCTTTCTTGGCATTAAACCATACTGCTGCTCACTAATAATCACCTCACTTCTTCACCTAGCTTCCACTACTCTTTCCCATAACTTCATGCTGTGGCTCATCAATTTTATTCCCCTTTAGTTACTACAGTCCTTCACATCCCCCTAATTCTTAAATATCGGCACCAGTACACTTCTTCTCCACTCCTCAGGCATCCTCTCACTTTCCACGATTGTATTAAACAACCTGGTTAAAAACTCCACTGCCATCTCTCCTAAACACCTCTATTCTTCCACAGGTATGTCATCTGGACCAACTGCCTTTCCATTTTTTATCCTCTTCATAGCTCTCCTTACTTCCTCCTTGCTAATCTGTTGCACTTCCTGATTCACTATCTCCACATCATCCAACCTTCTCTCTCTCTCATTCTCTTCATTCATCGACCTCTCAAAGTACTCTTTCCATCTGCTCAACACACTCTCCTCACTTGTGAGTATGTTTCCATCTTTATCCTTTATCACCCTAACCTGCTGCACATCTTTCCCAGCTCGGTCTCTCTGTCTAGCCAATTGGTACAGGTCCTTTTTTCCCTCTTTAGTGTCCAACCTCTCATACAACTCATCATACGCCT
This sequence comes from Polypterus senegalus, assembly GCF_016835505.1. Classification (NCBI taxonomy): domain Eukaryota; kingdom Metazoa; phylum Chordata; class Cladistia; order Polypteriformes; family Polypteridae; genus Polypterus; species Polypterus senegalus. Next base: position 137,134,018 of record NC_053158.1, on the reverse strand, counting down.
TTTCTTTAGTCTTATCCACCTCTCTCTTCACCTTGTGCCTTATCTCCTTGTACTCTTGTCTACTTTCTGCATCTCTCTGACTATCCCACTTCTTCTTCGCCATCCTTTTCCTCTGTATACTCTCCTGTACTTCCCCATTCTACCACCAGGTTTCCTTTTCCTCCATCTTCTGTCCTGATGTCACGCCAACTTCTCTTCTTGCTGTCACCCTTAGTACATCTGCTGTTGTTGCCCAACTGTCTGGTAACTCTTTACTGCCACACAGTGCCTGTCTCACCTCCTCCCTAAACTCAACCATGCAGTCTTCCTTTTTCAACTTCTACCAATTGTTCCTTGGCTCTGCCCTCACTCTCTTCCTCTTCTTGATCTCCAACGTCATCCTACAGACCACCATCCTATGCTGCTTAATTACACTTTCCCCCTGCCACTACTTTGCAGTCTTAAATCTCCTTCAGATTGACTCTTCTGCATAGGATGTAATCTATCTGTGTGCATCTTCCTCCACTCTTGTACGTAACCCTATGTTTCTCCCTCTTCTTAAAATATGTATTCACCACGGCCATGTCCATCCTTTTGGCAAAATCCACTATCCTCTGACCTTCTTCATTCCTCTCCTTGACACCATACCTACCCATCACCTCCTCGTCTCCTCTGTTCCCTTCACCAACATGTCCATTGAAATCTGCTCCAATCACCACTTTCTGTCCCTTGGGTACACTGTTCATCACTTCATCCAACTCACTCCAAAAATCTTATTTCTCATCCATCTCACACCCAACTTGCAGGGCATATGCACTAACAACATTCATCATCACACCTCCAATTTCCAGCTTCATAATCATCACTCTGTCTGACACTGTTTTTACCTCCAAAATACTCTTGACATAGTGTTCCTTCAGAATAATCCCTACCCCAATTCTCCTCTCATCCACACCATGATAGAACAACTTGAATCCACCTCCAATCCACCTGGCCTTACTTCCCTTCCATTTAGTCTCTTGCATGCACAATGTATCAACCTTCCTTCTCTCCATCATATCTGCTAACTCTCTCACCTTACCAGTCATACTGCCAATATTCAAAGTTCCTACCCTTAATTCCACTCTCTTTACCTTCCTCCTCTCCTCTTCCCTCTGGACACGTCTCCCACCTCTTCTTCTCCTTCTTTGGCCAACAGTAGCCCAATTTCCGCCAGCACCCTGTTGACTAACAGGAGGTTGTCGTTATTAACCCGGGGCTCGACCGATCCGGTAAGGAAATTTGTATTTTTGTCCGCATATTGATTTGGCAAAATTTTACACCAGATGCCCTTCCTGATGTAACCCTCCCCATTTATGCAGGCTTGGGACCGACACAAAGAAACACACTGGTTTGTGCATCCCCTGTGTTTGTGTTCTGCTACTTAAAAATTTCTATTCATCTATGTTCCAGATAATTACAAGGGAGATGATGCTAGGACCTTTCTCAATAATTAACAGCAAAAATTGAACCAACTCTGAGCTAAAGTGCCAGTCTTTCACAGAGCAGAAACAAGGTCACATCCATACAGAGGTAATATTTTTGCTTTTGGGAGATAGCTGAGAAGTCATAAGGTAAATTTATTTCAAATTCATTGTGATTGTGAAAATTTAGAAGCAATAGGAAATTTTAAGAATTACTCAGTAGATGAAAGACATAGTGAAATAAAACAACATCTGTATAATATGAATTAAAAGGAAATTTCAACTTGTAAAAGAGAAACAGAAAAAAATTTTATATAAAATGTAAAATTCAATCCTAGAAGAGTTTTAATTATATCACAATAAAACATAAAATGATCTGGAGATGAAAAAGAGTGAGGTACTACAAAGACTTAAAAGGTTAAGTATTATAAATTGCTAGGCCAGATTCCATTGATCCAAAATACTCAAGGAAATTACATTTAAATGTATACCGTTAACATATTTTTCATAGAAATCATTGTATGCTGGAGAAATTCTTAAGACTGGAAGCCATCAAAAATTGCATTATTTATTTAGGAGTTTATATGTTTGGTTATAGTAACAAATTGTTCAGTTAGGTTAACATCTGTCGTAGAAATATTAACAAGAAAACCTGAACAATGCATATTAAGTATGTATACATACTGTATAGTGAGAAAGAGGCATTATGGTTTAGATATTTTAATATTATGCTTAAGTTCAGTAAATAAGCAAAGGAAGCATTCAATCACAATTGTGGTGTACAATTTTTTCGTTATTTTGATTTTTAAAAATCTTAAAGTAAGGAACTGGCTGATAGGATAATTATCAAAGAAGTGGGAGTTAAGGGCACAGTATGTAGATAGTAAAATTGGCTCAAAGAGAGAAACTTTTTTCCCCAAATGAGGTGAAAAGTGAGGTCACTCAATCATTAATGCTGAGGTTAGCATTCTTTTTCATTTATTTAAACGATCTTGTCAAAAAATATATAAAAAGGTCTGCATATGACATTAAACTAGATAGAATATCTGTGACTTCTTTGTTATATTCTGGAATGTCTCATATGAGCATCTCTCGCTAGAAGAGCATTAAAGGAAATTTACTGATACTGCATGTCGGTATTCCCAAAGAAAAATCGGATTCTTTTAAGTGGTATAAAGCATCTGTCTGATTCAACTGTGGTAATTAGATATGAAATAGACCCTTCTAGGTCTCACAATCTCAGTGAAGTTACTTTGAAATAATTCTCTAGGAAGAATGCCAAAGGGCCAAAGTGCCACTGTATTTATGACAATCATTATTTTCATTGAGAAGAGAAAATTCTGTTTGCAATTTCTGTTCATCAGTGGGTATGCCTTCAGTTGTTGTGGTCTCTGCTATATTTTTTTTAAATGTTTACAATTCAAGAACACTAAGTGTCCTTTTGTGTTTGTAACAGGGGCGTCCTTCCTTCCTTCCTTTGGAAAATGCAATGGTGTGTTATAATATCAATTCAGAAAAAAGACAAAACTAAATGGCCAGACAAATGCTATGTCTAATTAATGTTTTTCTTCTTACAGAGCTCTTCGGCTGACAACTGAATTTCCTTGCTTTGGCTGACATTACCAAATTAAAAGGATGTTGATTCAGAAGAAGAAAAAAATGTAATGGATATTTTATCAATATTCCAAAATGAAAGATGTTTACAGGATATACAAAAGCTAGCTTATTTATTTAAGTGTAGTGTTTAATTACCTGTCTGTTTAATTAATTCCCAGTTGATTCTGGGGTTCGTCAGGGGTGTGTTCTTGCTCCTACTCTGTTCAATGCTTGTATGAACTGGGTGTTGGGCAAGGTTGTGGGGTCCATGGATCTTGACTTTGCTGACGATGCTGTGATCTTCGTGGAGTCAATGGAGGCTCTGATCGGGGCACTCAAAAAGACTAAGTGAGGACTCTGAGTGTCTGGGCTTGAGAGTATCCTGGATAAAACCCAAGATCCAGGCCTTTAATGACCTCTTGGGCACAGCCATCAGCAGTGTGTCTATCTGCGGAGATAGTGTAGACCTTGTCGAGAGGTTTACTAACCTCTCTGTCACAATGGCAGTGACATTCATGTCTCTGATGACTCTTCCTGTGAAGTCAGTAGACAGATTGGGAGAGCATGGGGGGTGATGAGGTCGCTGGAAAGGGGTGTGTGGTGCTCCCGATATCTATGCAAAAGGATGAAGGTCCAAGGGCCTCATGCATAAATGGTGCGTACGCACAGAAATGTTGCGTAAGAACGTTTCCACGTTCAAATCGCGATGTATAAAACCTACACTTGGCATAAAACCACGCACTTTTCCATGGTACCTCATAACCTGTCATACACAAGTTCTCCGCTCGGTTTTGCAGACTGGCGGTACCCAGCGTCAAAGCAGTGCTACTATTTCTGTGTGGTTACCCTTTATTTCTTAGAACCACATTTCTGACGAAAGGGAAACTGGCTTGTTCGTATACTGAGTGTGTGGTCGTGAAAAGAGGCAAATGTTTGGTGAACTTTTTGGTCGTAAACCAATTTGTACGTGAACCGAGATGTTCATGAACTGAGGTTCCACTGTACATCACTCTAAACACAGAGTTTATTCTTGCATTAATATTTATTTATTAATTTTCCTTTTATTTATTTGTATTATTTGTCTTTTTCTTATTATTTTTAGAGTGTGCTTGAGTGTAGCAAGTAGCCTGTAGTTTGAATTGTGCATCGTAAGCATGTCTCATCTCTGATGCCATTTTCAGGGTCCTTAGCCAAACAAATGTTGTTTCACAGCACACCAGTAGAACAATATACCTACCTGCCGTAGGCGTGGCGGAGGTAAGCGTACGTCTGTACGTGGCTTTACGTAATGTTCTGCAATTGGTTTATCGCTGCCAGTGTACATACCGGTAGTGTACGTATTACTACGTCCCTATGTCGGCAGGAAATGGTCCGACAGTCAATCAAGCGAAGCGCTTACTAAAATGCACAACAACATTTTTACAGATTTTGGAACTCAGTGCACACATAAGGCACCGAATTTAAAGGCACCGTGGATTTTTGAGAAAATTAAAGGCTTTTAAGTGCGCCTTCTAGTGCGCAAAATACGTTATACAGGACTTGATTTTGGAAACAAGGATTTGCTAGGCATTCTCTTCTCTCTCTCACTCTGCAATCTCACTGTGCAATTTTTTTAGTTTCAATTTTGACTTTGATACACACAGCCTTGCGTATTCAACTATTTCTATTTCCAGATATAATGTGTGGGTTTGTTGCAAAATGGGGCAATTGAATATGAAGTGTCCAACACTATAGCAAATATTACTTATAATAATGCAGGCAACAGTTATGTTTTTCTGTGTCGATGCTTCCAGCCTACGAACAATGCAAGTATTTTGGCAATTAAAAAAAATTCAAGAACCTTTTTTTTTAACTATTAATTAATTCATGTTTCTTGTTCATCCTGCCTGTTTGGTATTTGCTTCTGCCTCTTCTTTATCAGATAGCAGGTGTTCAAATATTTCTCCATAAGGTAGAAACCAAACTTGACTAGAAATTATTCACAAAACTTAGGTACAGTACTGTATATGCTTGAATTAAAAATATTCTTTCTAAATGTACTAATTGTGAATAATGGATAATTTTATTGAACCTGGCTCATTGAAGAATATCTGATTTCATGCAGAGTAAGGAATTTCAATCTAATTTGATATGAGTCAAGTCTGCTGAGAAAGAAAGCACTTTGTGGAGTAGTTAGAAAATGTGAGAGAAATACAGAGTGTTATATCTACATTTGGACATACAAATTGCATCTGATCATTTAGTATTGTATAATAAGGTATAATAAGGTCAATAAGACAGAATTTTATTTGACCTATTTCAATACATTTTTGTGTCACATTTCTTCAAGTTCCATTCAAGACAACACGGTATGTCAACTAACCAACTACCTTTTAGGAACCTTGTGATATTTTGATCTTAAGGTAATTTAGAAAAAGATCTATACAATACTTTTTGATACACATCAACTGCTTTTTTCACATGACTATCAAGTGCATCAGTAGGCATATAAAAATTAGATATGTTAAGGTTGTCCCTTAAGATTCTGTGTTGTTGCAGGAGCACTGCTATCATTTGCTTCATCCACCCTGATTTGCTTCTGGGAATATCTTTTGATATGTAGTAGTAGCAGCAGTAATACTGTCATGTGTACAGAATATAGTGAATTTCTTACTTGCGCAACAACCAATGTGCAACATGTTCCCATATTTGATTAATAACAATAATAATACATTTTATTAGAATACATAACTACATTTTATTTAATGAAAACTAAAAACTAGCATATTTTCACACCTATTTCTAGGCCTGTTATTAGCTTGATTTTCATAGTAATTGTAAAACACCGACAAACTATGAGGTCTGTCTGGAAAGTATCCAGCCGTGTAATGTGAGAAATAAATACATTTATTGAAGAAGATACATGATACAAGAAACATTGTATTTAGGACAATGTCGTCTCAGTCCCCTTCGAAGTAGGCATCTTGGGACCTCACACAGTTCTCCCAGTGTCTTCCACTGTTCAAAACACTCTGCAAAATCCTTTGTTGGAATTGCCATCAGCTGCCTTGTTGTATTTTCCTGAATCTCATCGACAGTCTGAAATCCTTTCACTTTCGAAGGTGATTATAGTTTTGTGAAAAGCCAGAAGTCACAGGATGCCAAATCTGGGCTATAGTGGGGCTGAGTGACCCAGATGATTTGATGTTTCACCATTAATTGCATTGTCCCTGAAAGCCTTCTGAATCATCCAAATAGTTTCAGCGGACGAATGTTCAAGCTTAACGCAAAATTTGATGCAAATTCGTTGCTCTACTCGTTCAGTCATTTTGAATGTGATGGCCACACAGTACAAATGCTAACTCAATGGCATCTAGTGCCCCCACTGATTAGTCCAGTGAAGTTGTCATTGTTCACATACTGTATACGCATTCCAGTCCAATCTCATTGGCTGCGAGGTTACATCAATGCTGCGCAAACTGTTCTCATTATATTAACAATGGCTGGACATTGTAGATATTTTTGTAGAAATTTTTGTACAAATTACCTAATAAGTAAGTGTTGCATCATGAATTCTTGATAAGTAGATTTGATGCTCAAATTTCATCTTTTCAGATTATTCAAAATCAAAATGTTGCACAATTTAATTTCACATAGTTAATATCAATACAAACTTAACTTCTTGCATCATGTTTTCAGTTGTCATTGTTAATTTAGTTGTGGTCGTTTGAGTATGCAATCAAATAAATTCAGTACTTTCTTTAAAATGCTAGTCTTAAAAAAGGGTGTCCCTGTGCTAGGTGATTCAGAATTGGTTTGTTCCTTGTTCCTTCAGCTGGTAGCATAGGCTCTGGCTCCTCACCAATATAAGTTAGAAAATGTATACATGACGTAACATTCAGGTGTGTTCAAGGACAGCGCAGGATTTGTAGTCATCAATGGACTGAGCTCAGTAAGCACATTCAAGAACCTTCTCAATCCATTTCAAGGTTGTAGGGGCCAGAGGCTATCCCAACAGCACTGATCAACAGGCTGAAAAAAGGCCTCTAGCCATCACAAGGACCAGTTTCACTCACATACAAATATATAAACACACATCCCATCCCATATTCATAAACAGTGACAACAGAAAATTGGCAATTAATATAACCTAAATAAGACAAACAAACAAAAAACATTTTAATTAATTTCCTCTTGACTTGAGGATATCTGTCCATACTTTTCATGAAACAGGACTTGTAAAGCTATTCAGTTATGACAAATGCTAACGAATAACACAAGTGAAAAGCAAACTTTATTATAGCGAGTGACCATTATGCAAATAAGGTAAATGTGCCACTCTGATTGTAAATTATAACGTGTCCCAATTTTCAAAATCCCAAGCCGGGACAGTTGTGTAGCACATTTGCCCACATATAAAGCACATTCTAAATTGTTTAATACCTGTTTTGTCTCATCATCATCATCAGAGAGGGATCAGGGCACAGAAATGATAAGCTTGTCATCAGTAGCATCAATACGATGTGAAAAAGAAGAAAATAGGTAAAATATACAAGTTGTAACCACTGTTAATGTAAAGTAAAGTAGTTTGAAGTTGAAGTCGCATAGAATGTTTCTCTATTTTAAGAAAGATGAATATGCAGATTCATCAATACTTTTCAATGGGAAATTTTGAAATTTCAGAACTTAGCACAGCTAAATCTGTTCAAGATATCTAAACAAAAATTGAAATGTCTTGACAAATTTCATTGAAGAATGAGTGCCAAATTAAACAAAATTTGTCCAATGGGGAGTTGTTTCATGCAGACAGACAGACAGACAGACATGTGTTATCACAATAGGTGCTTTACACATTATATTCGTACACACCTAAAAATGGATGACGCTGGTCCATAAAATTGATAGATGAATATACTAGGGTAAACTCACATACTGCCCATTATATAAATATATGTACAGTATTTATATAAAGCTGGATTTGCTAAAGTACTGAAACTCAGCCTTATGTTTTGGGGTGCAAGACAGTGACTGACGCATCGCTATATATATATATATATATATATATATATATATATATATATATATATATATATATATATATATATATATATATATTGCGGTGGCTGGCGCCCTGCCCAGGGTTTGTTTCCTGCCTTGCATCCTGTGTTGGCTGGGATTGGCTCCAGCAGACCCCCATGAACCTGTAGTTAGGATATAGCGGGTTGGATAATGGATGGATGGATGGATGTGTGTGTGTGTGTGTGTGTGCTTGTGTGTATGTATATACATTGCAAAATATGCACACAAACACTGTCAAAGGTTTGGTGACCCACTCCGTATACTGTAGAGCAGTTAAAAAAAGGAATGATGTCTTTACAGACTGGAGTTCAAAATGGAACTGAAAATGAGAAAAATCGAGGTTGTATATATGTCGGCAGAAGGAATTCATGTCATTGGGGAACGGCATTCTGGAACTGGAAGTGACATCAGGAGGAGACATGGGGTAGAGTATGTCCAAACTTTCCACATTTGTAACAGTGCCATCCAGGTTTGGCCAGCAGACCGTTCTGAGTGCTAAGCTTGCTGGGTCACCCGATGATGTTCGATTATCTAAACAAGTTTGTCCATGTCCTTAAAAGGCTACCAGCAGACCAGCTGGGCAAGGAAGACCAGCAAAGCATTTATTAGTAAGTCGCAAGCGACCAGCTCCACGATCTTATGGTCATCAATAGTGACTGGCCTAAGCCAGCACCTGGCCATTCACCAGATCTCATATGTTTGAGGCCAGAAGAAGCGAGCACAAATGGCATAACCTTGCCTGCTGGTCTGCTTGAGGACCTCGGCTTTTAGAACGTCATAATTGTTAGCCTCTTCCTCACTGAGGTCATAATAAGTCCACTGTGCTTCTCCCTTTAGGAACCATTCTTACGTTCACAATGATGATGAACTGACATTCTTTCAAAAACAAGAAAACAGGTTTCAATATCATCGTTATCTTGCAAAGGTAGGAGTACCTGTGTTGAAGCCTTCATCCAGTCCTCCTTGATGGCTGCTCTGGCTTGTCCCATTGCCTCAGATTCCGCGAGCCTGGTTTGAGTCTCTCCCAACTGCAGCTTCATCCTTTGCAGCTCAGTGGTGATATTAGTCAGGACGGTTTTCAGGTCCTGTTTTTCCAACTAGAGAAAAATACTGCTGGCTACACCACTATAAAATAAGCACACAATCACCGTCAAAGGTATTGGGATCTACCCCGTATACTGTGAAGCAGTTAAAAAATGGTATGACGTCTTTACAGACTAGAGTTAAGTAAGAGATAGAACCTTCTTGCTATAACTGAGAAACAGTGTGATAATGAGCTCAGTTGTGTTTAGAATAGGTTCCAGTACATAGGGGCCTAAAAGACCCATTTTCAACTTAGAAATGGGACAAGCATACAGTTTTCTGACCGTTCAGAAATGTTAAGTAAATAGTAACGATTTGAGAAGTAACAAGATTAAGCTTAGAACTGAACTTTTCTTAACATTCATTTTTTCTCTTTTTGCTATTTTAATTTTCTTTTTTGTGTGAACTGTATTATTTTGAAACTTAAGTAAACTTTTAAAAACAAAGATATTTTGTCTGTGGAATCATTTCTGCGTGTCAGGCTTTTGTTGAGTCCCATTTTTTCAGTTAGAGCTGCTGAACTTTGCTAATTTTCGGAAAACGCAGCTACATATATATATATATATATATAGCTCTGTATATATATATATATATATATATATATATATATATATATATATATATATATATATATAGTGACTGGAGGTCACTCATGAGGGCAGCACCTCTGCTCAGTGTTCCTGCCTCATAACGTCGGCTGCTGCGTGCTGATTCTCCCTTAGCTATGAGCTGAGTTTCTGTTAAACAGTAAACCAATAGCAAAGAAACACAGCTGCCTTTCGAACATCCCCACCTAAACAGCATTTCAGTGGGGAACAAACACATGCTTAACCAGCTCTTTTGCGGGATCAGCTGCGGCTTTGCTCCCTTACTGCATAACATTCTTCTCAAACAATTTTTACAACATTTAAAAGACTGACCCCTGGCCAGACAATTGCTCACTCTCTTGTCCTCCCTTCCCCAGGCCACATCTGCTGCAGCTGCTGCTACTAAGACACGGAACCTGCTTGACAAAGTTCATGTTCTTTTAAGCTGAAGGGTGCAGCCGGGGTGCAACGTTTGCTAGCAGCTACCTGTGTGCTAGTGTGCCGAAGATAAACTCCTGTTGAATAAACTCTTTCGTCTCATCCTGCCTGTTCAGCATTAAGTTAAAACTCTGTCTCCTGTGCAACTGTACAACCCAAACTATATATATATATATATATATATATATATATATATATATATATATATATATATATATATATATATATATATATATATATATATATATATATATATATATATTGTGGACTAGGACACGGACACAGGCAGATGGAAATCGTTGTTGCACACAACACACTTTTATTTACAACTATATTTACAATTTTCATGCACTCAGAAACCCCGGTGCCTCCAACACCGATTCCCCCAACGTCCAGGCCTCACAGTCTCTGTGCCTCTCTCTCCTGGCCGCCTCCAGTCCTCACTCTAGCTCCGTCCTCTTCCACCCGACATCTGCCAATGACTGGAAGGAGGCGGCCCCTTAACTAGGAACCCGGATGGGCTCCAGCTGCTTCCCGGCACTCCTCCGCAGGCACGCCCCAGTGTGGCGGAAGTGCTGGGCTGCCGGGATATTCAGGCACCGGTGGCCACGGGTCCCTACAGGGCTGGGCTTCCAAGCCCTTTACCTGAGGCCCCCAACATAACCAGGGCGGATGCCCCCTCGCAGTCTGGAGGAGGCACAAGCCAGTAGTAGTAGGGGACGCTATCGCTCCCTTGAACCCTCAGGTACCACGCCAGACACCAGGTAAAAGTGCTACAATTATTTTTTTATTATAATAATGTGCACTAAGCACCCTTCACTTCACACTACTCATAAACCAAATACAATACTCCAATAATAATAACCAATCCTCCAACTCCCAGACGCGTTGCCCTCCTACCACCCAGCTCAGCGTCTGGGAGCTCCCACAGTCCTTTATACTCCCTGACCCGGAGGTGTTCCTGCCCAACAGTCCACAAGTCCTCATTCCTTCCGGGTCAGGGTAAATAGTCCTTATCTTCACCCTGGAAGCACGTCGTTTCTTCCTGTCACGGGATTATGATGTACTTCTGGGTTATAGGGCATATACGAGTCCATGAGCCCCCCCTACAGCAACTCCTTGTGGTCCCCAAGGTATCCAGCAGGGCTGGGTATAAAAACTACAGAGTCCATGATGCCCTGCTGGAACTCGGGGCACGCCCATGCTGTCGGGAGAGCTCCTCCTGGCGGCCTGGGGGTGAGGGCCGGAATATGAAGCGGGCAATGAACCATTATATATATATATATATATATATATATATATATGTATATATATATATATATGTATATATATATATATATATATATATATATATATATATATATATATATATATATATATATATATATATATATATATATATATATACAGTATATATATATATATATACAGGTATTAGAGTGTATATTGTTTAGACATCATGAATTAAGAATTTGTACTACAAAATTTTTACTTATGAAATTTGTCACTTAAGAAGTGACAGTGTGACATGTTATATATAAACACACATAAAGGCTTAGAGAAATAGAATATTAAACAGATTTTTTTAAAGTACTACCCAGAGCTGTTGCTTGGTTCAGCCTACCCACTCATCACTTGTTTCCGTCCTACATAAAGTTTTTAACTCTTTAACTTCAAGCATGAAAGTACAATCTGTTTTCAGACCGCAGCCCTGCTGGGCTGATAAATATTACATAACATTGCATTGATACGTATCTTGAAATTTGGTTATATAGGTGTTCATTAATATATTGGTTCATTAAATAATTTACATTCCTTCATTAAATAAATTATCCTGAAGCAAAAAAAAAAAAAATCCCATCAGAAGACAGCAGAAGTGGTGAACTTATAAAACAATGGGAAGGCTATTAGTGAAAAAGGAATACAGTAAATAGTTTGAGCAGCACAGTGGTGTATTATTTAGCACTGCTGCCTCAGAGCTCCAAAGTGCAAATCCTAGCTTGGGCAATGTTTGTGCGGAGTTCACATATTCTCCCTGTGTTTTTCTCTGCCATTTTCAGGGAACTAAGTCAGAAAATGTGTGCATCAGGATAAAATGTGACTCTGTTTCACCCTGGTGTGAATAATTAGCTTTATGAATGGTTGCTTTTTGCCTTGTTATTAATTATGTCTGGAAAGACTCCAGGCTGTGTAACAGTGAACTAAATTATCTAGGTGTCTGTCTCCTCTTTTTTACAATTCTGTTGTCATGTTTCAGGAGGGGTTCCTCGTCTGGTTGGGGTTCAAATGCCATTTTTATTTTTTGTTTATTATTGATTAATTAGGTTAAATTGCTTGTCATTTCATTTATATGTGTGTTCCTTTATGTTCTGTGTCTTTTGTGGGTGGTCTCCTGAGAGGCGGGGCAACTTGCCCATCACTGCCAAGGGGTTATCTTCAGCCGCCCCCCAGAAAAATGCTGGGAAAACTGTCAGTCCCTTGCGGTTCATTGTGAATGAGCTTGTCATGGTGTGAGTTTCTCTATGATTACTCTGTGATTTTGTGAATTTTCTAGCAATTGAAACTTGTCTCTGTGTTTTGAACTTGAATTTTATATTGGGACTGTGTTTCCTTTGTATTTTGTTACAGATCAACTTTCTAAAATAAATAATTGTATTTATAAAGATTTCTCATTACCCTTTTTGTTTGACTAGCAGGGGTTGATGGCTTCCCCCTCTAGTGGGCATTTTTGGGACTTTCATACTTGGAACCTCTCTGGGTCACAACATCTGTATTCAAATAACTGTCAATTCACATAACAATTCACATGAGGACAGGCATATGATAAAATTTGTCAATGACACTCTCATTGCTAGTTTCATGATAAGGAGGACAGCCATGGGCATACAGTCAGGTCCATACGTATTTGGATAATGACACAATTTTCAGAATTTTGTCTCTGTACACCACCACAATGAATCTATACTAATAAAAGGCAAAGCCCTCACTGACTGACTGACTGACTCACTCACTCACTCTCTCACTAACTGACTGACTCACTCATCACTAATTCTCCAACTTCCCGTGTAGGTAGAAGGCTGAAATTTGGCAGGCTCATTCCTTACAGCTTACTTACACAAGTTGGGCAGGTTTCATTTCGAAATTCTACGCGTAATGGTCATAACTGGAACCTATTTTTTCGTCCATATACTGTAATCGACTGCAGCTCGATGGCCGTGGGAGGCTAAGTTGCGTGTCGCGTCATCACGGCTCCTACGTAATTGAGTGCCTGCCCATATAAGGTAAATATTCGTGGGTGAAGGACTGTGCTTAGCATATTCATAAGTAAAAATATCTGAATCACAAACTGATGTTAATTATATTTTGTCCATGAATACTTATTAAATAATTCCAAATAGTCTTTCCGCTTCCTTTCATAGCTTTTCCGATGGTTGTACAGCTTCCAGGCATGTATTTTCTTATTAAAGCATTTAACCAATCAAATTTCAGCCATCATTTGTTGCCAGGCAGAGAGGACTTTACAATCCGTTGTGCAGGCACTCTAACACAGAATAAATGTCGATTAACCTGTTGCTTCAATCAATCAGATTTTGAGTTGGTGTCAGTACGGCCCTCTAGCAGGCGTGCATAGCACGCCACCGTATTCAGACCCATTGATTGGATAGAAGCCGCAGGTTCGATTTTCAGCATTAGCTTTGATGGCGATAGAAAGGGACTTTTTGATGGAACTGAGGCATACGGATAATCCGTACGACAGAGTGATTGAACTATTTTTGAGGAAAGAGAGGAGGATCAATCAATCAATCAACATTTATTTATATAGCACATTTTCATACAAAAAAATGTAGCTCAAAGTGCTTTACAAAATGAAGAACAGAAAAATAGAAGACACAATAAAAAATAAACATAAGACAACATTAATTAACATAGAATAAGTAAGGTCCGATGGCCAGGGTGGATGCGACCGCCTTCCTCTCCAGTACTTGCAATTCTACCTGGAGGGCACGTAGCATCTGTAACAACCGCTGCTCTGCAGGCTGAAGGCAGGCCTCCAGCTCACGCAGAGCAGCCGGCAAAGACAGGAAGTTAGCCGACGGTGAGCTCAACTCTCTGTCAGCAACACACGCCGGCGACTTCCTGTGGGCCTCTTCCTCTGGCCCAATCGGGTCTTTTCCGGTCACGAGACGGACATTCCTTGGTCCCGCCTCTATACAGTCATTGGCGAGCACACAAAACACACCGGCCAATCCTGTGCCTGGCAGCGGGTGGGACTTCTGGTTCGTGGCCATCTTGGCTCTCCTCTTCCTGGTGCGGTGGCCTTTTTGGGCTTTCATGAGCTGCAGCGGCTCCCTTTCCGCAGCTCTCATAGCTGCTGCCGCGCCACTGGAGCCCCGCAAAGCGACATGCCCTCGCCACTGACATGGATCCGGGCAGCCCCTGCTCTGTAAACAAAAAACACACTCGGCCCCACAGGGCCTGTTGCCAACAAGCAGGGAACTTACCTCCCGGATCCTGTTTGCACGAGGAAACGTCCCCGGTATGGATTCACTGGGCGACACGCTGTCGCGGGCATCTCCAGCGCCGGCATGCTCGTCGGAGCCCGCTGCACTCTTGCCCTGGCCGTTGTCTTTTTCCCACACCAGGTGTGCACCAGTCCTCTGTGGTCCGGCAGCGGTCTGCTGGGCGACTCCTTGTCCTGGGGTTTTGGGCACGCCGCACCTGCGGCACGTGTGTGGGTGTACCTGCTGTGCCGGACCATCCACAAAATATTTATTTAGGGGTTCCCGTCTTGTAACAGACGGATTGTCCCTGTTCGCGCGCCATTGTGGAGACTGGCCCAGACACAGACAGGCAGACACGTTGTCACCCACAAACACGTTTGTTTAATATATTTACAGTCTTAAAATGCACCACAAAACCCCCAAAGTCCTGGCCACACAATGCCTTTCTCCTCAGACCGCCTCCTTCTCTCTTCTCCAGCTCAGTCCACTCCACTCCCAACTCTTGCCTCGAAAGAAGGGTGGTAGCCCCTTTTATTATCACCCGGATGTGCTCCAGGTGGGTTCTGGCAATCACCCGCTGACACGCCCCTGTGTGTCAGTGCCCTGCTGACACTTCTTCCCCAGCACTTCCTGGTGTGGCGAAGTGCTGATGTCCAGGGCTGCATCCCTACAGGGTGGAGAGCACCCGTGGCCCCCAAAGCAACCAGGGTGGCAGGTGTCCAAGGCGGCGACGCCCTTGTCATTCATTGCGTTCTCCCCACTGGCACCTTTGACAATATTTATATACTTGCCCTGGTGCCTGGCGGGTGCGCCCGGCTGTTTTGGGAGCCACGGGTGCTGAAGCTCTTCCAGGGGCCCGTGGCCACCGCCAGGAGGCCCAATGCCTTGGGGTTTCCCCAGCACTCCTGCCACACCAGGAAGTGCTGGGAAGACTTGAGGCGGTGAGCCGGGAGGACAGACACTTCCGCCACGCTGGGGCCCAGAAGATTGCCGGGAACACAGGGTCCTCCATAAAGGGCCGAGCATTCAGGGCTGGAGTCGGGTGGAAGGAGGGGACGGCAGTGGAGAGTATTGTGGCCAGGACATTGGGAGTTTGGGGTTTGTGCACGTGACTGGGTCTTTGTGACCATTGTTTGGGGTCTTGGTGACCAGTGGTGGCATGTCCGCCTGTCTGTGCCCGGCCCACATGTCGGCAGGATGCTCTGTTTCAAGGCGGAGACCTGTACAAAAATATTGTTGTGGACGCCCTCTTCCGGACCGCCAGGGGTCCGGAGGAGGGCGTTATTCCCATTGCCTATCGGCAGCCGCCCTTGGGGCCGGGCGTGTTTTGTTTTCCAGGCAGGGACCTCCAGGATCCGCGCCAGTGCGTCGAGAGGCGCTGGCAACAGCAAGGCTGCCGGCAAGCACGCCGCCGCCGCAGAAGAGCCAAGATGGACCAGAAGTCCCTCCCTGACAGGCACGGGTGTGTCTTGTGTTGTCCATCACGGGCAGGGGAGACCCGATTGGGCCGGAGGAGAAGGCCCACAGGAACGCGCCGGGAGCAGGCGTCCCCGTGTGTTGCAGATGCTACGTGCCCTCCGGCTGAGGTGCTGGAACTGAGAGGAAGCGCCGGCGCTGAGAACGCTTCAATGCTGGAATCTCCAGCCGGAGAGGTATGGCGGAGACGGTGAGTACAGCCGACTCCGAAAGCATATGGGAGGGGCTGCTGAAAAGGCTGTGATGACAATGATCAGTTCCGAGTAAGCATGCGGCGCCAGCGGACTTAGTCCGAGAGGACGCTGGAATAGTCGGCTGCGGTCTTGCGCCGACTATAGGGACGCAGACGGGACAGAGGCGCTTTTATTCCATAAGGACATATAGCCGCATATCGCCAAGGCGTCCGAAAGTAAAGGGAGGATTAAGAGGCTGGGTGATTCCTCCAATAAGGTGGGACGCGTTGCTTGGTGCACGCGTGCGGCTGGCTGCCCTCTGGGAGAGCAGAGGGAATCCCTAATTCCATATGCCGTGTTCTGTGTGTTCTCTTTGTAGGGACGGACCCGGCGAGTTGAAGGAGCCCTTCGTGGCGGAACAGCCCTCTGATGTCGGGCCGCCTGCAGAAGGATATAGCTATCAGAACAAAGGGGCGGAGGTCCCGGATACCGAGGAGGCCCCGGGTGCCGGTATATGCACCATGGGTTGGTGTCGGATTGTGTCTCCGCCCCTGTCCCTGCTATGCGGGCCGATATCCTATGGGATGAGCTCTGCTGCCCTATAGTGGTCTTCGCTGGCTGTGGGGCACTGTCAGGGATATATATATATATATATATATATATATGTTTGCACTCCTGCCACACCAGGAAGTGCTATGTATATACCTGGGGCTCATCCGGTCCTCCATAAATATTCAGGGCTAGTCGGGTATGGAGAGTGGAGGCGGCCAAGAAAGGCATTGTATAGTTTGGGGTTTGTGTGTGATATGACCTATATAATTGTGGAATAAGCCAAATGTCCGCCTGTCCCGGGGTTCACAATATATATATATATATATATATATATATGTTTGTATATGTATATATGTACATATGTATGTATATATGTATATGTGTATATGAATAGACAGGCGGACATGTTTTTTTTCACCACCACACATTTGTTATATACACTATTTACAATTATTTTGGTCACTCAGACCCAGAATAAAGTGCACAAACCCCAACAATCACAGTCCTGGCCACAAATGCCTTCTTCTCGGGCCACCTCCACTCTCCTTTCTTGCCTTGTCCTTCTTCCACCCGACTCCAGCCTCGAATGAAGGGAGACGGCCCCTTTTATATTCTCCCGGATGAGCTCCAGATGATTCCCGACACTCCTTCATTGGCCACGCCCAGCGTGCATGGAAGTGCCGGCTGTTCTCCCGCAGCTCTCTGGGCTTTAATTCTTCCCCCCAGCACTTCCTAGTGTGGCGGAAGTGCTGAGGTAACAGGTCCCCAAGGCATTGGGGCGCCTCCTGGCGGTGACCACGGGCCCCTACAGGGTGGGGCTTCCATGCCCTCAACCCGTGGCCCCCAAAGAAACCAGGAAGGCGGCCACCACATGATCCAGGGTGGGCATAGACCCATATCCGGTCCCTCACGGCTTCCCAGCCAGGTCGTTGCCCCTGGCATCCCTGACAATATATATATGTTTATGTGTGTGTGTGTATATGTATATATATATATATATATATATATATATATATGACAGCAACACTTATAACAGTGACAAAACAATTACATTGACAATCATGTTACGTTATTTTCAAAATGTTTCCTTTTCTTTTTCATTACTTCTTTAACACACTACTTCTCTGCTGCAAAGCGCGGGTATTTTGCTAGTTTGAAATAAAGCAATCATTTTGTGATTGAAGTGTACACTTCATCTTTAGTTTAAGGGGTTTAACAAAAATATTGAATGAGCTGTTTAGGAATGACAGGCATTTTTCTTAATAGTGCCCCACATTTTCCAGGGGATCAAAAGTATATGGACATTTGACTGACAAGCTGTTCCATAGTCAGATGGGAGCAGTTCCCTCATTAACTATTATGCAGGTAAAATGTCTGATATTGACTCCAAGTGTGGAATTTATATTTGGAATCTGTCACTGAACTTTATGAGGTTCAAAGAGCTGTCCACACAAGAGAAAATAAAATAAACATTTTAGAGCAATAGCAGAAACACAAGATGTAAACAAATCAACCGTTTGGTATATTTTTAAAAAGTTGGAATGCACTATTGAACTCAGCAACACCAGAAGGTCTGGGAAACCAGAGAAGACAACTGTGCTGGATGATTGCCGAATTCTGTCATTGGTGAAGAAGAACCCCTTTGCAAAATTTAGCCAAACCAAGACCACTCTCCAGGAGGTAGACCTATCCTTTCCAAAGTCTACAATCAAGAGAAGACTTCATGAAAGTAAAGACAGAGGATTTATCACAAGGTGCAAACTACTGTTGCAAACTACCTTTGAGGTAAACTTCAAAAATAGCGAGGACAGATTAGACTTTGCCAGAAAACATTTTTAAAAGCTTGTCCACTTCTGGAACAATTTTCTTTGGACAAAGGAAACTAAGATCAATATATACCAGGATGTTGGAAAAGAAGAGTATGGGAAGAGAAGAAATGGCTCTTGATTCGATGAATACCATATCATCTGTGAAACATGATGGAGGCGCTTTTATGGCATGAGTATGCATGGCTGCAAATGGATTTCAGTCACTAGTGTCTATTGATGCTACTATAGCAGACTGATTTCTGATGTGTATAGGGCTATAATATCTGCTAAGATTTAGCCAAATGCTGCAAAAGTGATGAGACGACTCTTTACATTACAGGTGGACAATGAGCCAAAACAAACTGTGAAATAAATAATGTTCTTTTCAACGCAAAGAAGTGGAATATTTTTCCATGGCCAAGTCAATCAACTAACTTCAACCCGATTGGACATTCAGTCCACTTGCTAAAGGCAAAACTGGCTACAGAAAGTCCAACAAAGAAGCAACACCTGAAGACTGATGCAGTAAAGGCCTGGCAAAGCATCACTAGGGAGAAAACCCTGTACCTGGAGATGGCCGTAGTTTCCAGGCTTCAGGCAGTCATTGAATGTAAAGGATTTTCAACCAAATTTTGAAATTGAATATTATATTTATGATTATGTTAGTTTGTCCAAATACTTTTGTTCTCCATGAAAATAGGAAGGCCATGTAAAGAAATGCTTGTCTTTTCTAATCAGTTCATACAATATTTTTGTTAAACCCTTTGAATTAAAGCTGAAAGTCTGTACTTTGGTCACATATTGATTGTGTTGTTTCAAATCCATTGTGGTGGTGTACAGAGTCAAAACAATGAAAATTGTTTTACTTTACAAATACTATTGTTGAATCTATTGTTGATGATTTTAGCTGGTGTAATTATTCCTCTTTTTTACAACTAAATAGCTGTAAATCCAAAGATATTATTGTAGATTTTAAATGCTCTCCTATTTCTCCTTTCACAACATTAATAGACAACTGGACTGTAAAAATGTACTACCACTACAAATATTAAAACACATATTATGGGAATATCACTGATAATTTGATTTGAGTTCAGAAAAAAAATTAAAGGATGCATGAAGAGGACTTACTTTGCCCCAACAAGGTCAGGGATAACTGGTTTGTACTGGCAGAGGTGCACCACTAGGGGTGGTATTGATTGGAGTGTCAAGTATGCTTTGATGTGCAGTGGAGAAATCCATCAATTTACATTAAGCAAAATAAATTAAAGTGTATGTCTCTGAACTTTAATATTGACTACCCAATTAGTTTTTCTTTTATACAACTCAGTACATAATTTTGGTTTCCCAGAATTTGTTGTTACATTTGTTCTTCCCACTTTAAACCTTTCAACCCATTCATTAACTTTTTGTTGAGTCTTGTTGTTTTCATTTCCTTACTGAGCTAACATGCTTCAGTGATGTTCAGGTTTTACACCCTCTACCCAAAGAAATCTCACTAGGCGCATTGTTCAGCAATCGTGCAAGCCATATACAGGTCACATTCTGTTACAGCGAATATCGTTACAACAAAATTTTCATTACAACAAAGTATTTTTATGGTCCCGACAGTTAGACAGAATCTAGAAAAATCTTGTTATTATGAAATACATTCAGCATAAATGCTCATTACAATGAAGTGTCCATAAAACCTTGAATTGTCTGAATGAATCATCCACAGAGCAGTGAAGAGAATGAATCATTTACAGAGCAGTTAGATCTGTGGTCGTAGCTCAGTTGTATATAATGATCCCTGAACAGAAACATTGTAAATGTTTCTCTTTCTTTGAACTTTCCCTTTACTTTTTGTTGCTGTGTTTGTTTACTGTGGTTTTCAGTGATACCTTTTGCTTATTGATCGTCAATATTCAAAAAACATCAATTGGAATTTAACTCATTGTCACCCTCCTATAGAAATGGCAGACACAAAAAATTAAAAACGTTCACAAAGAACATTGCCAGTGAATTTAGAATTTCATCAACACTATCAGCTTTCTTGAAAAACTAAGCAAAAATAGAAGAAAAATCTCGGGTTGCAAACTTATGGCCTAAGCGCAAACATACAGTATGCAAACTGCTGCATTTGAAGACATTGGAAAAGCAGTTTTTACGTGGTTCAGTGATGTTCGTTCAAGAAATATTACTATTAGTGGACCACTCATTCAAGAAAAAGCAAAGTCACTGTCTATGTTCTTGGGGAACAAAGATTTTAATCCCAGCTGGGGTTGTCTAATTTGCTTTTGGTATCGTTTTGGAATTGCAGCCAAAGCAATCTGTCGAGAAGAATCTGCAGATCCAATTGAAAAATCAAATGAATGGCGTGCAGGTGAAATCAGGAAAATCATTTCATCTTATGAGCCTGAAGTCATCTACCATGCTGATGAGACTGGAATGTTTTACCAGCTGCTACTGCATTGCACTTTAGCACTCAAAGGTGATCCTTGTGGAGGAGGAAAAAAATCTAAACAAAGGTTGACAGCTCTACTTTGCTGCAATTCAAATGGCAGCCACAATTTCCTATGTCGATGTGTGTTTGCCCTAAGATGAACTGGCACCTTGTCCAGGTGTTGTTCCTGTGTAGTGTCCCATGACTGTCGGGATAGGCTCTAACTGCCCCATGACCCTGCCCTGGATAAGCATATTAGGAAGATGAATGGATTTATTTCCATGTATACGGTATATTAACAGTTTCAGTTACTAAATAAATAGCTGAGGTTTAGGGGGATTGTGGCTCCAAAACTAAAAATGTATAGACTAAACCCACCATAGAGAGCAATGTTACAACATTCCTAAAAATGCCTTCTACAAGCAGTTACCTAGTAAATAGGTGTAGGTACAGACACTAATTTTCAAAATGAAATATAGCCAATGCTCTTGCCCTGTAACAAATGAGTAATCTGTGCAAAATATGCAAAAGAGACTGTAGGTTTAATGGTGTGGATTTGCATATGGGACAAACACACATTCAGCATTATACAATATATAATATGATTGGCTGTTCAGTAACATTACTCTGTACAGATAGACACTGTTTGCTAGTGCCAACGATCTTGCACTATGTGTTATTATTAAGATGTCAGAAAAGTGAAGGATGCATGAGATCTTTAATTATCCAGTTTGTCTATCTAAGGCAGAAAGTGTTGTACATGTCCTCAACAGAAGACATTTGAGTTCCAATAATATTCTGTACCACCTTCACCATCCTCTGCAGGTGCTGTACAAGATGTGAGGACACTGAGGATGGACTTTTCTGTGCCACTGTACACAAGAAAATTAGAAATTTGACAAATGACAGGAGACAATTCAATCCATTAAGCTTGATTGTTTAGCAAAAAGCCAGGCTGGCCAAATATCTCATCCAGATACTTCCCACAACTCTTTGCGTAAAGAAATGCATTCTGCTTCAGTCCTTAATTCATTTCCCCATAATTTCCACTAGTATGCCCAAGAACATGATTTACCATTAAGTTGAAACAATTCTGCTGAAACTACATTATCAATGCCTTTAAGAATTTTGGAAACCTGGATTAGGTCCTCATGCTGTCTACTCTGCTTGAGATAAACAGGTTTAATTCTCAGAGTCTGTCAGAGTATGATACGTCTTTAAGTCCTAGGTTGCATTCAATTGCTGCTTCTGCTCAGCTTTAGTCAAGTCAAGTCAAAGTCAAAGCGAACTTTATTGTCATCTCAACCATATACAAGCATACATGGATGAATTTGCGAAGCTCAGGGTCCACAGTGTAACAACAGAAAGTGAAAATAATAAATTAAAATTAAATTAAATATAGAATTAAAATAAAAATAAAAAAATTAAAATGTAAAAATTAAAATTGAAACAAAAAAAGACAAGACACAGAAGTAACAGCAATATTGACATGTAGTAAGCAATATGAACATTGATAAATTGTATGGTATTATGCAATCTAGATTATATAAATATACATACATAAATATACTCAATAAATATAATAGTTGTTTAAGACATGTGTATACTATGTCTTTTTTGTAACAAGGTGACCACAATTGCACACAATAGTGGTCTCACTAGTGACTTGTTTAGTCTTAGCATACCATCCTTTGATTCACTGTACATTCAACAGTTTTAACAATGTAACCTAACATTTTAATTGTTTAAATTGTTTAATTGCTTTTGGACACTGCTTTGATGCTGAAAATGTTGTGTCAACATAACTGGTGGCTTCCTGTAGAAAAGTGTCTTCCAACTTGTATTTATAATTGATGTTCTTTTTACCCATCTGTAGCACTTTTCACTTTTCTACATTAAACTGCATTTTCTAAAATTTTGCCCAGTTCTGAAACTTGTCCAAGTCCTTCTGAAATGTTTTTGCTGCCAATTTTATTTAATGGATGGAATGGCATGCTAACTGGGATAGAGAGCAATGCCTTACCTGACTGAGATGGTTCCCAGGTTTAATCTCTGTCAGGGTGAAAGAATGATGGTTGGAGTGAGGAAGACCATATACCGTAGATCCCGGAATACAGGCCGACCTGGTATATTAGCCAAACCCCTTCTCTACCTACTAAATTACATGTATTTGCCGATGACCGATATTTAAGCCAACCCCCTTCTCCAAGCAAAATTTTCTAAATTTCCTTAAAAGTGTCTCTTCGTGTATATTTATAATGTTTATTGGCGAGAATTTGAGACTGCCGGCATTTTTGATATATAATATAATGTGCATAATTTACCAAAACACCAATAATTTTTCTAATGTACTAACCAAAAAGTTATAAAAAGTGCCAAGCCTACTTCGATTAAGCTAGAGCATGGCGGCACGCATGGTCGCAGCGGCTCAGGGCTCTCCTTTTCAGTGCACTTTTTTGTTGTTTTTGTTCTTTTTTTTGTGTCCTTGTTTGTGCACGATTGGTTTGGCGAATATCCGCTACACCATTCAAAACCTTATAGACATCGGTGTCCAGAGCCAGACATCTGTTTCGAGTGTTTTTCATCACACGCACAACATTCCAGACAACATAGCGAGACCAGCGAGCTCTCCGTGGATTGTTGTCGGCTCTAGGAGACAACACAGACGGAGGAGGGAAAGAAAGCAGAAGCGGGGCCGCAGATCCGGCGTTATGCTAAAGCTAAAAAACAACCATACAAGCCCTATACAGAACTTTTTTCTGCACTGAAAGAGCTGCTTTTAATCTCATTGTAGATGTGTATAGTGACAATAAAAGGCATTCTATTCTAGAAACAATTTCATACTGTACTCACCCTTTATTTTGACATCTTTGGGCTGCAGTAAGGGAGGAGATATTTCCATACAATGTCCATCTTCGTTTCGATCGCTTACTTTTACCTTCTCTTCCTTCCTTAGCAATTATGTGTCTTGCTTGCATGGTCTTAATGAATTATATATATAGGTAAATCACTGCAATGACGGAAATTACATCCACAAACACATGTATCTGGGCTCCGACTGACGCTACTAACGCCTCGGTTGTTTGTTTACAATCGCGCAAGCGGATACACATGACCGCATCCATTTCGTAACGCAAGATGTTGATCGTAAATCAAAACCAAAAATTTCATTTTAAACTTCCCGATAATCTATACTAATAAAAGGCAAAGCCCTCACTGACTCACTCACTGACTGACTGACTGACTGACTCATCACTAATTCTCCAACTTCCCGTGTGGGTGGAAGGCTGAAATTTGGCAGGCTCGTTCCTTACAGCTTCCTTACAAAAGTTGGGCAGGTTTCATTTCGAAATTCTACGCGTAATGGTCATAACTGGAAGGTATTTTTCTCCATTTACTGTAATGGAGTTCAGCCAGTTCCGTGGGGGGCGGAGTTTCGTGTGACATCATCACGCCTCCCACATAATCACGTGAACTGACTGTCAACGCACTACGTAGAAAACCAGGAAGAGCTCCAAAACGCGCTGAAGAAAACATGCATTATAAAAACATGCATTATATAATTGAGAAAGCAGCGAAACAATAAGAAGCGAGCAAGTGACATATACTACCATATTAATGAGTGCTGCTACTTCGGAAAGAAAGGTGTAAACCTAAACTTTAAATTAAGTTAATAGACAGGGTGCCGCTGGTGTTTCTCATGTCCACGGGTAATGCGGGATACAAGTTTAATGAGAGGACGCAGGATATAAACGAGAGTTTTGATCACTTTGTAACTAAGTTAAAATTGCAGGTGAAGGGGTGTGCTTATGCAAATTCCGAGAGACTGTGTTTGTGGGGGATTGACAGTTAACGCGGTTGGGGGAGTCACGTCATCATCTCCCCTCCCATTTACCTCATTTCGCTCTGAGCTGAGCTCCAGGCTAACGGCGTCTTCCGAAGCAACTTCATCACACTCCCACTAAATACTCACAGAAAAATCCACAAGTTAATACACACGCTGTCTCTAGAGTTTCTCCACACTCAATGTATTCCTCGCGCCCCCTTTATACCCTCTAATCTCCCATTTCAATTCAGATACCTCCAATTTCCTGTAAGGCTCAGCTGTGCAATGACAAGTAATAAGTCTCAAGGACAGACCCTACAAAACGATGCCATTGATTTCAGGCAAGATTGCTTTTCTCCTGGACAACTATACTTGCATTCTCAAAAGTGAGCTCGCGCAGCTTCGTCATATTACAACCGGAGTGCAGCCAGAAACTTTTAAGTACCGGGTCTTAGATAACATTAAATTAAGCCGTAGACATCGCAACATCACACAAGATAGCAGCTCACGAGAACTTACTGAACGCAGCACGAAAGTGATCACTTCCATGCATCAAACCTGTTCAAAAAAGATTACACAATTTACAAGGTGATGGCTTTCTATGGCGTTCGTTTATAAAGCAGCAGAGAGGCTGTGTGAAGGCAGCTACACAGAAAAGCAGAGCGCCACACTCTGAATGTATTGCTGGCATCACCGTTATACCCTCTGATCTCCCATTTGAATTGAAATGCCTCAAATTTCCAGTAAGGCTCTGCTTCGCGATGACAATTAATAAGTCTCAGGGACACACCCTACAAAAGGTTGCCATTGATTTGAGGCAACATTGCTTTGCCCCTGGACAAAACTATACGTTGCATTCTCAAAAGTTATATATATATATATATATATATATATATATATATATATATATATATATATATATATATATATATATATATATATATATCCATCCATCCATCCATCCATCCATCCTCTTCTGCTTATCCGAGGTCGGGTCGCGGGGGTAGCAGCTTAAGCAGAGAGGCCCAGACTTCCCTCTCCCGGCCACTTCTTCCAGCTCTTCCGGAGAATCCCATGCGTTCCCAGGCCAGCCGGAGACATAGTCCCTCCAGCGTGTCCTGGGTCTTCCCGGGCCTCCTCCCGGTTGGACGTGCCCGAACACCTCACCAGGGAGGCGTCCAGGAGGCATCCTGATCAGATGCCCGAGCCACCTCATCTGACTCCTCTCGATGTGGAGGAGCAGCGGCTCTACTCTGAGCCCCTCCCGGATGACTGAGCTTCTCACCCTATCTTTAAGGGAAAGCCCAGACACCCTGCGGAGGAAACTCATTTCAGCCGCTTGTATTCAAGCGATCTCTTTCTTTCGGTCACTACCCACAGCTCATGACCATAGGTGAGGGTAGGAGCGTAGATCGACTGGTAAATTGAGAGCTTTGCCTTACGGCTCAGCTCCTTTTCACCACGACAGACCGATGCAGAGCCCGCATCACTGCGGATGCCGCACCGATCCGCCTGTCGATCTCACGCTCCATTCTTCCCTCACTCGTGAACAAGACCCGAGATACTTGAACTCCTCCACTTGGGGCAGGATCTCTCCTCCAACCCTGAGAGGGCACTCCACCATTTTCGGCTGAGGACCATGCTCTCGGATTTGGAGGTGCTGATTCTCATTCCAGCCGCTTCACACTCAGCTGCGAACCGATCCAGAGAGCTGAAGATAACGGCCTGATGAAGCAAACAGGACAACATCATCTGCAAAAAGCAGTGACCCAAACCTGAGTCCACCAAACCGGACCCCTTCAACACCCTGGCTGCGCCTAGAAATTCTGTCCATAAAAGTTATGAACAGAATCGGTGACAAAGGGCAGCCCTGGCAGAGTCCAACTCTCACTGGAAACGGGCTCGACTTACTGCCAGCAATGCGGACCAAGCTCTGACACCGTTGTACAGAGACCGAACAGCTCTTATCAGGGGGTCCGGTACCCCATACTCCCGGAGCACCCCCCACAGGATTCCCGAGGGACACGGTCGAATGCCTTTTCCAAGTCCACAAAACACATGTAGACCGGTCGGGCAAACTCCCATGCACCCTCCAGGACTCTGCTAAGGGTGAAGAGCTGGTCCACTGTTCCGCGCCCAGGACAAAACCACACTGTTCCTCCTGAATCCGAGGTTCGACTATCCGACGGACCCTCCTCTCCAGAACCCCCGAATAGACTTTTCCAGGGAGGCTGAGGAGTGTGATCCCTCTTAGTTGGAACACACCCTCCGTCCCCTTTTAAAGAGGGGGACCACCACCCCGGTCTGCCAATCCAGAGGCACTGTCCCCGATGTCCATGCGATGTTGCAGAGATGTGTCAACCAAGACAGTCCTACAACATCCAGAGCCTTAAGGAACTCCGGGCGTATCTCATCCACCCCGGGGGCCTTGCCACCAAGGAGTTTTTTGACCACCTCAGTGACTTCAGTCCCAGAGATGGGAGAGCCCACCTCAGAGTCCCCAGGCTCTGCTTCCTCATTGGAAGGCATGTTAGTGGGATTGAGGAGGTCTTGTAGTCCTCCTCCCACCGACCCATTAACGTCGAAGTGAGGTCAGCAGCGCACCATCCCCACCATATACGGTGTTGACACTGCACTGCTTCCCCCTCCTGAGACGCCGGACGGTGGACCAGAATCTCCTTTAAGCCGTCCGAAAGTCGTTCTCCATGGCCTCTCCAAACTCCTCCCATGCCCGAGTTTTTGCCTCAGCAACAACCGAAGCCGCGTTCAGCTTGGCCTGCCGATACCGATCAGCTGCCTCCAGAGACCCTCACAACACGTTTGGGCCTACCAGGTCTGACCGGCATCTTCCCCACCATCGAAGCCAAATCACCACGCGGGCTTATCAGTTGACAGCTCCGCCCCTCTCTTCACCCGAGTGTCCAAGACATATGGCCGCAAGTCCGACGACACAACCACAAAGTCGATCATCGACCTGAGGCCTAGGGTGTCCTGGTACCAAGTGCACATATGAACACCCTTATGCTTGTACATGGTGTTCGTTATGGACAATCCATGACGAGCATAGAAGTCCAATAACAAAACACCGCTCGGGTTCAGATCGGGGCCATTCCTCCCAATCACGCCCTTCCAGGTCTCACTGTCATTGCCCACGTGAGCATTGAAGTCTCCCAGCAAAACGAGGGAATCCCCAGAAGGTATGCCCTCTAGCAACCCATCCAGAGACTCCAAAAAGGGTGGATACTCCAAACTGCTGTTCGGCGCATACGCACAAACAACAGTCAGGACCCTTCCTCCCACCCGAAGGCGGAGGGAGGCCACCCTCGCCCACTGGGTAAACCCCAATGCACAGGCTCCAGTCGGGGCAATAAGTATGCCCACACCTGCTCGGCGCCTCACCGGGGCAACTCCAGAGTGGTAGAGAGTCCACCCCTCTCAAGAAGATTGGTTCCAGAGTCCAAGCTGTGCGCCGAGGTGAGTCCGACTATAGCTAGCCGGACCCTCTCGACCTCAAGCACTAGCTCAGGCTCCTTCCCCTTCAGAGAGGTGACATTCCATGTCCCAAGAGCCAGTTTCTGTAGCCGAGGATCAGACCGCCAAGGTCCCGCCTTCGGCCACCACCCAACTCACACTGGACCCAACCTCCTTGGCCCCTCCCATAGGTGGTGAGCCCATGGGAGGAGGACCCGTTACCTCTTCGGCTGTGCCCGGCCGAGCCCCATGGGTGCAGGCCCGCCACCAGGCGCCGCCATCGAGCCCCACCTCCAGGCCTGGCTCCAGAGTGGGGCCCGTGACCCAGCGTCCGGCAAGGGAAAACGTCGCCCAAAGGTTTCGCCATCATTGAGGTTTGTTGAACCGCTCTTTGTCTCATCCCTCACCTAGGACCAGTTTGCCTTGGGTGGCCCTACCAGGGGCATAAAGCCCCGGACAACATAGCTCCTAGGATCATTGGGACACGCAAACCCCTCCACCACGATAAGGTGATGGTTCAAGGAGGAGATATACACCCCGATCTACAATACTGTCAAATAAACGACCCACACACCATAGCGCAACATGAGAGGCTTCACCTTTAGCGCTGACGCCTTAGGTTCGATTCATGAGAGTGGGTGCAGTGCGTGTGTACTGCCTGATGAGCCCAGAATTAGGACGAAGCACGCGCTGCACTGTTTGCATTATTTGATAGTAAAACTATTTCAATATATTCAATATATATATATCAGCGCTTAATGATTCATTTTACTCTCGCAACCCCTGTTTGGGAAGAAGTATGAAAAAATACGAGGTTAACGCAGAAAACCAGATCACCAATTTAAGCTTTAGGAATCATAGATACTTTATTCGACATCAATGATTGCTTTGGTAAAGCCATACTCGGTGTAATCCTCCTTCCATGTTATAATATTTCTGACTAGCCAAGATTAAATGAACGGAAAAAAGTAAGAGAGCGAGGGTGACGAGGCAGGCAGGCGACAGCTCAATAGCTCGAATTTGGATATACTACAGTAGGCTCTATTTAGTCGCCAGAAATATCTTTGGTAGGAATGGAAGTTGGATTTAGTCTTTAAATTTCTATGGTGAAGAAAAATTTATGCAATGATGATTAAATTTAACTTTCATTCCTACTAAACTTATTTCTGTCGCCCAAATAAAAAATTACTTATATTTAAAATTTAAATAGAACTTGAACAAATACGATAGTTCATAATACCCACGCAGCACTAAGTGCACGTAAGATTACGAGTCATCCGTTTTAACAAGCAGCATATTGCACTGATACGAAATAGCCTGCCCATTTAATTATTTAGGAATGGATAGATAAATTAAGATTTTGTACAAATAATGTTTTAAATTTTTCTTCCTCAGTGAATTCTGGCACCCCCAGCAACAGCTCTTCGCACCCCAAAGGAGATATGTGTATATATATATATATATATAGATATAGACATAGATATAGATATACATATATATCTATACTAATAAAAGGCAAAGCCCTCACTCACTCACTCACTCACTCACTCACTCACTCACTCACTGACTCATCACTAATTCTCCAACTTCCCGTGTGGGTGGAAGGCTGAAATTTGGCAGGTTCATTCCTTACAGCTTCCTTACAAAAGTTGGGCAGGTTTTATATCGAAATTCTACGCGTAATGGTCATAACTGGAAGCAGTTTTTCTCCATTTACTGTAATGGAGATGAGCTTCAACGCCGTGGGGGCGGAGTTTCGTGTGACATCATCACGTCTCCCACGTAATCACGCAGTACATAGAAAACCAGGAAGACCTCAAAAAAGCGCTGAAGAAAACATGCATTATATAATTGAGAAGGCAGCAAAACAATAAGAAGCGAGCGAGTGACATATACAACCATATTCATGAGTTCTGCAACTTCGGAAACAAAGCACGTTTGTAATTTAGTGCCTGCCCTTATAAGGCCGTCCGTCAGCGGCAATCCAATAGCAAACTGCCACGGGTAAATATTCACGGGTGAAGGACTGTGCTTATGGAGAGCAAGATGAGATGGTCAGGGTGGTGTTTGACACAAACTCAGCGAAACTGCGAGAGAAAGTTTTAAGTGCCAGGACTAAGGTAACATTAAATACAGCTATGGACATAGCACGAGATGGCACCAGCACAGCTGGGAACCTTCGATGCATGTACACCGAGCGGCTCACGTGAACTGACGCAGTGCACAGATAAAAGGCAACAGTTCCAAAGAGCGCTGAACAAAAACCGAATTACACAATTGAAAAGGCAGCAAAAAATATGAAGCGTCTGATTAGCATATTCATAAATCCAGCTACTGCGGAAACAATGCACACGGTGGAAAAAGTCAATGTCCCGCTAAAGGAAGACAGTGTAAAAAACCCGTGCATGCAGTGTGTCAGGTCTCAGATAAAGAAGAAGACGAGCTGTTTATTGATGCAGTAAGAAACGAATCGATGAATGAAACCTGTCATCTTTACAACGATTGACAAACACGGAATGTAACTTGAACACAACACATCCTACAAATACGAACCTGATTGAAAGAAATAATGATAATCAAATCCTTGATGACAGCAACACTCAGTAACACTCACAAAACAAATACTGTATATTGACAGTCATGTTACGCTATTTTTAAAATGTTCCCTTTTCTTTTTCTAGCTTTTTTAACACACTACTTCTCCGCTGCGATACGCGGGTATATATATATATGTATACATACTCGAATAATGGATACTTTATTCGCCATCAATGATGGTTTTGGTAAAGCCATACTCAGTGTATTCATTAGATGAACGGTAAAAAAGTAAGAGCGAGGGGAGGATGACTCATTGAGGCATGCAGGCTGTAGTGCGTCAACTCTATCTGAATTGCGCGATCACATTTGAAAAAATATATCTTTTCAAGTTCTATTTAGTCCATATGTGTCAAACTCAAGGGCCGCGGGCCACATCCAGCCCGGCGTGTAATTATATCCGGCCCGCGAGATCATTTTATATACTGTATTATTGTTATTAATGGCCCGCGTACAGTATATGAAGCGCTGGTAACACAATAAACTACAGATCCCATAATGCAGCGCTTCAGCTGCCTTGCCAACACTTACCGCGTTAATCAAGTCTACCTTATGATGCTGCAAGTTATTGCGAAGCTAGAGTTATTGCGCACTGAGTTTGCACGCCGCTTTGGTGACTTTGAAGAACAAAAAAAGTCCGTCTACATGCGGCTCGAACCTTGTGCATGTTTGGTAGCACATATCTGTGTGAGAAGCTCTTCTCAGTGATAAAGACTAACAAAACAGCACACAGGAGTCGCCTCACTGATGAGCACCTGCAATCCATCCTGAGAATCTCCACAACACAGAACCTCACACCAAACAGAAACGAACTTGTGGCCAAAAAAAGATGCCAGGCGTCCAGCTCTAAAATGACATATGAGCAAAGACAACTGAATGATTTGATTTGTTATTGCACGTAAGAGCGGGAGTCAACCGTTTTAACAAACAGCGTATTGCACTGATACGAAATAGCTGTGTGTGTATATATGTAGATATGTATGTATATGTATATATATGTTTATATATGTGTGTGTGTATGTATATATATATATATGTATTTGTGTGTATATATGTGTGTGTGTGTATGTATGTATGTGTGTGTATATATGTGTGTGTATATATGTAGATATAAATATATGTATATATGTGTATATGTATAGATATGTATATATATATATGTTTATTTGTGTGTGTTTAAATATATATATATACAGTGATCCCTTGCTGTATCGCGCTTTGACTTTCGAGGTTTTGCTCTATCGCGGATTTTATATGTAAGCATATGTAAATGTATATTGCGGATTTTTCGCTGATTCGCTGTTTTCTGCGGACAATGGGTCTTTAAATATATGGTACATGCTTCCTCAGTTTGTTTGCCCAGTTGATTTCATACAAATGACGCTATTGGCGGATGGCTTAGAAGCTACCCAATCAGAGCACGTATTACATATTAACTAAAACTCCTCAATGCTATAAGATATGCCTCCTGCGCGGTGCTCGATTGTTTGCTTGTCTCTGCCTCTATCTCACCCTCTCTGACATTCTCTGCGCCTTACGGAGGGGGTATGAGCAGAGGTGCTGTTTGCACAGAAGCTGTTTACCTAGTGGATACGCTCCTCTAAGAAATGCCGCTTTATCAAGGTGGCCCAAAAGCACACTTAATGATTTTTGATTGTTTGCTTTAATCTCGCCTCTCTCTCTCTCTGACGTTCCCGCGCTTGACGGAGGAGATGTGAGCAGAGGGCTTTTGCACAGAGGCTGTTTGCTTAGAAGATACGGACGCTCCTGTAAAAAATGCTGAAAGGCTACCTTCGCATTGATCCCTTCATTGCCGCTGCTTTATCGCGGTGCTTGCATACTTAAAAGCGCAACAGCCCTTTTGATTTTTCATTGTTTACTTTACTCTCTCTCTGACATTCTCCGCTCCTTACGCGCACTTTGAAGAGGAAGATATGTTTTCATTCTTTTAATTGTGAGAAAAAACTGTCATCTCTGTCTTGTCATGGAGCACAGTTTAAACTTTTGACTAAAGGGTGTTATTTCATGTCTAGAGGGCTCTAATAATGTTAAAAAACGTATTTAGAAGGTCGTAAACAGGTTTTCTATGCTCTAACTGCGAAAATATTAGATTTATAAATAAAGAATCCTACTTCGTGGAAATTAATTTATCTGTCTGGAGCGGATTAACCGCGATAAACAAGGGTTTACTGTATAACTGTGCGGAGAATATTTATAAACAGTGTGGGAGAGTTTCTAAGGGCTTAAAATATATAAAAATAATCATACAAACATATGGTATATATATATATACAGTAATCCCTCCTCGATCGCGGGGGTTGCGTTCCAGAACCCCCCGCGATAGGTGAAAATCCGTGAAGTAGAAACTATATGTTTGTATGATTATTTTTATAATTTTGTAATTTATTTTTAGGGCTGTTGCGCTTTTAAGTATGCAAGCACCGCGATAAAGCAGCAGCAATGAAGGGATCAATGCGAAGGTAGCCTTTCAGCATTTTTTACAGGAGCGTCTGTATATTCTAAGCAAACAGCCTCTGTGCAAAAAGCCCCTCTGCTCACATCTCCTCCGTCAAGCGCAGAGAACGTCAGAGAGAGAGAGCGAGATTAAAGCAAACAAAAAATCAATAAGTGTGCTTTTGGACGCACCTCGATAAAGCGGCATTTCTTAGAGGATCGTCCGTATCCACTAGGCAAACAGCTTCTGTGCAAACAGGACCTCTGCTCACACCCCCTCCGTCAGGCGCAGAGAATGTCCGAGCACCGTGCAGGAGGCATATCTTATAGCATTGAGGAGTTTTAGTTAATATGTAATACGTGCTCTGATTGGGTAGCTTCTAAGCCATCCGCCAATAGCGTCCCTTGTATGAAATCAACTGGGCAAACAAACTGAGGAAGCATGTACCATAAATTAAAAGACCCATTGTCCCAGAAATCATGAATCAGCGGAAAATCCATAATATACATTTACATATGCTTACATATAAAATCCATAATAGAGCAAAACCTGAAAGTCAAAAGCGATACAGCAAGGGATCACTGTATATATATATATATATACAGTATATGCCAACAACACTCATGACAATGACAAAACAATTACATTGTCAATCATGTTACATTATTATTAAAATGTTTCCTTTTCTTTTTCATTACTTCTTTAACACACTACTTCTCTGCTGCAAAGCGCGGGTATTTTGCTATATATGCATATGTATATATGTGTATATGTATATATATATGTATATGTATATATATGCATATATATGTATATGTATATATACTGTATATATGTATGTGTGTGTGTCTGTGTATGTGTGTGTGTCTGTGTCTATATATATGACAGCAACACTCATATCAGTGACAAAACAATTACATTAACAATCAACTTATGTTATTTTTAAAATGTTTCCTTTTCTTTTTTCATAACTTCTTTAACACACTACTTCTCCGCTGCGAAGCGCGGGTATTCTGCTAGTTTATTATAAATTTTATTAATAAAATCAACAACTAAAACACTTTTTTTAATAAATTTTTTATTTAATTTAAAGTACCGGCATGCAAAGTTACTTCTTCATCTGAAAGATGGCTCTGTGGTTTCGTCATTATTTACAGTAATCCCTCGCTATATCGCTTCGGGTTTCGCGGCTTCACTCTATCGCGGATTATAAATGTAAGCACATCTAAATATATACCATGGATTTTTCGCTGGTTCGCCGCTTTCTGCGAACAATGGGTCTTTTAATTTAGGTTACATGCTTCCTCAGTTTGATTGCCCAGTTGATTTCATACAAGGGACGCTATTGGCGGATGGCTTAGAAGCTACCCAATCAGAGCATGTATTACATATTAACTAAAACTCCTCAATGCTGTAAGATATGTTTCCTGTGCGGTGTTTGTTTGCTTCTCTCTATCTTTCTCACTCTCTCTGCCTGACGGAGGGGGTGTGAGCAGAGGGGCTGTTTGCACAGAGGACATGGAGGCTACTCTACAAAATGCCGCTTTATCGCGGTGCTTCTGTATACTTAAAAGCACGTATTGATTTTTTGATTGTTTGCTTTTCTTAGCGAGCGCTCTCTCTGACATTCTCTGCTCCTGACAGCGCTCTTTTGGAGATAAGATATGTTTGCATTCTTTTAATTGTGAGAAAGAACTGTCATCTCTGTCTTGTCATGGAGCACAGTTTAAACATTTGGCTAAAGGGTGTTATTTCATGTCTAGAGGGCTCTAATAATGTTAACAGGGTGGGAGAGTTTATAAGGGCTTAAATTATATAAAAATAACCATACGGTTTCTACTTCGCGGATTTTCATCTATCGCGGGGGGGTCTGGAACGCAACCCCCACGATCGAGGAGGGATTACTGTACTTCCGTATTCATCGGCAAAACCGGCATTGCGCTGGAAATCTTTAATCTGAAATGATACTCGTTGTATAAACCGACCCCCAAACTCCAAGCCAAAAATCTAGGACGAAATTCTCGGCTTATATAACGGGATCTACGGTACTAGGAACACTTCACACCCTAATATGATAGATGGCAGAGTTTCCCTGGCATAGTTCTAGTTTGGACATCCTCATGGTGGCATGGGACCTGTAGTTCAGAAGAACAACCCTGTTGAGATCCTTGGGTTCTGCCAGAGGGTACTGCCAGGAGAAGACTATACATACTCTACGTGTGATATAATATCTGCTAAATAATACACAGAGTACATGACATGTGTTTCGCCCTTATTTGGGCTCGTCAGGTTTGTGTATATAGTGACCTCTTTATATACGGTATAATGTATATAGCTGACTAAGTTCTTCCATAACTCTATATAAGTGTGTGTATTTGGTGCAGAGGTTAATGCTCCAGTGCTCTGGGTGTGAAACATCTGTTCCTGGATTGTCATGAAAATATTTTGGAACTTTGAAGATTAATTTAATATAGTTATTTTTCACTTAAACTGCGTGTTATATTATATTATGTGTTACACACATGATGGAATACAATCTGTATCTAAGTGTTTGAATCATGATATAATGTTTTAAATAAATCTTTGCACATCATTGTAATTAAAAAAAAACTAGTGTTTCCATGAAAGGAGATGATTTGGGATTTTCTTGCTGGATTTCCCCTCTTATAATTTCTGACTGCTGTGCCAACTATTGTAGCCTGCAATTTGCTAAAAAAAAGGGTTGTGAATTGCTCACAGCAGGGAAATGAAGAGGTGGCTTGCATACGATACAAGGGGGCAGGTGGTAGGTGCTAAATATGAGAGGTGGAAACAAATCAGTGTATGAAGAAAAAGAAGGTACAGATGCAAAATAGCAAAATACTGTAATGTCAGTTACTCCTGAGTAAAATGTATTAATGTACAAGCATACAAAAATATGTAAAGTTAATTTAGTGCCTAATATTATGTAAAATGTATAGACATTTAATAATTGTTTATTATGTTATTTTATTTAAAAATTTCTGCAGCTAACATAATGAAAACCTTGAAGGCACTATTAGTCTTTTGTGAAAAATTTGTCATGAGTGTAAATCAGAGTTCCTTGTACACACACTGCACACATTATACACCTAGACAATATGCACTCTAACTTCACTACTAAACAATTAAGATAAATTAACATTAACATGGGTACAGATGTCTGCATTATTTTGTCTATTTCATAAGTCAGAAACCGGCTTAGAAATGAAGTCAACCATATGCACTTATCTATTCTAATTTACACATCATTACACTCATTACATGCACAATTTTAAGTCACTAAGCATGTGAAAGGAAACAGGAATCCCTGGAGGAAACTGATACAGGGCCACATGCAAACTCCCCACGGAGGGGAGACCAGACTAGTACAAGAGCGCAGTGTGTGTTAATATAGGACTTTATTTCATACACAGCGGATCCCTATGGCATGTCACTTTCAACCCTGGGGAAGAGACAAGCCAAAGTGTCCTGTCACTTATATGTATTCCTCTTGCAATGGGCCCAGTTCACTTCACCACTACTTCTTGTGTAATTGTCAAGTTTAGATCATAGTTTTCACACACACTCCAGGTACTACTGCTGTCTAGTAATGGGCAAAGTATGATCAGCAGTATAAAATTTAAAGTGTATACTAGCTGAGTTACCAGGCTTTTTCCAAGTGAGAATGTAAGAAGGTGGAAATGGTCGTCTTTATGTTTATTTTTTTTTCTTTTTATTCAACAAAATGGAATAATAAGAGTTACACTGCTGGCGAAAAGACCTGGTTTATGCAGCTTTAAATACGACAGGGAAAACAATGATGACCAGGTTTGTTTATTAGCCCAAAGTGTAAACTCCAAATGCAATATGGCTCTACACAGGCAGCATGGGGCCATGATTAAAAAAAACAGTAATGTAAATGCTAAAATTAAAGAAAAGATTAAAATGTTCAATGTAATGGAACATAATCCAATATTTTTTGATTGAAAGGCAACCATGATAATCACAACCTGTTTCTCTGTTAAAAGATCACAATGTAGGATTTATTTGTGCTTATTTTAACCACTTGCCAGGTCAGATCAGGTTGGGCAACATGCACTGGTAAAGTGCATTGCCACACCCACCACATGACGAAACAGCTCGGGATCCTGTTTGGCAGCCCTGCAGGCAGACAACGTGGTCCAGTCCCACCCTCTGGAAATGACCCTCTGTCTGCTGCAGCCAGGTGTTACATGGGCATCCCCTTGGCCTGGTCCAGCCGCTCGGGCCCTGAACAATGAGGATCCTGTGAGCCAGATCACCCTTGGGTAATCGTGCCACATGATCGTAGTGCTGTAACTGACACTCCCTCACAATAAAGGTAATGTGCCTCATTTGGGACTCCATAAGCATCCACTCATTCAACACAAAAGTCAAACCAGTGGCACCAAAGGATTCTCCGAAGAGACACAGCACTTAAGGAGTCCAGGTTACTGGATAGCATCAATGTCTTGCAATGTCTCGCAACCGTATAGCAAGACAGAAAGCACCAGGACTCTGAAGACTTTGACCTTAATCCTTTTTCCTAGATACCAGGAGCACCACACACCCCTTTCCATTGACATCATGACCCCCTAAACTCTCCCAATCCATCTACTGAATTCATAGGACCAGAGACATGAATGCCACTGCCAAGATAAGTAAACCTCTCGACAAGGTCGACACTGTCTCTGCCCCACAGGGCAGCTTGATCAACTGAGTCAAATGCTTTCTGAAAATCAACAAATTCTACAAGGAAACTCTGTTGATATTCACATTTGCGCTCCATGAGAACATTCAATGCTCGTACTACTGTAGTATTAGATAATTTCTCACATATGTTTCTGTGTATTTTCTGGTTTAGACACATGAGGATTCCAATTCTGACATTTATTTTGCATTTGGAATTGAATTTTGAAATAATTCAATTTTGTTACTGTTCATATTTTTTCTTTTATACCTCATTGGATATTCATCTACTTAAAATTCTACTTAAAATTCTGTTTGTGTTTGTTAGGTCTTTTTCTCAACTCTTCCCTAGCAGTTGGATTGTATGTTTGGCTTTAACTTTGCTGCATCTTTGACTTTTCATGAATGTCTAGTCACTTTGATTTCTGGTTGCCTAGTTTAGATTCAGTTGCACAGTTTTGACCCTTTCCAGTTCCAGGGGCCTCATGCATAACGCAGTGCGTAGAAGTCACACTATAACATGACGTAAGCACAAAAGCCACAATGTGCTTATGCACAGAAAAATCCAAATGCATAAATCTGTGCGTTCACCAACTTCTGCGTTCTTCCGCTATATAAATCCCGGTCAGCGTGAAAAGTAACGCTCATGCACATGCCTGCTGTCCCGCCCCAACTCCTCTCAGAATTGCTCCTCCTTGAATATGCAAATCAATATAAATAGCCCTTAAGCTCAGTGCTCTGTGAAAAGACAATGGGAAAAGCAAGAGGGAAAATGGGAGAATTTCAGCGAATGCCAAGTGGAGGCAAAGAAAAACGTACTATTTGTTGGTTTAAACAGTGGTATAAATAACAAAACGAAGTTGATCGACTGACATAGCATGTTGGAGAAATCAAAAGCTCAAGTTCACAAAGTTGCACAGTGCCCGAGATAAAAAAGTTGTCAGATATCAAAGTCGCCGTGAAAAGGCGAGTCGTAGGCCACCATCTGAGTGTCATATGAAAGCTTATTAGGGTACAGAGAAAAAAAAAAGGCACACAGTGGGGAAAAAGCACGAAATGTCAACTTCAATCCTGAAATTTCCACTTTAATCATGTAGTTTATTTTATCATTAAAGTAGAACATCATAAACTTCACCTTAAAAATCATTTAATTAACCAGTTTCTCAAATCACATCGTAAGTAAAGTAGCACGTTAAATGCTTTGTTTTGTATGTGTTCTTCTATGTGCTCTATGTGAGTGAATAACTACGTGCTTCTTAAACCGGCTCTCTTCCTCCGACAGGACACAGAATCCATTACATTCATGATATTACATCTCTCTGAATAACTAAAATACTGAGATGTATACTTGATATAATTTTCATGATGATAGGAGTTAAAG
Source organism: Polypterus senegalus (assembly GCF_016835505.1). NCBI lineage: Eukaryota > Metazoa > Chordata > Cladistia > Polypteriformes > Polypteridae > Polypterus > Polypterus senegalus. The sequence goes on along the minus strand of NC_053158.1, from coordinate 137,094,443 downwards.
CACGTTATTAAACATGGGGACACAGTGGCGCAGTGATTGTACGCGACTTTCGATGAAATAATTTATTGCAGCAGTACTCAGGGGTGGCTCTAGGCTCGTGGCGGCCCTGGGCAGAAAAAGAATCGGTGGCCCCTTCGCCCGCAAATGTCAATATGGTATCTTATGCACAGCGGATGGCCACGGTGGTTGCGGACACAGCATAACCGCCTCGTGCTCATGACACAAGCGTTTAACTTATGCCGAAATTTGCCTCTGCATTTTTAGCTGTGACATTATTTTCTCTTTCTGTTTTATATTCAATATATATTGGCGTGGCGGCCCCTGGGATTTGGCAGCGCTGTGCAGGTGCCCAGTTTTGCACATGCCTAAGGCCGCCCCTGCAGTACTGTCTCTTTCAAACATACTAACCTCCAATTCCTGTCCTTCCTTTTCTTTCTCCAAGTAACCGATCGCCACACAATCAGCTCTGTAATAGACATTAAGCCATCTGTAAGCTTATAACATCGATTCTTCAAAACTTTTAAGGAACATTGAAATATCTTTGTAGTACATGTTTAATTATTCTATCCTTCACGCCAGTCCCAGTGAAGCATACAGTGCGAGGCAGGAAGTGGAGCGCCAGATCCTTGCTAGCGTAGCAACACCCTGTCCTTTAACTATTAACAATATAGATTATTTAAATGAAGTTAAAGTTTTATCTGTATAATATAATAAACATATTTTGCTGCATTTTATCTTAAAAATATCGTCATCATATGTAAATATGCGCTTCATAAAGTGGCTCAGGTTGTGCAATATTATAACTGCAGTGCAAGTTTACAGTGAGGTGATTGTACTTATAAGTACAAACAGTTCTACAAGGAGCAGTTGATGGACTGATTGAGTGCATTTAGAGCTCTTGGGATGAAACTCTTTCTGAACCACGAGGTCCGTACAGGAAAGGTTTGAAGCGTTTGCCATGTGAGAAGCAGTCCAAATAGGAAGCATGGCTGAGATAGTGTGTGCTTGATGCCGTATACCGATAATTCTCTTTCTGATCAGCTGCTCCGAGTGGTGCATTGAAAGTAATATGGAAAAAGATGATCTGCTGTGGCAACCCCTAACAGGAGCAGCTGAAAGAAGAAGAAGAAGGTGCAGTGAGAGTAACAACGTTAAAGCACTTATGGTATTTGGAATAGTTTGACCATTCTGTGGACCATTATATTGTTACTGGTTAATTACAATCAGATGCATTAAACTAATAAACAATATGTGGTTAATTTCAGTGTAGTGGATCTGAAAAAGAAAGATAAACCACAGAGGAACAGTAGCCCTGCTTTGACGCTGGGTGCCGCCAGTCTGCAAAACCGAACAGAGAACTTGCGTATGACCGGGTATGAGGTACCGTGGAAATGTGCATGGCTTTACACCAAGTTTAGGTTTTATACATCGCGATTTGAACGTGGAAACATTCTTACGCAACATTTCTGTGCGTACGCACCGTTTATACATGAGGCCCCAGGCCTCTGTCCTCATTTATCATCTAAAGGTATTTTGATGCTCATAATAATTCTTGAGCACTCCAACCTTTCCTTAACAACCATAAGCTGTTCCTTCTGAATCCCTTGGGGTAAGTAGTTATGTGCCAATTTGTTTGTAAAGAAAAAATTAACCATCAAAGTTTGTGTGCATTATTGATTTAGAAATATAAAAGCACTCCTTCCACATGTAAACTTTTATGGGTTATTTTAACACTAGAAAACATAAGTTAACTGATGATTTTGTTGCGTTCTCCAAAATGACTTGAATTTTTTGGTTCAGCATAATGGAAAGATCTAGATCACTGGCCTAGAGATTTGTTCATTTATTTCATTGAATAACAACACATGTTATGGCAGTTGTAACACCAATCCCTAAAAACCCAAACACATCTACACATCGACATTCCCCCTAATGGCTTAGGCTGCTACTCTGACAAAAAAGCCAACAGTGGGATTAAATTAGTTGCTACATCATAAAAAGTAGTATTTTGCTCCTTGAATTTGGGGGCCACCATGGTGCATACAATCTTTGCAAAAACAAAATACATGTAAAGCAGATTTTTAAAAAATATATTGCTACCTATATTTATATACAGTATATTAAAATATGTTGGTGGTAGAGAAAGAGAATTTTTGCGTTTGTGAGACTGACATCTCCAACATTGAGTCTGATTTTGCTCTCACTCTCTGGCTCTGTGTCACACTCCCTGTACTTGTCCCTTCCCCGTTTCTATCTGGTCCTTGTACTGGAAAATAGGTTCCCAAAAATAACAATTAAATTGTGTATCAGTTGTGCTGCTGTATGCTTGGGTATCAGAAGAAGTAACTAATAAGTCAACATTTTGTTTCTTGGGTTGTAGCACTGCCTTTTAAGAGGTCTATTAAAGAAAAGTTCTAAGCCACTTTAGATAAACAAATTCACTATAATTAAATAAACAGAACTGCAGCACAGAGCAATACAAGTTTTGCAACATTAGTAAAAAAATAACTAAGAACTTATACAAATTAATTGTGCTCAATAACAAACCATAAGTCTATATAATAAGAATAGTTGAGAATTTTTAATGGACATTATCACACTTACAGAAAATAACTTTAATGTCAGTTTGCCATTTGTAAAAACATTGATTTTCCTTTACTACTTAACAAAGAAAGGGTTTAACTGATTGCCAAAAGGATTACCATGGCAACAAGCTGCCGTTCTTCTTGGTTTTTGTCAATTTTTAGAAGAGTGGTTATTTCCTGGGGATAAAGCATAAGGATATTTCTATCCTCCATTTGAAATAACTCCCTTGAAGAAGTTAAATGTGTACAGTAAAACTATACAGTAGTCTATTTTCCAATTAGAATGATGAAAGACAAAGTTATATATAGTAGTAAAACGTAATAAAGCCATTTGAGTTTTTGATTACATTTCTCCTTGCTTATCTAAAAATTCTCATCTGCCCACTTCAAGCTAGTGTGAATTCTCAAAGGTCTGCTGCTCGGAGTTTTGCTTTAGTTTTTTAAGGAAGACATTTGTGAGTCTTAATGGACTTTGTCACTGTCCATAAGATGAGAGTAATCAAAAGCAATTCAAAAAGTTAGCAGGAGACCGAAGTATATGCTGTAGTTCCCTGCGTGAAGTATAATAGAAATTATGTTATGTTCAACGTTGGTCTCGATATTACAAAAGAAAGTGACAGTGCTTAAGAAAGTCCAGAAAGAAGCTACTAGACTATCTCCAGGGGTGCAGCAAATAAGATTTAAATAAAGACTGCATGCGATGAATCTAATTAAGAGGAGATAAAGACGTGATCTAATCAAGTACAGTATTTAAAATCATGATTAGAACAAGAAAAACAGAAGTCATTTGTAAATTTAAAATCTATTTTTCAATAAGAGCAAGGGAGCACATATAGAGGTTGGTTATACACAAATACATAATAATGTAAGGATTTATTTTTTGTATACTCATAAATATTGGTTCTCTAATGGCATTTTTTTGTTCTTTACTGGATTGTGTGGCTTCTTGTAGAACTATTGCTTGACAAAGCACCATTTAATTCTGGGAAGGCTGCTTTACATATGAGGTTGGTTCATTGTGCTTTGAAAAACTTTCTAATATGTAGAAAAGAAACTGAAACCTTTAATATATGATGGGCTACCTAGCAGGAGATGAACTGATTAAAACACCTGGACTTAGCTTGCATTACTGTACATATAAAGCAATACCCACTGGTATTTCATAACTTGGTTAAACCAACTATTCTTGGTTATTTACTATAATCCTGTTAAACATCAAAACTAGGGGGGCAAGCCCAGTCTGCCATTTACGTTGTGAATAGGGGGGCTGAACACACCCCAAGGAGACACAGTGTCCCCTCCGAAACCCCCTCTTAAACGGTGATACAATGGGAAACAAATACAGTTTGCTCGATGAGCTGCTGACTTGCTGCTGCTGCCGTGCCACATGATTTGCATCTCGCGTGGCACTTGAACATTTAAAAGCCTGTACAGCAGCTGTCCTACTCTTTGTCTTTTATTTCCGGCCCTGGGTTTGGTTAAATCTCTTGGCACTCTTGGTTAAGTCTCATCTCGCGGGATGTGAGTTCTTGATATTTTTTAGTTTAGAATTTAAAAACAGAATAAGAATATGAAAATCTAACAACATAAATTCTGAAAAGAATGATACCAAACATATATATGCAGGTTTTAAAATGAGCCCGATTTAAAGCTTGACAAAAAAGTGACATAAAAAGTCACATAAAATTGTTTCACAAAATCGTTGCACTTTTAGGCTTAGGATTTTATATATAGAGAGTAGATAAATGGAATCTTCATGTGGATGGGTCTTTTAGGAACCAAAAATGGTTTCTTTATTGCACTGAAGACTCGCTCTGGCACCTTTACTTTTAAGACTGCATGGAAGACTGTGAAAACATAGAATGAAATAGCAAGGATGGAGTCCTTCAGATTTTGACTAAATAAAATTTTGCTGAAATAAAAGAAATAATAAACGATAAGCAAATTGGTCATGTGGGCTCATAGTAGTCAAAACATTTTGTTTTTATCTTACTTAAATGAAATGATACACAGAAAACTGGATACAATATCAGTTGTAATGTCAACAGGGTGTCACAAACACGAGACAGGGTCACATAAAGGTTTGGGGCAGCCACCCGTATAATCTGGTGTCCTGGCTGCAAAAGTAATTTTCAGCAAATACAGCAATCATGTGTTCAAAACCGAGTCCAAAACAGAACTGAGGGAATAGGGAAAAGGTGGAGGCTTTTAAAGGGGAAGACAGGAAGTGAAGTCAAATGGGTCGGGCTCAGGTCACAGGAGGTTCTGCTCAAGCTTTATAACAGCGAGCAGAAGCACAGAGCGACGGCGTCTCCCACAGGCACGTAGCCCTTCGCAAACAACCAAGCAAGTTCATCTGAAGTAAAGCCGGCAGCTGACCAGTAGAAATAACTGGCAGTGAGAAATGAAAGTTGATTGCTCAGCGGGTGGTGGAAACTTAAAGCCGACGGTCTCTTAGTGATTCAGCTGAACGCGGAAAGCACTTAATTTACTACAAAAAACGGAGAAGATGATATCAATACTAAACGTAAGTTCTATCTGCTCTCTGCCCGTTGAGGGCACGTTTATATGTTGTGTGTCCTGCAGTATGTACAGTTCAGGTTTTCCGGCCGACAGTGCAGATAGCTTCACCTGCCAAAAGTGTTTAGTTAATTTAGAGTTGGTTGGGAAAATACGTGAATTGGAGGACCGCGTTAGGAATCTGATAGCAATTTGGTAAACCGAAAATTGGATCGACTCGGTTTGGTTAGACAATTCGACTACTTCTGATTCCGCTATAGTCTCTCCTGTTCCCACTGTAGTCAGTGCGCAGCCGAAGTCAGCAGCACCAATTCAGCCACAGGGCGAGTGGGTAACAGTAAGACGGGGGTCTAAGAATCCAAAATGTAGTCCCCCAGTCACCAATTCGGACCCAGAACAGATTCTCAGCACTCCAGCGCCTGTGGAAACTGAGAATAATAAAGTGCTCATAATTGGCGATTCCATAGTGCGGAATGTTAGAATTCCAAACTATGTTAAACCAGCAGTTAATGTTAAGTGCCTTGCAGGGGCCAAGATTTCTGGCATAAAGGCGCATTGGACCGTGTCACTGACGATGAAGTATCTACCTTATTGCTGCATGTCGGCACTAATGATATTTATTTACAGCAATCTGAGGTATTAAAGGAACTTCATCTCTATGCACCAAAGCTAAAACAAAATGTCGGAATTTAATTGTATCTGGTCCCTTACCAAGATTATATAGAGGGATGTGATTTATAGCAGATTGCATTCCCTTTCACTGCTGGCTAGAAACCTGGTGTGCAAATAAAAGCATAGCGTTTGTGAACAATTGGGATGATTTTTGGGAAAGGCCTGGATTTTTCAGAAGAGATGGTCTTCATCCTAACTGGAGGGATCTTATGTATTATCCCAAAATATGGCAGCAAAACTGCCTGGTTGACTGATTAGAGCACCATCCAGGCCGCAGTCATGTGATCTTAAATCACAGGCTGTTGTTTATCCCACCTGTTATTTTCCTGAAGCTGTTACCCATAATCCCTGTTGTGGGGCATCCAGTAAATTTAGTCTTGATACAAACCATAAATTAATTGATAACCAAAAAATAAGGTGTATAATTAGACCAAGGGATAAAACCAGACCTCCACCAGGGGCATCTGTAATAGAAATTTAATTCAAATTAAAACAAAAATATATCAGCAGTTCAGAAAGAACCATGCAGTTTTAAATGCTGTTTATTGAACATTCGCTCTCTTGGCACTAAAGCTGTTTTGGTAAATGATATATATTAAGTACAAAATCTGATCTGTGTCTTCTTACTGAAACCTGGCTTAGTAAATGTGACACTGTTCCCTAGCTGAGGCGTCACCAGATGGATACTCGTTCCTTCATAAGTCTAGAGATTCTGGTCGAGGAGGAGGCCTTGGAATAATTCATTGTAACAAAATGCAAATCACTCCTAAAAATTTAGGCAACTTTACATCCTTTGAGGCATTCATTTTAAATATTAAAACAGATTCCAACACAATTATAGTGCTAGTCTACAGACCACCAGGGCCATATTCATTGTTCATGACTGAATTTAGCAACCTTCTGTCTGATTTGGCTATAAATTATGATCACGTAGTTCTGATGGGGATTTTAATGTACACATTGATGTGGAAACTGACACTTTTAGCAAATGTTTTACTTATTTGTTAAATTCAGTAGGATTTTGTCAGATTGTCAAAGGTCCAACTCATAATCATAACCACACATTAGATTTAATTATAACTTACAAAGTTGAAATTCAAAATTTAAATATTACTCCATTAAATGTAGTTATTTCCGATCACTTCTTAATTACATTTGATTTAGTTCTGCCCATGCCACACACTCCAGATTAAAACAAAGACAGTGCACATCTAGATTGTAATTCTGCTTCAAAATTTATAGATACCTTGAGTAAGTCGAGTGTAATTGTGGAAAACCATTTAGATCAGTTAACATCAAATGTAAACGTGGAAAACAATTTAGATCAGCTAACATCACATTATAATGTGACCTTGAGAGATGCTCTGGACACAGTGGCTCCTAAAACAAAAGTGATCAAAGCACATAGAAACTCTCCCTGGTTTAATGAAAACACTCGAGCTCTTAAATTAGAGTGTCAAAACTGGAGCGCAGATGGAGAACAACAAAGCTACATGTCTTTCAAATTGCATGGACAGAGAGTGTTAATAAATATAAAAAAGCCCTCTTTAAAGCTCGCTCAGAATACTATTCTACATTAATAGATAGCAATAATAAAAATCCTAGGGTACTTTTAGAACAGTGGCTAAATTAACAAATGGGAATTCAGATCAACAGTGCAAAATACCAACAGATATTAGCAGTACAGACTTTATGAACTTCTTCAATGAGAAAATTAAAAATATAAGATCCCAGATCTCAGCATCACAGTACAAACCAAATACTAGCTTAGCAGACCCTGTCTCACATTGCATTCAGCACTTTAATAATTTTAATCCTGTAACTGAGCAGGAAGTCTTAACTTTAATTACTAAAATGAAGCCCACTACTTGTTCCCTAGATCCAGTGCCAACAAAACTAGTAAAAGTGCAATGGATGTTCTTGCAGCTATTCTAAACATTATCAATAGTTCATTATTGCATGGCACAGTACCTGATGCACTAAAAGTGTCAGTCATTAAACCTTTACTTAAAAAGTCAGACCTAGACCCACACATACTAAATAACTATAGGCCTATTTCAAATTTACCATTTCTCTCTAAAATACTAGAAAAAGTAGTCGCCAGTCAGCTTCAGTCACACCTTACACATTACAATTTATTTGAGAAATTCCAGTCTGGCTTTCGCACTGGTCATAGTACAGAAACGGCACTAACACGGGTTGTAAATGACATTCTGATATCCTCTGATGAAGGAAACTCCACTGTAATTATGTTGTTGGACTTAAGTGCAGCATTTGACACCATTGACCATTCTATTTTACTGCACAGGCTAGAAAATGATGTTGGGCTTACAGGCCCGTGCTCGCTTGGTTTAGTTCTTATTTATCAAATCGATTCCAATATGTACAGAAATGTGCTGACAGTACTCCATCATTATACACAGAAGTTCAATATGGTGTCCGCAGGGCTCAGTACTGGGACCTTTACTGTTTTCACTTTACATGCTTCCACTGGGATCTCTCATTAGGAAACATAATGTTAATTTTCACTCGTATGCAGATGACACCCAGTTATACCTTTCATTTAAATCAAATGAAGTTTCTCCGATGTTGTCTTTAATTAGTTGTGTTAGTGAATTAAAGGAATGGATGAATGAGAACTACTTGTCTTTAAATACAGATAAAACAGAGATGTTAATTGTTGGAGGGAATGACGCTGATCACAGCAATATTTTGTCATCATTTAACTCAGTTGGAATCCCAATTAATTTTACTGAATCAGCCCACAATCTAGGAGTTATCTTTGACTCTAGCATGTCATTTAAAGCACATATTACAAAGTTGTCCAAAACATGTTTCTTCCATCTTAAAAATGTTAGGAAATTAAGGCGCTTTCTAAATAAACAGGATTCTGAGAAATTAATTCATGCATTTATCTCTAGTAGGATTGACTACTGCAATGCGGTGTTCACTGGCTGTTCAAACTGTTCTCTATACAGCCTCCAGTTAATCCAAAATGGCTGCAAAATTATTACAAGAACAAGAAAATATGAACACATAACTCCAGTTCTTAAATCCTTCCACTGGCTCCCGGTTAAGTTTAGGGCAGATTTCAAAATCCTCCTTTTAACATATAAAGCATTAAATGGCCAAGGTCCGGCTTACTTGTCTGTACTTATCATGACTTAATAAAATATCCAAATATCCAAATCTTATTATATGATATCATCTACTGTTAAATTCTGCTCCGTGCTTCTAAAATTTTTATTTTTATACTGTATTGAGGATTTGTTCTGTTTTGTGTATTGTATTGTATTGACCCCTTTCTTTTTGACACCCACTGCACGCCAAACCTACCTGGAAAGGGGTCTCTTTTTGAACTGCCATTCCCGAGGTTTCTTCCATTTTTCCCTACAAGGTTTTTTTGGGAGTTTTTCCTTATCTTCTTAGAGAGTCAAGGCTGGGGGGCTGTCAAGAGGCAGGGCCTGTTAAAGCCCATTGCGGCATTTCCTATGTGATTTTGGGCTATACAAAAATAAAATGTATTGTATTGTATTGTATGTAGGTCTTCTGTCATTGGTGCGAGCCCGGATGTGACATCACAGGGGCTAGATAGGCAAGGTCTCCTTCCATTGGCTTGGTCCCAGAAGTGACGTCAAGAGGACCAGGTGGAATCTCCCGTGAATGGTCTGCAGGCAAGGGAGAAAAAGAGTCAGTGTACTCTGCCACATCCCGTTATGTCTTGGAACTGTCCTTACTCAAGCCCTTTAGTTGTCTCCCATGCGCATGTGTGTGACAAGGGATAAAGGATTAGTTATGTCTACTGCTTGCAAGAAGAAATTGCTGCATTTTGAACCAGATTTATATAACAGATTTCTATTTTTCTTTTTGTTTCCTACTATGGTCCCTAGCGGATGCTTCATCTCCCCAAACACTCAACACAAACAGGCTGAGACTCAAGTTGCCACCAACAAAGAATTTTATTCTGCGTGAAACTCTTCCAGGAACAGTTTCGCACGCCACAAGCACAACTACAATTACACCACAAAGCTCTCTTGTCTCTTTCTCCTCCACTCCTCTCCTCTCCCAGAGTTGAGGCACGCAACTCCTTTTATGTAAAACCTAAGAGTACTTTCTTTGTACCAAAGGTTTGGCCTGGGAGCACTGTGGGTAAGGTTGCAGCCTGACCAAGTAGGGCTCAGTAGTGTTTTCTGTGGTCCTTAGTGGCACCCAACATTGCTGTGGCAGTGAACAATTCCCCATATGCCATGTGAGGATCTCTGAAGGCACTGTAATGCAGGGGAGCTGCCACCTAGCGGTTCAGGGGAGACAATGCCCTTTGCAAGCTCTCTCCCCCATCCTTTCACGCCATGGGCATCGCAGCTAGGTAAGGTTTTCAGTCCTGCCATGGCATTCGTTATATTTAGATAACACTAAGAATTAAATTTAATAAATACTATTTATATTATTATTAATAATATTTGCATTCAACAATCTACAGTAATATACAAAGGCACCAATACCATAGTAGCAGGTTAACTGGGGGACCTTACAAGCATTTTAAACCACCAGACGTTTCCATCACTCTGCATTCAGATGAAGTTGTCTAAATAAGTGCATGTTTTATGAAGATGAGGCAGGTGTTACAAGCAGGGTACCAAGCCAACAAGCAACTTGGCTATTCAAATATGAATTTCCCTTTAACAAAATATGTATTAGGCTTCCTTGATGTGCCAAATGTGTGCATTAACAACTTCCTCTTAAGCAGAAAGCAGTACACAAGTAAAACAGACACTCTCTTCTGATTAAAGTTCCTCAGCCTTACCTCTATTTTCAATATCATTCTAATGTTCTCATCCTGGATGCTACCCTCTATGGCTGCTAAGGGTTTCTTGGTGCCATGGTGATAACAGCAGAGCATTTCATCAGCATAGCTGAGCCACACGCAGCTAGAGCAACAATTCCAATAAAAAAGGTCAAAATTATCGGGTTTCTATGCACATACAATTTGTAGCTCCAGAATAATTTTTCTTTTTATATATCTTACCCTTTTACTTGTCTAAAACATATGAATAGTCACATGGACTACTGTCAGTCTTTCCTTAGAATTTTGCAGGGAAAATGTGTATTTATGTATGACTTCAAGGAGTGGGGAGGTACAATGGACCTTCACTTGGATGGAGCACATAACATGAATACCATCACAATCACTGTGATGATAACATTGCTCAGTAAGATGAGACTACAGCTTTGAAAGTGTTTGCATATGTGTGTTAAGTTATTCATGTACATTTAATTATTTTTATGCAATCAACTTTTCAAATGCTAAATGATAAATAACTGTAAGATAAAATAGACCCCAAGCCTCTCTATCCCACCCCATGCCACCAGGTGTGTTTCACATTTATGAATATATTAAGCTTTGAAATATGAAAAATATTTTTTAATTTCTGCATGGTTAAATAGCTAACACTTCATATCAGTATCATAAAGATGATTGGGCCAAAATCCCACTAATAAAGTGTACATAAATGTTATTGCTCGTGAGTCAAAAAACTGGGGACTACCTACTTATCATGCATGGATGACGCATGTTAACATACTAAAAAAAATAAAGTTTGTTATGTCCTGTTTGTCAGCGGAGGTTATATTTACCTAAATCTAAGACTTGTTAGCAAGTATATGGTTGTTTAATGTCTTTATATGTAAAAGTATATAATTGTCCATATGATTAGAGTGACTATATGCAGTGTCATAGCCTGCATTGAGCAGTTAATACAAAATGTGTAATTTCTTTGTTTAAAATTTTTCATGAATATATTCTGGCATTAAGATGGAAGAGAAATAAACACAGCAAAGAAATCATTTAAATGTACAAGACAGCAAATAATAACATGCATCATCTCCTTAATTGTAATTTATGATCAGACATAATTGACACATAATATATATATTTATAAAAAAACAAACTTTACCTAGATATTCTTCAGGATTACAACAAAAGAAGCATAATTCTACTATTGGAAGTTCAATTAATAATTATAAAAGTACACAGAAAATTTCTGTTAGGTTTCTGTATTGTCATGCAGACATTGCACCTTTTACTCATTCACAGAAGCCTCACACCAAACTGCTTTATCAATCCATTACTCATGATGTGTGGGAAAAAGAGGTGGGTGGGACTTGCAAACATTTGTTCCTTAACTTCTGTTGCTGCTGCTATTCAGTCACATAACTTCTGTAACAGTTCAGCCTACACTTGTCTCAGATTAATTCACCTGTGGGTAGAATGTTTGTGCTCTAATTACACAAAAAGGATGAAAGTTCAATAAATTATTTTTCAATCGGATGCCAAAAGTTTTTAATCTATATATCAGTGGTTTGTACACACTATATTATTCTTTATTTTGAAAAGCCATACTAAATGGCCATAGTTGATGACAACCATGCATTAAATTTGTAAAGGATTCAACAGATGTTGCTAGTCTGTTTGCTAATGAATTAGTATTCTAACGTATTCTGTCACAATGTGGTGTCCTAACAGTGGAAGAAAACTGTGCTCTTTAGCAAAGAGTAAGCTCTGCACTAATGAGAACATATATGGTTGGATATTTCATTCTAGTGGCTCAAGTGGGACAGCACTGCTGTGTTTCTTATTCAAGAGTATTACAGTGAAAATGCTGAAGAATAAATGGGAGAACTAGCTCTTTGAAAGTCAGCAGGCTGTTATATGTGGTAGTTGTCCAGGGACAATTAAGTTAATCCTCATCTGTCTAAAGCATTAGGAACAACAAAGTGGAAAATGCATGAGACCTGGTCTGTTGTTTTCTTGTTATTTGCTCTCCTTTAATTTAAAAGTGGCCCCAAGCTAAGCCCCACCAGGATTCAGGTGGGAAATGTATATGGAATTATGCAAGTACTTATGGAGTTCTTTAATGAAGTCCCAATTATTATAATGTCATCTACTTTGTTAAATGTTTGATATCGTTTTCACTGTGAAAACGAATCAGTACGATAAAGGTTTATTGATTGATTCAACTTCCTTTGACTGCAAAATTTGACAAATAATGATTGTGTTTTATTTACATGCTAGTAGCATGTGTAATGGGCTAGAATTCAGTATTCTAAAGAAAATGACCTTTCTGTGTGTTGCTTAGTGTGATGGGCTATAAACCAGTGTATTAAAGAAAAGGCAGAATTTCTGGAAAATTCTGCTACAGGTTATTGCTGATGGCTAGCTACATAAATATTTACCTGTCTTGTTAAAGAATCACCTGCTTTTAATAGTCAGACTGCTTTGATTTAGTATCTCATCTCACACAATGTGGGGATACAGAACTGTCTGCTTCCTTGGAAAATGAACAAGTTCTGGGGACATTGATTTCTAATCAAGTACTCAAAGTAAATGTGTAACTACAGTGGATTTTACCTGGCCCAGGTTCCCCTAGACCGTGAGGCCGGTAACAATTGGGGGCTCATCCGGGATCAGCACCCTGTCATGAAGACAGTCATCACTACACCTGGTAATTCCTGCTGTGAAACCTCAGGGATGACTCCAGTAATTGAGTCATCCAGAGAGCCCAGCTTCAGGTAAAAAAGGGAGATGGCAACAACCGGACCACCTAAGATGCTGATCTGGGATATCCATAAGAAATGAATAATTCTGAATTACAATCAACTCAGCATTCTGGCTGCAATTACAGAAGATAAAGAAGGGAATGAAACTGTAGAACTCTCACAACTAGGTGAACAAGAACTTTATTATTTCCTCTTTGATTATGTTAAGGGTGATAAGTTAAGAAATTTAGAGGACGAAGGCATGTTACACCTACTTCACCTCCCGGATATGATTTCACAACTCCAAACCGGAAAGGATTTCACCTTTGCTAGGAGTAAGGATTGTACAGGTGTCATCACCACAGGACTGGATCAGGATACTCATTTGAGCCAATCTAAACATTGTGGCACAAACACTGAAAATAGGAGGAACTCCGGGGACTTGGGGAATGGATGCCTCCCTTATATCACTTCAGATCAAGTGGTAAGACTTACTGATGTTGCTGCTTTTCTGCCTCGCAGGGAATTCAAAGTCCATGGTGGACAAATCTATGATGGGGGTTCTGGAATTTTATACAGTAACCTTTGCAAACAAATAGATGTAGGGCTACATGAGGAATTTACTGAGTCTGAAATTGTTAAGTCTGTACTGAAAGTAGTTAAACCAGGTATCTCCAAAAATTATCTCATGAGTAGAGATGATCTCACATTAGAAGAACTCAAACAATTTCTTAGGCTACACATTAGGGAAAAACTAACAGTTTCAGGAACTAAGCAGTATGAAGCAACAAGATAGGGAAGCACCTGAAGAATTTGTATCTAGAGTAATGGATCTTCGACAGCATGTGCTGCTTGCATCAGAACAGCATGGAGCTGAATTCAGCTATGACAGAAGATTAGTGCAGGGCATATTTCTTCATATCCTTTATCAAGGGTTGAATGAGAAAAATAACATCAGACAAGACCCAAAACCAATTCTCACTGACCCAAAGGTGACTGATTTTGTAATACTAGAGCAGATAACTAGATCGACCAGGGAAGAAGCAGTGAGAATAAAGCGACTCAACCCACTGAGTAAACATAGGTCAGTCACTGTAAATTCAGTAGAGTTAAAAAACGATACACAGGCTGATCAGACTAAAGTGAGTCAGGCAAATGATAGGATGCAAGTGGACAGTGCAGCTGTTAAGCAGTTAACAGCTCAAATGTCTGAACTAGCAAAGAAATTTGAAACGATTGTGAAACTTAATTATAATGATAATCTGACAGCTATCTGTGCACCTCAAGCTCAAAGTACAACTACTGAGCAGCTAATAGATCGAGTGTCAGAACTAGCACAAAATTTTGAAAAAATTGTGAAATATACTGATACCAATAGTTGGAGAGCAGCTCGTGCACTTCCACAACTGGACTCTCAGGTATCAAGTCTTAGACCCAAACAAAGATGCAGAGGATGTGTCAAGCAGATAAAAGAATTGTGCCCCCACTGTTTCCACTGTGGTCAGATGGGACACAGAGCAGTTGGCTGTACCAAGAGGTGGGAATCGGGAAACAGGAGTAACAGGTTCTCTCAAACTAAGGAACCCACAACGCAACAAACCTGTCTAAGGACCATCAATGACTTACCTATTGAAAGAGACACTAAATCGAACACAGTGAAAAGGAAAATGCAGAGACCAGCAGAACATATAGTGACACACCAGACTCAGCGTCTGATCACTCCGATGAGGAATCTGAAACCTCATATGGCCCCTGCCACTTGCCACGCTTTCCTGCGCATGTCAGATCTGAGGTCATAGAACCTGAGTCACGCTCCAGGCTCGGAGCCAAGGCCCAAGAGTTCTAACCTGAACCACGAGAACCACAACAACCTGACAGAAATCCTTCACAAGGAACATCAAGGGAACAAGGACTGGAAATGGAGACCAGTGTTGCTGAAGCCCAAGTGGGGAACATTGATGAAGCAGTGGAACCCACAAATGGTCAAGAAGACCTAGCAACATAACACCAGAGTGACAGAGAAGGGGACACTTTAAGAAGATCAGCTTGCACTGTCAGACCCAGAGAAGTATTCACATACCACAGACTGGGGCAGCCATCATACCAGCCTTGGAATCCTGGTGTCTGTGCAGTTATATAGAATCCTATGTATCTGTTACCAAGCCACACAATAGTTTATCCAGCATACCAAGAATTTGATTATTACCTAAGACCATTGGTTGAGACACAATAGACACTGAACCAAAGGCTGAGCCTTTAAAGCAAGATGTCAGGAGACATCTCAAAAAAAAGTAGGGGAGAGTGTAATGGGTTAGAATTCAGTATTCTAAAGAAAATTACATTTCTGTGTGTTGCTTAGTGTGATGGGCTATTAACCAGTGTTTTAAAGAAAAGGCAAGAAATTCTGCTACAGGTTATTGCTGATGGCTATCTACAGGACATAAATATTTACCTGTCTTGTTAAAGAGTCACCTGCTTTGAATAGTCAGACTGCTTTGATTTAGTATCTCATCTACACACAATGTGGGGATACAGAACTGTCTGCTTCATTGGAAAATTAACGAGTTCTGGGGACATTGTTTTCTAATAAGTACTCAAAGTAAATGTGTTTACACTATATGTTATGCAGATGAAATTGGCTTGCACCATTGGTTTCACTGATTGCCATATTGATCTGTGCAGAAATTGAAGCATATATATGTTTCTGGTAAAAGGAAAATAAAAGAACAGAACAGAGAAGTATGGTCTGAGACTCAGGACTGCTGCCTGTTTCTTTTATGCTTTGTACCATATTGCTGTGGCTGCGCCCTGTAGCTACAGGGGATTGTACCTGGTCCAGGTTCCCCTAGACCGTGAGGCCAGTAACAATTATGTTTCTCATTTTGTAATCTTAACTCCTCTTTATATTTATTGTCCCATGCTGAGCGCGGTACAGCAGAGTCAATTCACATGTACTCTTGATGGATGGCTTACTTTTTATATGTGATTTTGTTTGACTACTTGGTACTCTCATACAGTTGCAAGTCTTCAGTTCTGAACAGGGTGTCCAGGGTTATTTTTTATTGTTTTAATGTCATGTTCTTAAATTAAGTTCTATATCTTTATATACTGTATAATATGATATATGGCTGTCCATTTGTCTGTCCAGAATTTTAAATCACCTGTAGTGCGCAAACCATTTGACTTATTGACCTGAAATTTGGTAGACATATTCTACGTGATGTCTACTATCTGCTTTCTTGTGATGATTGAAATCCAAGGTTATTCCTCTTTTTATTTTTATTTTATTTTATTGTAGAATCAGCTCTCGGCAACGGTCAGCTGAGCAGCCGTGCGGCACATGTATGGGTGCTGTTCTACCACCTTCGCCATCACTTCCCCGTCCTCTTCATATCTTAAATCATTCTTGATACAGGAGAAAGTAGAGTGGAATGACACCTTTTATTGGCTGACTAAATAGATTACAAATGCAAGCTTTTGAGGCAGCTAAGGCCCCTTCATCAGACAAGGTGTAACCAATGCAAGGTGTAACCTAATGAAGGGGCCTTAGCTGCCTCGAAAGCTTTCATTTGTAATCTATTTAGTCAGCCAATAAAAGGTGACATTTCACCCTACTTTCTCCTGTATCAATCTATGGCTAACACAGTACAACACTTTAAATAATTCTTGAGGCAGATTGAAGACTTAAGTTCCAGTTTAAGTGAAATATTAAGGAAAACATACTAAGTAATTGCAACTCAAACACTGAATTAATCAGTTTTAACTCGAAAAGATTCCGACGAAAGAAGAGAAGAAGCAGGCCGCTGTGGTGGAGAAACAAAGAGCTGCTCAGGAAGTAGCAAGCGCATCAACCTCTGAGCAAACAAATGCTAAACGTACAGAGAAAGAGTATGAAAACTATATATGCTCAAGTCAAGTGTATTCACTGCAAATTATCGTGCAGCGCGCCGCTACTGGTTTAGAATAGTACCACATACTGGTCTTATCTGGTACTATTTGGAATACTACCTTTTGTTGGTCTTATGTGGTACTGCAGTTCAATTAAATATGTCAATGATACTTTTAGCAGTCACCATCAGATGATGCCATCAGTAGTAACCAGTAGGAAAAGGCATTGTTTGTGTATATTCAATCAATCCTTTTCTGTTTTCTGTTCAAGCCACTCAAAGCATCATCGGTATGTTTAATTTTCTTTATGTATGTGTTTATTGCGGAGTGTAATACTTCTTGCATTACAGCAGTTTAAATTTTATATTTAGAGTTGTAATTTCAGTATGATTCTGATATGTGCTGTATGCTCTCTAACAGTAAGCGGTACGGTCAGCAGTAGTAATATACATAACTTTTATGTATTTTTTCTGTAGAATTATGCTTAGATATTGTTTTCTGTTTCAGTTTTCGCTTTTCCCAAGTGATACATTAAACAAGTTAAGTAAACTTCTCAGGTGTTTAACTGAGTACTGCATAATAAGGATATGACAAACATGCTGCTTGTTCACTGACAGATATCACCATTTAGAGCAGAGCTTTGCACAGTACTAATTTTCTGATTCCACTTTCAGCCACTTCCTACAAAGTTTAATCCCTCTTCCACCCATTTTCTCCTCCTCCTGCAACAGTTCCATTGCATTTTTGTTTTACCCTGTAAAAGTCTCACCAATTGGCCACATAACCTAAATGGATTCTTAACACAGCAGAATACACAAGGGGAAACAATACAGAAAACAATAATCCAACCAGAAATCACAATCTTGCATCCTCCTTTATAATGCCTGTTATAATGCTCTTGGAAATTCAGTTTAAAAAAAATCAGACACAACCATGTTGCAGTATCTTTTTATTCTTTACTTACTACATGCATTTTTACAGTGAAAAAGTATTGATTAGAACACTGAAAATTTTTATTTGTTTAATTTTTATGAAACAATTTTCTTGGAGGTTCATCAGTGCTTTGACAGCCTGTTTTCAACAACACCAATAAAGTCTAATTAGAACATTAGAACACTATAGACGAGAACCGGCCATTCAGCCTAACAAAGTTCGCCAGTCCTATCCACTTGTTTCTTCCAAGAAAACATCAAGTCATGTTTTACTGTCTATTACACTACTTGGTAGCTTCTTCCAAGTGTCTATCGTTGTTTATGTAAAGAAAATCTTCCTAATGTTTGTGCGAAATTTACCCTTAACAAGTTTCCAACTGTGTCCCCGTGTTCTTGATGAACTCATTTTAAAATACAAGTCTCGATCCACTGTACTAATTCCCTTCATAATTTGAAACACTTCAGTCATGTCACCTCTTAATCTTCTTTTGATTAAACTGTAAAGGCTCAGCTCTTTTAATCTTTCCTCATAATTCAACCCTTGTAGCCCTGGAATCAGCCTAGTCGCTCTTCTCTGGACCTTTTCTAGTGCTGCTATGTCCTTTTTGTAGCCTGGAGACCAAAACTGCACACAGTACTCAAGATGAGGCCTCACCAGTGCATTATAAAGGTTGAGCATAACCTCCTTGGACTTGTACTCCAAAGATCGTGCTATATAACCTAACATTTTGTTAGCCTTCTTAATGGCTTCTGAACACTGTTGGGAAGTTGATAGCTTAGAGTCCACTATGACTCCTAAATCCCTCTTATAAGGTGTACTCTCGATTTTCCGACTGCACATTGTGTATTCAAACCTAATATTTTTACTTCCTATGTGTAATACTTTACATTTACTAACATTAAATTTCATTTGCCACAAATCTGCCAAAGCCTGTATGCTATCCAAGTCCTTCTTTAATGATATAACAGATTCCAAATTATCTGCTAATCCACCTATCTTGGTATCATCTGCAAACTTAACCAGCTTGTTACTTATATTCCTATTTAAATCATATATATATATTAAAATTAGCAGCGGCCCTAGCACTGTCCCCTGTGCAACACCACTCTTAACATCGGCCAGTTCTGATGAGGTTACTCGCACCATCACCCTCTGCTTCCTGTGTCTGAGCCAATTCTGCTCCCATCTAAAAACATCACCCTGAACTCCTACTTCTTTTAACTTGATGCCCAACCTCTCAAGTGGCACCTTATCAAATGCTTTCTGAAAGTCCAGATAAATAATATCATAAGCTCCACTTTGATTGTATGCTTTTGTTGCAACCTCATAGAATTCCAACATGTTAGTAAAACACGACCTCCCTCTTCTGAACCCATGCTGACTGTTCAGAATAACTCCTGTCCTTGCCATGTGTTGCTGAATCTTATCCTTAATAATTCCTTCCATTAATTTTCCTGTGATGCATGTTAAGCTTACTGGCCTATAGTTTCTTGGATCTGCCCTGTCACCCTTTTTATATAATGGGATGATATTTGCCATTTTCCAGTCCTTTGGAATCTCTCCAGTGCTCAGTGACTTCCTCAAAAAATATGTGTCAAGGGTTCATATAATCACATCCATGCTCAACTCTGAAATTTAGACTTGCGCTTCAAAACCTTGAGAAGGTCCCTCAGGATTTCCAAAAGAATGCACTTTTAGAGTCCTTCATCCAAACTAAAGATTTATGGACATGATACCACAATAATTAGGCATCATACAGAATTAGAAACTGAGTGACCTAGCACGTTTAGATAAAAATTGTTCTCACTTGCTCTATCCCATTTCATAGTCTTCTGCAAATTGTAAAACTCAGTGTGTGATCCATCTTAATAAAATGATAGACGTCTATGTGTCTGTCAGGTTGCAATGTCCCTGTCATTCCAACAGACGACACATCACAAACATCAAAAGTAATAAAATGCCTTGCATTTGTTATTCCAAAACATCATGGAGTACAGACGTTAACACTGCTTTTACAAATCCCATACCGAATGGCATTGAACAGTGACACATGCATTGCATTTGGCATTGCAACAGATGGTGCACAAACATTTGTAGTAATGCATTTTATTACCACAAATGTGTGTGATGCACCATCTATTGGAATAACAAATGCAATGCAAAATATGTTCCAATAGATGGTGCACTACTAATGTTAACTCTGAGGTCTATGTTGCTTACTTAGATTTCAACCCATCTTAAAAGGGTAGCAAAGCTAATTTTGTAAGAAGACTACTCGCACTGCCATGCTACTGTGGATAAATCCATTAACTATCATGAAAAAGAAAGCTAACTATTGAGAGTTATTTAATAGAAGAACATTTTTAGCCTAATTCATGTATAAACACATTCTATAAATACCATTAATTTACCTTCCTGTGTTTATTCATACTGCTGTTCTGCTATAATATTCTTGTCTGTTGAAATAAGACTGCATTAGAATAAGGGGTTTAAATTGTTTTTCTTTCTTTCTTTCCTTTTGATATTCAGAAAAATATCACTCTAAAGCTTTATTGCTCTTAGTATAATCCAACCAAAATTCTCATGTAATTTATATTTGAAAAGACTCATATTCATTTAGCAGGACTTTCTACATGATACTAGGCAACTGGAGCTTGAATCAGTCTTTATGCAGATCTGATGAAGCTTTCCAAAATTCTGACAAGTAATCCCTCAAATTTGACATGTCCTTTTGAAGGTCGTAAGGAGCCAGGGTACACTGATGTAAATGATAGGCTCCAGGTATTTTTACACAATTCCTAAAAGTTTTCAAACTATGAAAAAATATGTAATTATTTGAGTACACCCTGGAGCTGTTCTCCATGTCTTCTTCCAGGGGGTCTTGCTTGATTGACTCACTATGGGCGGCACCTGGTATCTTCACTCTATGCCAAACCATCTCAAATGAGACCTCCAAATCCTCTTCTTTCAAACTTATATTTCCTGAACTGTGTATAAAAGGTTAACAATGTAACTGCAAGGGTTTTTTTTATCTATGCATGATATGAATATATAAAATATGTAGCACTGCTGCAAGTCTAAATATAACAACAAAGATCTCTTTATTATTCTTAAATGTTCATCCTTTGATTTTTTTCAGTGTTTGCTCATGACATCTATTCAGCACTATTTCCAATTTAAAGCAACTGTTTCTATTATGATAATTTTGTTATTTTGATAAACACATGTCACTTACAATTTAACTGTACTTGTTTTCTCTTTGGTAAAATCAAAGAGCTAATATGAGTCAGAGGATGCAAAACAGCTGTGCTCAGTTATTAAAGATGTTCTCCCTTGCGTTCTTCCTGAACCGTGGCTGTACCTTCACCCTGAAAGCTAGGCTTTTTCCACAAATCAATCAATCAATCTGTCAGAGGGGGACTTTTTTGATTTCCTGGGTAATCCCGTTACTGATTTTGTCATGGCTGTCTGCAGGATGTGGGTATTTGCTGACTTGCAAAGCAGTCACCGCTTTGAAGTTTTGGCTGGTTGATTATACAAACAATACAAAGTTGTGATAACAGACCTGCTCCTTCCTTGGAGAATGTTTGTATTTACCTGACTTGGAGATTACATGTCTGAAAATACTAGTTTCTAATCAGCATATCTGTAATCAATCATTTTAGGTAACAATACATTTTGTTAACTTGTGTTTTCATTAATTGTTAAACCCAGGAGATTTAGATGTGCCATTGTTTAATCTGATTGAGCAGAACTGATAATGGCAGGGACTGAAGAAGGTTTAAACTTCTGGGCAGGAGAAGGAAAAGAGAGGGACAGTCCTTTGAGAACGCTGTCAAGACACTCAGAGAGAGCACAGGGGCTCGCAGGCAGATGAGGGTACGTGGCAGGAACGACGTGAGGCACAAGAACAACAACACTTACTTTCAGGGAGGAAGAGACAGCTCTCCAAGGAGACGACAGTTGTGGGTCCAGCGAGAGAGGGAAGCCGCATGAAAGGACCGAGCAAAGCTGGCAGACGAGAAATGAGGCGTGCCTAGATCACAGCAACACAAGGAGCCCAGAGTGGAAAAGAGGAACGACAAAGAGACGCTGACAGGGATTACACAATTTGACAAAAGTTCTGTTTGGAAACGAGAAAAGACTGCATCGGTGGACAGTTGGATAATTAATTGTTGGGGTAACAGTGCGCAAACTGGACTCTGCACCACTAAAGGTTGTATCCTCCAAATCTTGTTTTTGACGGACTTTTAGAGTGTGGACTGTGTGTATTCCTTTTAAAAAAAAAGGAAATTCTTTCCTGACATTTAAAAATTTTGTTATGTTCGTTTATCTTTTAAATGTACTTTACATTGTCTTCTGTAATAGAAGTTAGTGTTGCTTTTCCTGAAATTACTGTTGTGTCTTTCATTGTGTGTTTACTCACCGTCCAATTTAAACAAACCTGTGTGCTATTATCGGTAAATTTCAAGAAGTCCCAGTCTCTCTAATAAAACTGGGTGGCGTAGTCGAATATTTTAATGGTTTCTAAGTTAGATTACCTGTAAGTGTGACCAGACACCTGTCACAAATCAATCAGCTTTATTTAATGTGCAAAATCACCATGCACCATGGCCCCAAATACACTGTACAAATAAGAAGAATACATGGGACAAAACATACAATAAGCAAGTAAAACATTCAAATTAAAATAAACTACAACATCAGTGTTGAAGAAATAATACATTTTAAATGATGTTAAAAACACATGTCCCACTATGATTTCTTAAGCATTTAAAGGACTGTTTCAAGATGATAGATCTAATTAAATTCTAAGGAAGGTTGTAATGAAGGAAGTAAAGGTAAGTTTTAGTCTTGATTTAACAGTATCTAACATATTGCGGAAGGCCATTCCAAAGAGAGGTTGCATGGTAGACAAATGCTCTGTCACCAAGTGATTGTTTCTTAACTGAGGGAATGAGCAAGAGAGCAAAGAGAACATAACATAGTGTTTGGTGTCCATGCAAGGCCTTATAAATTAGAAGAACTTTAAAATCAGATCTAGCTTGTACTAGTAACGAGTGAAGAGAAGCTAGAATGGGTGCTATATGATGATTTTTTAATTTTGTTTGTCAGGACTCTAGCTGCAGTATTCTGAAAAAGTTGAGAAGTTCTAGTAGTACAAAGACTGAAAAAAGGTCATTACAATAATCAAGTCTAGTAATAACAAGTGCATGTATTTTTGTCTCAGCATCATGCAAAGATAGAAAAGATTAGATTTTTTGCAATATTACTAAGATGAAAAAAATGCTGTCTTGGTAATAGTCTTGATATGGGACTGGAATGCGAGAAAAGAATCAAAAATCACTCCAACATTTGTGATGTACTTTCAGAAATACTGTAGCTATCAATATTAACACTCAAGTTCTCACACAAGTGTCATCTCCCATCTCTGACTTCAAAGGGTCATTGGCAGGGAGTAGCCTTCAGGTTAATCACATACGAGTGAAGGAACAGTAACATTCTTTGACAGAAGTGTATTATCACATCCAAACTTACTCAGACAGCAAATTAAAGGACCAGGGAACCTAGTGTAGTTTTCTGATGTTCACATTCTGTAGCAGGGCCACTACTTTTCCTGGCCAAACTCTGATCAGTACAGTGGAGTTCACTTATTGTTTTTCTAGATTTCCATGATCTCCTGCTCTGTGACCATGATGCACATCATATTGTATTCAGAGTACTTTAAGAAAAGACATCTTTCTATGGTAGTACTTGTTTACCCATTCTAGCATTTGGTGGTGTTCTTCAGTCACCAGTGAGGGTTTAAACTCTTGAACTCCAAGCATTTATTTCCTGTCTTGTGCTTCTCTTCAAACACTAGCAACCCCTTGCCACCTGGAGAACACCTTACAAATGTACTACCACAGGGTGGCACTGATTTCCCACTGTGGTTTCCTTTTATTCTGTTTCATAGTTCTGTTGATTCCACATTTCTCCATGTATTTTGTACCCTGCCTTTTATGTTTTATGACCCTTCCAGTTCTTTGCTGGTAACTTATATGGTGACTTGTCATTAGCTGCACAGACATATTTTTGAAATAACCAAATAATTACTGGGTTACTATATTTTATTAACTATATATATTTATACTAGCTGCGTCTGGTCAAGGGACAAAAAAACAACCCAAAGACTCCTTAGCAGTTTCATTATAATGATGAACTTGTATAGCCGTCAGCTAAGTAGTCTGGGACAAATTGTATCTTGTCCGAGACGGATGTGTAATCGAGTGCAGCTGGGGCACAAACTGAGAGGGACAGGCTGAAGCTTTTCTCAGGCAAACATATGGTAGCTCATTGTGTGAACGTACAACTTACATGTACCACAAAGCTGAGTTTGTCTGCTTTGGTGGAATAAGAAGTGATGTATGCAAGCGCCAAAAAAATGTAAAAGTGCATGCATGTACCATGTTGTGGCTATGGTAGAACATGAGCAGAGCGGACTGCTCAATATGTACATTCACACACACACACACACACACACACGCACACACACACACACACACAGGTCTTTCATTTGTATGTGTCTAATAATTATATTTAAATATTTTATCAACAAAAATAATTATTATTTATTAAATATATCTTCTCCATTAGAATGCCCCCTAACTTGTAATGGTGATAATAGTAAATCTGAGCTCTCATACTGTTAATTACAATGATAACAATGGATTGATATTAGTACAGCAACCCAGAATGTACATTCCAATGGGCATGATGAAAAGGTGCAGAAGTGCTGCTCTTTTTTGTTTGTCCACCGCATGTTTAGTTGATTATTTTCAGTTTTTGTAAAATTGTACTTCACCAGCCAGATAAGGAATTTCCGATCTTGTGATTAAATATCATACCATCTCTTTTTTCTGAGTTGTCTGAAGCCTCTTGAACCTATTTTAATAACACATAATACATTTTTTGTTTCTGCCAAATAGATTTAAATTTGGATAAGCAAGAATTCAATGAAACATTAATATAGCAAGCAGGGAGTGCATAACAGAAGAGTCAGCCCTCATTACTTTTAGATTTATGTCAGATTGTGTTATTCTGTGTTCTTGCTATTTTTGGTTTGCAGTGAAATTAGTTTGGATATTTAGATGGTGAGGAAAGTGCAACCTCTCTAAAAATCATAATTTCAGCATATTATGTAGTCTGCTACATTAAAACAAATATTAAATCATTTTCTTTTTACAATTTCCTTTAAAAATTTCATGAGTATGAAAGATAATAACACACTAAATTGCATATCTAGACATTTTATCGGAACTAAAAATGTCTTATTTTCCTTTTATAGTCTTTAAGTTTTCTTTTTGCCTGTTCAGTTCTATGCCAATAGCTTCATAATTGCTGGCTTATGGAGATCAGATGTAACTAATGGACTGCTAATGATTTCCTAAGTGCTGTTCTACTTTACTCTCATTATACTTTAAAGCCCAAATTAAAAACAGTTAAGAGGATGAAGCATGCTGAGTGACTTATTTCTCCAAGATTTAGTTAAGGCAAGAAAACATTTTCAAAGTATTTACAATTAACAATGGTCAGATACATGTCTAAATTAAAATACTGTTTATCCTGTGGAGAGTAGTTCAGTGACATGTATTCATCCTAAAGTGACTGACTTAAATATTAAAATTCATGAAGGCAAAATCATAATTAATTGCCACAGAGTTAAATGAAACAGACTTTATACTACTAAAGGGAAGTGCACAGTGATCTCTACTAACCAAAGTAATAGCAAAGAAATATATTTTCAGTTTAAAATGTTTGTTCAAGAATTGCTCAGGAAATACAGACAGAGTGGATAGCATATTAGAAAACAGTCAAATAAAATCTACCAAAATGTATACATTCTATATAGGAACAGATTTTAATTGCAGAGCAGTGTGAAGTGAAATGCTGTCTATTAATCCACAGGTAGAGGTAGAAACATACAAAAAATACATTTCTATTACTTGAGAATACAAGGGTAAAATTATGCTTGAGAAGAGCAAGGGCTCTCTAAATTCCTGTATGTTGGCTTTAAGGTTTAGAGATGGGCAATGCAACAGCAAGGAGTCTGCAAATGCTTGGATTGAAAGAGTAAGTCAGTAGAAATGAATTAGAAAAAAAATCTCAGATAATATGAAAATATCAATGAAATTTAAGCTTACAAATATAAAAAGTACGATAAATGTACATTTTGGATTTGATGCACATGTGTAGTTTGCAGTTATAACCAGTTGTATCTAATCATCAAAAGACCAAACAACTATTGTTCTGTGGACTGTGTTAACATTTTTTTGGTTTGAGCCAGTTGAAGGTTATCTTTGTGTACAGAAAATTGATATGGCCATGATACATGGTATGTGTTTTGCCAACAAAACCATCCACATTGAATGTTGTACGTGAAAAATTAAATAATTGGAGTGCACAAATTACCTGTGTGACACCCCGTGTAGTGGGAATTAGGATCACCAGCCTACACTCTAGGTGTCTAGTATGTGAAACTGAGCGTGACCAGGATGATGGTGTAAGACAGGGAGACACGGACACAAAAAGGGTTGGGTTTTTTGAAAAATAAAGTGAGATTTTATTTACAGGTGTACTTAAAGAAAACAAAAATAATGTCCTGCGGAATCTATATATCGAAACACAGTCCAATACCACAAAGGACACACAAAAAACAGTATTCAAATGGAGCCCAAAAAGAATGACTATATACAGTATTTACAGTGCTGCCTGAAAGTCCCAAATGGAAAAGTAAAATACACACAAACTAGTGAAAACCATATATACACGAACCAAAATGAAGCTGTCTTCCTCCACAGTGCTCCAAGTAAGGAAGCTGCTCCTTCAAACAGTGTATACAGGATTCACCAAAAACAAAAATACAGAAAAAGTGTATACAGTAATCCCTCGCTATATCACGCTTCGACTTTCGCGGCTTCACTCTATCGCGGATTTTAAATGTAAGCATATCTAAATATATATCACGGATTTTTAAGCTGGTTCGGATTTCTGCGGACAACGGGTCTTTTAATTTATGGTACATGCTTCCTCAGTTTGTTTGCTCAGTTGATTTCATACAAGGGACGCTATTGGCGGATGGCTGAGAAGCTACCCAATCAGAGCACGTATTACATATTAAATAAAACTCCTCAATGATATACGATATGCTTCCCGCGCGCTGCTTCGCACACTTAAAAGCTCTAACAGCCCGTATTGATTTTTCATTGTTTGCTTTTCTCTGTGTCTCACTCTCTCTGAGAAATACAGGCAGATACTTATCCATCATGCAATACCATCAGGGAGACGTATGATTGGCCCCATTATCTGCTCCTGACGGAGGGGGTGTGAGCAGAGGGACTGTTTGCACAGTGGCTGTTTGCTTAGAAGATACGGACGTGCCTGTAAAAAAATGCTGAAAGGCTACCTTTACATTGATCCCTTCATTGTGCCGCTTTATCGCGGTGCTTGCATACTTAAAAGCACAACAGCCCTATTGATTTTTGATTGTTTACTTTACTCTCACTATCTGACATTCTCTGCTCCTGATGGCGCACCTTGAAGAGGAAGATCTGTTTGCATTCTTTTAATTGTGAGAAAGAACTGTCATCTCTGTCTTGTCATGGAGCACAGTTTAAACTTTTGACTAAAGGGTGTTACTTCATGTCTAGAGGGTTCTAATAATGTTAAAAAACGTATTTAGAAGGTCGTAAACAGGTTTTCAATGCTCTAACTGCGAAAATATTAGATTTATAAATAAAGAATCCTACTTCTTGGAAATCCATTTATCTGTCTGGAGCGGATCAACCGCTATAAACGAGGGTTTACTGTATAACTGTGTGGAGAATATTTATAAACAGTGTGGGAGAGTTTCTAAGAGCTTAAAATATATAAAATTAACCATACAAACATGGTCTCTACTTCGCGGATTTTCAGCTATCGCGGGGGGTTCTGGAATGCAACCCCCGCGATCGAGGAGGGATTACTGTATACAAAAATAAACAATAACAACCACAATAACCACAACAAAATAAATACCTCCGCCAAAATTAATCCAGAGATATTTATATATACAAGAAAAAAAGGATATTTACAATAAGCAAAGCACAAGCCGTAATGCTTGGTAATTCAAAACGCTGTTCAACCGAGTACCTTTCTCCAAGAAGATCTAGTCAGAAAGAACCCCCTCTAGAGGCCATGATTCCCTTTTGTATTCAGCTTTCCTGCGCTGACCAATTAAACTGCTGCACGTCATCCCTCCCAGGGTACACGATGACATGAACACACCTGCAAAATGGCGTCTCCTGTAAAAATACTATAAAATGTTCAAGCAGCCGGCGCGCGAGCACATAGCTGTGCCAGCTTTTGAGACACGAACTGTGCTTTTCCCAAAAGTGAAAGTAAGCATTTTATCAATTTTTTTTTCCTCCTTTCCTGAGCTACAGCCCAGACAACTACAAACACGAGATCCCTTTTCTAAACTGTCGTAAACAAATACTACGACGCTTCACACTTTCTTTTACTCCTTTAGTGTTGAGGTCGCGGGAAACATGTGCAGGGGTGGAGGACCGACAATGCCATCCCGGCCGGTCAATGGCAAGGCTGTCTCTCCAGTCTACACGAGACCCACCGTGACACTCCTCAAAAAGGCACTAATATAGTCAGTGAAGACATCTGTCTGCATTATATAAAAAGGAAAAAGGCAAGTTTCCTTTCTTTATACTTTTTTTAACCTTTTTTTCTCAAACAAATGCCTATATCAATACCATGCAGAGGACACTTAACTAATTTTATTTAATTACTGGTAATGCCAGTAAGGCACATTACCACAACCTGGTGCTTATACAATGTTCTATACATCCTCTGGTGCAAGAGGTTTAGGAGATTTGCAGCATTTTCAAGTAAAAATGGATAGCAGGACGTTTCTGGCACTCTCACTCCTTTTACTGTATATTAGGTTGAAATAGTGTACTATTGGGTGTCTAAATATAACAAAGATCTGAAAATACTAATGCCTCTTTTTAAGCTATACAGATTTGTTGTCCTCCCCAGAACCCTTATGAGGATTCAAGACATTGCCTTCTGCAGCCAAACAAATCTTATTGCTTCTATTCCATATTCCTATACCTGGGCCAGGTACAAGCCACTGTTCCTACAGGGTGTAGCCACAGCGATATGGTGGAAAAGCATAAAAGAAGCAGGCAGCAGTCACGTGTCTCAGACCATACTTCTCTGTTCTCCTTTATTCTCATTTACCCAGAAATATATAAATGCTTCAGTCTCTGCATAGATAAACATGACAATCAGTTAAACAATAGTGCATGCCAGTTTCCTCTGCAGAACAAATAATGTAAACACATTTACTTTGGTTCAACAATAGTATTGTGGTCAGCTATCAAAAAGTACCTGATTAGAAACCAATGTCCCCAGAACTTGCTAATTTTCAAAGGAAGTAGGCAGTTCTGTATCACCACATTGTGTGTGGATGAGATACTAATCAATGCACTCTATTCCAAGCAGGTGACTCTTTTGCAAGACAGGTAAATATATATTTATGTCCTGTAGATAGCCATCAACAATAACCTGTTGCAGAATATTCCAGAAATTTTGCGTTTTCTTTAAAACACTGAATTCTAGCTCATTACACCATGTTTGGTGTAATCTGCGTATGTTAAATCACAATGTAATTACATACGGATTAGGTCAGTTTCTTTTTAGGCAGGACTTTTGTAACAAATAACAATTCCTTGTGAGAAACGAATAATTAAAGCACATGTCATGCATGTGCATCAGATGGTCACTCTCAGGTTTCCTCCTAGGTATATAGTTCCACCCTGAACCGAGTGAGGGCACTGCTGCAAACTGTGTTGTCATCTTTTTCCTCCACTGTACTAAGAAATCAGACAGTGAAGGCAACTGACTCTGCCCCTTCCAGTCCCTGAGCCATAAAACACGACTGCATGGAAGGAGGCGTCACTTTAAGACCGAGCAACCAGAGAGAAGGAGCTCCATCTACAATTTAGAGAAATGTATAAAATCAATCAGCCTCACATTGACTGGAGGCTAATATTTTGACCTCCTTAAAAATAAATGGGGACAGCTGGTTTGTTGCCGCAAAATTTATTTTTTGTCAAGTCCCTTAGATGACAACAACATGAACATGCACAATACTTAAAAATCTGCTAAAGGCCCAATAAATTTCAAAATAGTAATTAGTCTTTATACATTGGTAGCTTAACAGTGTATTTCATAAGTTGCCACTGCTTAGAACACCTTGGAAAGCTTGGTATCCACACAGGAAATGTAGGTTCTAGGTTGACCAGGAGATGAAATAGAAATAAACAGGATTAACCAGAGCCATGAAAAACACAAGCAAAGGTCAGAAATACCTGGAAAAGTGTCAGGAAATATTAGCATCAAAACTAAATCCAATTCCAAAAGTCAGTGGTCAAAAGTTGTGGTAAAAAACTCAGAAACCAAACAAGGATTTCTAAGCCCATCCAAAATTTATTGATAAAGCAACTACAAAAGATTCAGAGTCAATCGAATAGCTTAACAACTGATTTTACCACACCAATTTGTCATTTTAAATTGCAATCTTCTGATGTTGTAACTCTTTGTGAAGCCATTGATTACATGAATAGCAGTAGTATAGTATTACTAATGCTACTAATACTAGAATAGTATTGTAGTCATAAACAAATATGGCCATGGCCATATAAAATGTGGCAAGCACAAAAAAAAATCATGACAAAATGGAACCAGATGATGACATCATAATAGCAATAACAGTAACAGTAAAATTAACTTAATCAATACATACTATACATGTGAAAAAACAAATTCCAGAATACTAAAATCAAGAATCATGACAATCACAATGCAAACATAGCAAAGAGTCAGCTTTTGGACTGACTTTTAACTCTTATGTGAATTATTCATTAACAACTTTATATGTCTCAACAAATTATTCTCACTTTATGCAGTCTGTATTAATCTTGACTTTTTTATAAGGTGTTGTGGTGGACAGCTGGGGCTCTTGCCCAGCTGGAACACCTGGAAGATGAAAGGACCAGGAGAGAGGCAATATCTCCCCTGGGACACAAGAGGGCACCTGGACGATTCCGGAGCCATGGACTGCAGCACTTCCGCCATACCAGGAAGTGCTTCAGGAAGATCATCAAGGAGCATGTGGAGCACATACTGGTACAATATAAAAGGGGCTGCATCATTCCATTCTGGGAGCCGTGAATCGGGAGGTGGATGACAGAGCTTGCAAAGGGAGGAGTAGAGGCAGCAGAAGAAAGTAGAAATAAAGAAAGTAAAAAAAAATTAAAAGAAAATGACTGAGCCTATATTGCTGACTGGTGCACTGTGTGCTGTGCAAGAGAAAGAAAATTAATAGCGTGAGCTTTGTAAGTGTGTCTCTTGTGTCTGTTTGTGTCGGGTTGGGTGGCTGGCACGCCCCCTAGTGGTGTCACAGTGCTTACAGTGAGCCAATTACAAGTGCGCCTTTATAGGCCTTAGTGCAAAAGTTACCTTAACTCCATGTACTTCCACCCTTTGCTAAAAGCATAAGCAATATTCAGATGCACTGTAAAATATACATAGTGCATGTACATACATTGTAAACATCTACCACTGTACTTTTTTGTAATTATTTGGAATCTTGAAGTAATTACACTCTTGTTGACTCTGTCTTCTACATTAGTTGATCATATTGTGTTTATATTGCAGTGGACAATAATAATGCTTCATCTGGGTCTACTGAAGTAATCTGTATGAGCCATTCAGTATTCTGTTTTGCAATAGTACAGAATAGCAAAGTATCAATGTTCAACTGTGCAAATGGAAAGAAATATGAGTTGCTCATGATGGATGTGGATGAGCTCATGGTGGAAATATTGCTATTCAAATTTCTCTTTTCTTCCTAATCTAACATACTGTAATTGAGCCTAGCAACAGCACTGACAATGACCACACAATAGCCGATCATTGCAGTTATATAACGTGCTATAAAGTAAAGTAGTTTTTATTATTTGCTTTTAGGGTGGATAGTGCGTGTAAATATTCCATTTTCAATTTATCATTAAAATGTGTAATTATCCTTATTTATTTGTGTGCTGACATTTTGGTTTTCACAAGCCTAGTCATTTTGGCCATATAATTGTTAGTAACACTGCACCATTGCTACACCAAGACACTCAGAAATTGTTGTCATATGATGACATTACCCAAAGGGTATTTAAGATGATGTCACGCCACTCCCAATAACCAAGATTTTGGATTAATATGCAGAAACAGTTGTGCTGCTAGCTAGTGTATTCTGTTCAGATTATTAGAATTTTGCATGATTTGATTTTTATTAAACATTTTATTAAACATTTTGGGCATTGTTTGCTATATTTTATGAAACAGGTTTTTGATGATGCTTGTTTTTTGACCTTGAGCTTGTCTTTTCCATCTCCTAATCCATTTCTTCCTGTTTTAACCTGCCAGTTTGTAGAGGCAGCACACAGAGATAAACATCCAAAGGGGAATACCAAGAGAACAGTCATATATTTTTCCACAGGTCACACTCAAATTAGTCAAAAAAGCCAACAAACTCAAAACAGTAATCAAACAGAACAATATGAGGCTAATGGTGAGAAAGAATCCCTTCCTTAATTACAAAAGGTTTTGCAAAGATTTTTAGATTTATCCAATAGCTTTCACTCATGTCTCAATCCAGGTAGTTCATTGTTTGGTGGGTGAAGTAACACGTTCTCAGCACATGCTGCCAACCTTGGTTACAGCACCATGTGTGCCTCCATCTTAAATATTGTTAACATCATGACACCATATGTAATACAATGTTGGGTCACATGCTTGGCAATCTAAGCCATAGCTATTAAAAACATATTATGGTTGCAGACAAGAAAATAATTGCCAAAAAATTCTAGAGGAATAAATAAATACAATATGGCATTACAGAGAAAAAAATATATTTGTTAAATAATATTAACAATTATTCTTATCATAACCTAAATATCATGGCTCTAGAGTCCTGGGTTTGAATCTGGGTCTGCATACCATCTGTTTAGATTCTGGGCATTCTCCCAATCTCTTTTTTCTCTGGGTATTACAGTGCAATGCCAGAACCATAGTTAATAGCTCCAGCCAAAATGGCACTTTGTAATTGGGAACTTGTACATACAATACATATTGTGGGCTGTAGGGGTACACATGAGTTGTTCACAAACCCCAAACTCCAATACAGTAATCACAAATGACAATATAAAAGCATTTTATTAACAAAAAGAGTAATTAAGGAATACAAAGTACATAAAACAGGAAACTAATAATCTGCCATCTGGGCCTAGCTAAAACAGCAGTAACCTCTGGCTACTCTATCACTTTTCTACTGTTCTCCCTGCTCACCTTCCAACTCTCTTGCTCACCTTCCTTCCTCTGGCCAGCTGAACCCTGTCAGCAGTTGCTCTTTATTTTAAGCTTCCTGAACAAAAAGAAGGATACTCCTTTTATACTATGCCACATGCTTCACTGTAGGCAGGGTGTTCTTCTCAGCATATGCTTCATTCTTCATTTATCACACATATTGCTGATCCATACGCCCGAATATTCCAGGTTTGTTTCATTGCTACACTGAACAAAATCCCAAAATAGTCTGTGGCTTATTTAAATGGTTTTTAGCATGCAGAAACCAACTGTTTTTGTGCTTTTGGGTCGGTAGGGGTGTACGTCTTGGAGACCTTCAGTATTTAGCATGCGCCTTACTGTGGAAACTGAAACCTCAGTGCCTGCTGCCTCCAAGTTTTGCATCCTCAAAAATCTGGAGGCAGCTGTTGATAGCTTCCTCTTTCTGCCACATCCAGGTGATGTAGCCAGTGTTCTTTTAACTCTGAACTTGCAAACTATGATTCCAACAGTATCTCTAGGAACATTTAGTACCCTTGATATTTTTTTATTCATTTTCCTTGCTTGTGGAAGACAATGATCTCTTCTGTTAACTTTTTGGACAGTTCTCTTGACTTACCCACATTTGTAACATGCAATCAAGCATCACTGTGAACACATGCTAGCCAGTCCAGGTGTTTGATGTGATCTATCTCAAGCACACCTGATGCATCTAATGAGGTCCTTAATTAGTTGCATCAGGTATGTTTGAGAAAACACTTGATTTGCACATTATCGGAGATTCTATTCAGGGGGTCGAATAATTTTGACACTGCTGTACTCATTAAAAGTGGCATTTTAGGCTGAATGTGGAGAAATCACTAGTAATATTAGTTGTGTTGAACTATTAACTTTGTTCTTGTTTGTTCTGTTTATTGCAAATAGCTGAAAGTTTGTAAATTTTGCCAGTTAACCTAATTTTCAATGTGTATTGAATCATTTTGGAATTCCATTTATAGAATGAACACAGTTATGTAACACTGGCACTTTGTGAAAGAGTAACTGCCCAATAGGCAAACCAATGCAATTAAAGGGATAAAGAAACCTCACTTATTTTCATCATAGTCAAGATGCCAGCACAAAATCAACAAATACATAATGTCATCACCACAGGAAGGTCCTCCTTCCTCCTTGAGACATCAGAAAAAAATTATCGATATCTATTAACCTTGAAAGGGATACAAAACCATTTTTTAAGGCAGTGGGATTCAATAGAGCCATCACTTCCAAATGGAAACCATATGGATTAGCATCAGATCTTGCTGGGAGTGAATGGTCTGCCAAACCTACTTCAATGTGTAGCATAAAATCATCCAGAAACTCTGAAATAATAGTATAAAAATACAAAGAGGTTCAGTGTTCAAGACCCCACAATCAGAAGGACACTATGCAAAGATGGGTTCCTTTAAAAAGCAGCAAGTCCGGAACAACTGTTAATGGATTTGAACATGACCATTCATCTCTCATTTGCCAGGAAACACAAGTGTGACTTCCAACTCTTTTGAAACAATGTTTAATCGACATCTTGAGTCTCATTGTATATGGCATAAAGCAAACACAGCATTCCGTAGCTAGAACATTATACTAAACATCATGCTAGTGTTGGTGTGGGTGTGTTTTGTTTCCTCAGTGCCTGCTAAGATTGAATGAAAAATTAATTCTGCTCTGTATTAGAAACTTCAAAAGGAGAATCCCTGGGGCCTCATGCATAATGCCGTGTGTAGAATTCGCACTATAACATGATGTAAGCACAAAAGCCGAAATGTGCTAATGCACAGAAAAATTCAGATGTAGGAATCTGTGCGTTTGCCAACTTCTGCGTTCTTCCACTACATAAATCAGCGTCAAAAGTAATGCACGTGCAGTCCTGCCCCAACTACTCCCAGAATTACACCTCTTTGAATATGCAAATCAATATAAATAGCCCTTAAGCTCAGCCTTCTGTGAAAAGACAATGGGAAAAGCACGGGGGAAAATATAAGAATTTCAGCGAATACCAAGTGGAGGCAAAGAAAAAACATACTATTTGTTTTTTTTAAACAGTGGTATAATCAACAAAAGGAAGTTGATCGAGTGACATAGTGTCAATGGGAAAAGCACGGGGGAAAATTGAACAATTTCAGCGAATACCAAGCAGAGGCAAGGAAAAACGTACTATTTGTTGGTTTAAACAGTGATATAATCTACAAAAGGAAGTTGATCACGTGGCAGTGTGTTGGAGAAACTCGAAAACTCAAGTTCACAAAGTCGCACAGTGTCTGAAATAAAAAAGAAGTTGTCAGATATCAAAGTCGCCATGAAAAGGCGATTTGTAGCCCACCGTCTGAGTGTCATATGAAAGCTTATTAGGGTACAGACAAAAAAAAATTGGCACAGAGTGGGAAAAAAGCACGAAATGTCAACTTTAATCTTGAAATTTCCAATTTAATCACGTAGTTTATTTTGTAATTAAAGTAGAACATCATAAACTTCATCTTAAAAACGTTTAATTTACTAGTTTCTTAAATCCCATCGTAACTAAAGTAGCACGTTAAATGCTTTGTTTTGTATTTGATCTTATATGTGCTCTATGTGTGTGAATCACTACGTGCTTCCAGGCTTTCTCTTTCTGGACACAGAATCCATTACATTCGTGATATTACAGCTCTCTGGATAGTTAAAATACTGAAGTATATGTGATATAATTTTCTTGATGATAGGAAGTTAAATCATGTTATAAAACATGGGAACACAGTGGTGCAGTATTGTTCCTGTCTCATGCAAGATGCTTGCTGCGCCATACGCGACCTTCAGTGAAATTCTTTATTGTAGCAGTACTGTCTCTTTCAAACGTACTAACCCCTAATTCCTGTCCTTACTTTTCTTTCTCCAAATATCCAATCGCCACACAATTAGCTCTGTAATAGACATTAAGCCATCTGTATGCTTAGAATGGCGATTCTTCAAAATTTGTAAGGAACATTGAAATATCTTCGTAGTTATTCTACCTATCTATCCTTCCGGTGTCGTGCCAGCACAAGCAAGATTACAGTGCGAGACAGGAACACCGTGGCACCGTGTCCTGGCATGTTTAATTATTAACAATATATATTATTTAAATGAAGTTAAAGTTTTATCTGTTGTCACAGGTGGCTGGGGGTGGAGCCCAGCCGGGACGCCCAAAGGGACCGGAGGAGGGCTGGTGCCTCCTCCCGACCACGAGGGTGCGACCACCCTGGTTTTTTTGGTGGCCTCGGGTATGGGGCTTGGAAGCCCAACCCTGTAGGGGCCCGTGGCCACCGCCAGGCAGCGCCCTGGTGCCTGAAGAACCCTGAAGCCTAGCACTTCCGCCACACTGAGGCGTGTCCGCGGAGGAATTCCGGGAAGCAGCTGGAGCCCATCCGGGGTGTGATAAAAGGGGCTGCCTCCCAACAGTCGAGAGCGTAAGTCGGGTGGAAGAAGGACGGAGCTGGAGAGAGGACTTGAGGCGGCCAGAAGAAAGGCATTTGTGACTGTGAGGCCTGGACTTTGGGGGATCGGTGCTGGAGGCACTGGGTGTGCCCTGACATTATTGTAAATATTGTATATATTAAATGAGTGTGATGGGTGCTAAACTGTTGTCCGTCTGTTTGTGTCCGGGTCCTGTTCCACAGTGGCGAAGTTGGCAGTATGCTCTGTCTGTTCCAAGACAGGGACCTGCAGTAACAAAACATTGTTCTGTGGACGGCCTGGCACAGCAGCGGACCCCACACACTCGCCACGGGAGTGGCGCGGGCACAACCCCGCGGGGGCGGTTCTCCCCATGGACTGCCGCTGGTCCACAGTATGGCCAAGCTTCCCAGCTGCGGAGGAAGGAGAACGGGCATTGCTGGAGTGCAGCGGGCACCCGCGAGCATGCCACAGCAGAAGGCGCCCGGGACGGCATGTCGCCTAGCGAGGCCATGTCGGGGACGTTTCCCCGGACAGACAGGACCGGGAGGTAAGTTCCCTGCTTGCTAGCAACCGGCCCTGCGGGGCCGCGTGTGTTTTTTGTTCAACAGGCAGGGGCTGTCCGGATCCTTGTCGTTGGCAGGCGCATGTCGAACCGCGGCGCCTCGTTGACGCAGCGAGAGGGAGACGCTGCAACCCAAAGAGCCAGCATGCCGCCACACTGGGAAGAAAAGAGCCAAAATGGCTGCGGACCGGAAGTCCCACCCGCTGACAGGCATAGGATTGGCCGGTGTGTCTTGTGTGCCCACCAATGACTGTATAGAGGCGGGACCAAGGAATGTCAGTCTCGTGTCTGAGAGAGAGACCCGATTGGGCCAGAGGGAGTGGCCCTCAGGAGACAGATGACGTGTGCGGCTGACGGACAGGTAAGCCCACCAACATCTGTCTCCCTGTTCTTGCCAGTGACTCTGCATGAGCCGGAGGAGTCCCTTCGGCCCACAGAGTCACCTTTATTACAGGTGCTACGTACTCTCTCCGTGGAGTTGGAGAAGCTGAGGGGGACGGCGATCGCGTCATCTGGGACACCACAGGCTGCGGAGGAATGGCGCGACGCTTAAGCCTTTGGCCGGAGGAGCACGGCGGGGAAGATGAGTGTTGCCCTCCCCGTACAGCATACGGGAGAAGTCGCCGAAAACAGCCGTGATAACAATGACCGGCAGCAAGTACGTGATTCTCCAACAGCGGACGCGGCGGTGCAGGCTGCCCGCAGAGCGAGGAGAGCGAGATCGCAGGGGCTGGCAGGAGAAGGGCTGATGAGTGCCCCGGGTCCTAGCGCCCAGCGCTCCAAGCCTGTGGCTGTCTTCCGTCCGTCTGTATGGACGCAGACAGGGCTGGATTTGAGCTTTCGTTGTGCTCAGACCCAGACTGTCAGAGCGTCCAAGAGAGGAAGGAGGAGCCGAGGGGTGTATGCCGGTTCCTCCAACAGGAACGGAGGTGTCGCTGGGTGCACACGTCCAGAACCCACGGCGGAAGCACCGAACAGGGAAGTCGGGGGCTACTGATGTGGGGGGGAAGTGCTGCAGGTGTAGAGATCGGAGGGATGCCCGGTGTGGGTGTCCAGGTAGCACTTCTGGCCCTCCCTTTTGTTCATTCGCAGGTCTGAAGCCCAGACGAGCCGTTGGACCTGCCCCGTTGGGGACCTGCTCTCCTGGAACGGGCTGCTCCGTGGGAGGATTCTCCACCGGTGACCGGATGGTGCCCCGGCTGGCAGGAACTGTAGAGGCGAGAGCGGTGCAGACCAGAGGGGCGAGAAGGCCTCGGAAGGGGTGCCGAAGTGGTGCGTACGGACGTGCTGCCCTCTCGGGACGACGGACGGGTCTTCGCTGGCAGTGGGGCAATGTCACAGGCGGCTGGGGGTGGAGCCCAGCCGGAATGCCCAAAGAGACCGGAGGATAGCTGGTGCCTCCTCCCGGCCACGAGGGGGCGACCGCCCTGGTTTTGTTGGTGGCCTCGGGTAGGGGGCTTGGATGCCCAATCCTGTAGGGCCCCGGTGCCTAAAGAACCCTGGAGCCCAGCACTTGTGCCACACTGGGTGTGCACTGACTTTATTGTAAATATTGCATATATTAAATGGGTGTGATGGGTGCTAAACTGTTGTCCGTCTGTCTGTATCCGGGTCAGGTTCCACACTGTATAATATAATAAACATATTTTGCTGCATTTCATCTTAAAAATGATTATCATCGTATGTAAATATGTGCTTTATAAAGTGGCTCAGGTTGTGCAATATTATAACTGTAGTGCAAGTTTACAGTGAGGTGATTGTACTTATAAGTACAAACAGTTCTACAAGGAGCACTTGATGAACTGATTGAGTGAGTTTATAGTTCTTGGGATGAAACTGTTTCTGAACTGTGAGGTCCGTACAGTAAAGGCTTTGAAATGTTTGCGGTGTGAGAGCAGTTCAATAGATAATATAGCTGAGGCAGTGTATGCTTGATGCTGTATACCGATAATTCTCTTTCTCAGCTTCTGTAGATCTTTGATTCCCCACTCAGATACAGTGATATAAATACTCTGAGTGGTGCAGTGAGAGTAATATGGAAAAAGATGATTTGCTGTGGCAACCCCTAACGGGAGCAGCTGAAATAAGAAGAAGGTGCAGTGAGAGTAACAATGCTAAAGCAGCTGTTGTATTTAGAATAGTTTGACCATTCCGTGGACCATTATATTGTTACTGGTGTTACGCACGTGCGAGTGGAGGACCGCGGATGGACCCAAATGATATCGCGAAGTCATATGCCAGGAGGGAGTGGCGGGGTACTAACATTTCTCTCTTTGTTTCCCACAGAAAGAAAAACGCACCGCCGTCATGAATCTGCCTGCACCACTACCCACACCCGTTACTTCCGCCCTTCCTCAGTATTCTACCTGTGACGTCAGCAATCCCACCATTCAACTTGGCTCCTACCCAGCATACCTCTCTTCTTCCGGTCCCTCCTCCATAAATGTTCCTCCTCCGCCATCTTTTGGCAGTCAACACTGATGTATTCATGCATTGACCATTGTGGATGTATTTTTCCATATATTTTTTGATATTTCTACAGTATACAGGGCCGGAAAACCCCAAACCTTTATGCTTGTTGTTGTGTTCTTTTTACACTGGTTAATTACAATCAGATGCATTAAACTAATAAACAATATGCAGTTAATTTCAGTGTATTTATAAAGCCGCGTCAGGGATGTGGATCTGAAAAAGAAAGGGTAACCCAACAGGAACAGTAGCACTGCTTTGACGCTGGGTGCTGCCAGTCTGCAAAAACGAACAGAGAACTTGCGTATGCCAGGGTATGAGGTACCGTGGAAATGTGCATGGCTTTATGCCAAGTTTAGGTTTTATACATCGCGATTTGAGCGTGGAAACGTTCGTACACAACATTTTTGAGCGTACGCAACATTTATACATGAGCCCCCAGGTCTGGAAGCTTTTGCCCTGTACCAGCATAAACTTGATTATTTTCTATAATTACTCTCCAAAAACCTTGTTATAGCACAATACTAAATTTAGGAAGTGCATTAAATTAAACATGCAGTCTGCTGGACTAAATTTAGGTTTTCAGGCTTGAAACAAATTTGTAAACCCATTGTTTTCCCGGGTAAGTCATAAAAGAAAGAGAATAGCATAACTATTATATAATAGAATAGCAAACTGCCATGTATTTTCTATTTACTATGTATCATTTGCAGATTAAAATTGTGGTTTGATTTATGTATGTTACATTCATAGAAAACAAATCCTAATACATTATTTTTTTTCTTCTTCTTCTCCTTTCAGCTGCTCCCATTTAGAGGTTGAAACAGTGGTTCATACATCTCCATCTATCCCTGTGTTTTACATCATTTTCTGCTATACTGACTGCCTTCATGTCCTCTCTCACAGCATCCATAAACCTCCTCTTTGGTCTTCCTCTTACCTATCAGTTCCATCCTCAACAGTCTTTTCCAGATGTACCCCTTATATCTCCGCTGCACATGCCCAAACCATCTCAATCTAGCCTCTCTCATTTGGTCAATAAACTGTTGTACCTATCACCTGTTGTAAAGGGTGGCCTGGGCTCTTACCTGGCCAGAATGCCTTTGTGATGGAAGGACCGGGGGGGAGAACTTGCACAGAATATTATCTCCCCTAGAACAGCAGAAGGCAACTCCCCTGGCTTTCTACAGTGCCACGGGCTTGGAGCTTGGAAGCTCAGCTCTGTTGGGGTCCATGGTCACCACCATGGGACAAATGGAGAGCTGTAGAGCCCTACTTTGTGGGGCTTTCACCACACCTGTGAGTACTTCCAGACCTCACCAAGGAGCCACCTGGAGTACTGCCAGGTGCTGCCTGCCTTCATTCAGGGAGCCAGAATCGGGAGGAGGAGGAGGTTGAAGCTTGCCAGAGGAGGAGTGGAGGTGGAAGAAGACAGGGAAAGCGAAAGAAGACAAAATGCTGTTTTATTTGACTGTGTTTGCTGTACTCTGCTTTGGTGCTGTGTTGGGAACAAAGGGAAAAAGTTTCCCAGTGGAAGGATAAAGCCTTATGTGTTGCTGAACTTGTGCCTGTGTCTGTTGTGTTGGGTGTTTTGGGATCTGGAGTGCCCTCTGGTGGCCACACTGTGTTGTCCCTCTAATATGCTAATTTCTAACACTGTCTGCCCTGAAAATCATAGCTTCTTCAAATGGCCACTTCCAACTAAGCCTTCTGTCTTTTCGTCAGAGCCTCTGTCTCCAAACCATACAACATAGCTAGTCTCACTACCATTTCATAGACCTTTTCCTTTGACTCGTGCAGTTACTCATCTGTCTCTTCAACCACACTCTCCATAGCTTTGGACTGTTGAACCCAAGTATTTAAATTTGTCTTCCTTCACCACCTCTGCTCTTTGCAGTCGTACCTTTCCACCACTTTCCTGCTCATTTACACACATGAATTCCAACTTACTCCTACTGATTCTCATTTCTCTTCTCTCCGGTCTGTACCTCTACCTTTTCAGGTTTGCCTTGGCCTGCTGTCTACTCTCACTACAGATCACAATCTCAATCACGAACATCATTGTTCATTGAGACTCCTGTCTGACTTCATCTGTCAACCTGTCGATTACCATTCTGAGCATTTGAAACAATGAAAGATGTTTTAGTTCTTGTTAACTTTGAAAATCTTTCATCACTGCTGTCTACAACTGGGTAGGTGCAGTAAATAGGGAATCTGTTATCGCATTTAAAAAAGCCAGTATGGAAGCTCATTATGTCTAGAATCTGAATGTGACTTAGCAGTTTATGATGCTGTCTCTGTTATAATTTACTCCAAATTGACAAATCAGTAATGATAAATGACTACTGAATTATATTTTGACATTTCAAAGAAAAATGGATACATATTAAATGATTCACAAAATGTGGACCTGGGGATTCTGGTTGTATTGAACAGCACTTGCATTTGCTCCTAATGATATTCACATTAGCTATTTATGCTGCAGGCAATCATTGTTATTTACTACAAAAGTAGTACATAAGAAAAAAGATCATTAATTTTTTTCATTTCGAACAAAGTTAAGGACAACTGAAATATTCTTAAGACTAACTTTTTTCTAATTTAGCTATATTCTGTTTAAATTGATTCAACAAAATGTAGATATTATAATCAATGCATGTACTGTAAAATATTTGAGACCATGCACTGCTATCACCACTGCTTTCTACAGCACAATACCAGCTTCCTGTGCAAGATCATCTGGAAATCAGTCAATCAGTTTTTAGAGGCAGCTAACTTGCAATTGAAGGAGGTCAACAGAAACAACTCTAAATCTTTCTAGAGCCTTTTCACAAACTGTTACATCCTACGCCAGCAGTTCTCAAAATCAGTCCTTGGGGAACGCCCAGAGCCCTATGTTTTCATTCCATGCATTTTCATAGTCAGTGTGTCATTCTTTTTTTAATTGATCCCATTGATTAGTTATCTGCCCAATACATATTTTTAAGAAATTCTTGACTATTTGTATTCTTTACCATAGCTTTAAATAGTAATGTTTCTTTCCCAGCTTTCTTCTTATTTTACCATTTTCTTTGCAATTTTCTTCCTTAATTGTATCCAAATACTGACAGTGCAATCAAAGGTACAATCAATATTGAAAGCTAAAGGGAAGCAATTACCTCACTACTAATTTCACTTGTCAGCTCATTAAGAAATGTTTCATGTAAATGAGAAGACAAGTGAATATGGCACTGCAGTAATTGGTATCCTTTAACATTCAGTATTATCAGACTCTGGATAAAATGAAAGGATCAGACTCTATGGAAAAGGGTGAGATTAAAATAAAAATGGCACAGGAAATTTAAGCATAGGAAGGCTGCTTGCATCATGAAGGGGATGGGAAAAAGCCTTCGGGAGCCCCATCCCCAGAAGAGTCGAAACTGTTGGAGAGCCAACAGGGTAAGGTCTGTTGGGGATTGGAACTGGTGTGTTGCTGAGGTGCGCCCACTGCACAGCAGCACTCGGGTCCCAATTTGAGGCGGCCCATACGGGTGGGCACATGGAAAGGCTTGTCTCTCCGGCATGATGATCATCTTCCTCTGCTGTCGGAGGAGCTGCGTAAACTCCGCATTTCAGTGGCGGCACTCTCTGAGGTGCGCAGACCAGGGACTGGCCAGATCTCTGTAGGTGGATACACCTTTTATTAGTCTGGTCGGTCTGATGGCTCTCATACTTGGGGAGTAGCTGTTGCTGTAGTGGAATGGCTTCTTCTGATGGTGTCCAATGTCACTCCTTTCAACGAGCGTATTATAAGACTAAGGTTACTGCACTCTCTGGGTGCCTTATCTGTTGTCTCAGTGTATGTTCTGACCGCGGTGAGTGATGTCTCCGCGAGGGAGACATTTTATTCGCAGCTTCGCTCAGTGGTTGATGGGTGCTCACGAGGTGACACTCCTCTGATCATGGGTGACTTCAATGCAGCCACTGGCACTGACAGGGCTGGTTATGAGGATTGTCTAGTTCCCCATGGGTCTGGTGACCGTGGTGAAAGTGGCTCCATGCTCCTTGACTTTGCAAACGGTCAGGGGCTGCGAATCGCTGGATCCTGGTTCCAGCGCCCTGAACCACATCGTTGGACTTGGTACTCCAATAGTGGTGATGTGGTGAAGGAGATCGATCACATCCTTGTGGGCAGATGCTGAAGGCTCTTGCAAAACTGCAACAACAACATCAACATTTTTTTGTATAGCATTTTCATACAAAAAAAGTAGTTCAAAGTGCTTTACATGATGAAGAAACATAAAAGACAAAATAAGAAATTAAAATAAGACATTAGTCAACATAGAAAAAGAGTAAGGTCTGATGGCCAGGGAGGACAGAAAAAAAAAACTCCAGACGACTGGAGAATAAAATAAAATCTGCAGGGCTTCCAGTCCATGAGACCACCCAGTCCCCTCTGGGCATTCTACCTAACATAACTGAAACAGTCTTCTTTGTATTTAGGGTTCTCATGGACGGACTTGATGATGATGGTCATGCAGACTTCTGGCTTTTAATCCATGACTGTTGGAACATCACGTTGCTTTGAGTAGAAGCGCCACCACCAAAAGGACACCAGAAAAAGAAACAGAAGAGAGAGTAGGGGTTAGTACAGATTTTAGAGCCACCATGAATAGTTATTATAATGAATTGGATATACAGAGTGTCAGGATTAAATTACTGTGAAGTTATGAGAAGGCCATGTTAAAGTAATGTGTTTTCAGCAGTTTTTTAAAGTGCTCCGCCGTATTAGCCTGGCGAATTCCTATTGGCAGGCTATTCCAGATTTTAGGTGCATAACAGCAGAAGGCCGCTTTAC
Source organism: Polypterus senegalus (assembly GCF_016835505.1). Classification (NCBI taxonomy): domain Eukaryota; kingdom Metazoa; phylum Chordata; class Cladistia; order Polypteriformes; family Polypteridae; genus Polypterus; species Polypterus senegalus. Next base: position 137,049,556 of record NC_053158.1, on the reverse strand, counting down.
CACTTCTTTTAAGTTTTGCTCTTGGAATTCGAAGGAGACACTCATTTGAGGATCTGAGGTTACGATTTGGAATATAAGGTGTCAGACATTCCGATATATAAGATGGGGTGAGATTATATAAGGCTTTATAAACCATAAGCAGAATTTTAAAGTCAATCCTGAATGACACAGGTAACCAGTGTAGTGACATCAAAACTGGAGAAATGTGCTTGGATTTTCTTTTCCTGGTTAGGATTCCAGCAGCTGCATTCTGCACTAGTTGCAAACGATTTATATCTTTTTTGGGTATTCCTGAGAGGATTGCGTTACAGTAATCCAGTCGACTGAAAACAAACACGTGAACTAATTTCTCAGCATCTTTCAGTGATATAAGAGGTCTAACTTTTGCTATTTTTCTTAAGTGAAAAAATGCTGTCCTAGTGATCTGATTAATATGCGATTTAAAATTCAGATTACAGTCAACAGTTACCCCTAAGCTTTTTACCTCTGTCTTGACTTTTAATCCTAATGTATCCAGTTTATTTCTAGTAGCCTCATTGTATCCATTATTGCCAATCACTAAGACCCAGGATAGAGCCTTGTGGAACACCATATAAATTATCATGTGTCTTTGAGTTGCAATTCCCACAACTAACAAAGAATTTTCTCCCTGCCAGGTAGGATTCAAACCAATTTAAGACACTGCCAGAGAGGCCCACCCATTGACTAAGGCGATTTCTTAGAATATTATGATCAATGCTGTCAAATGTGGCACTCAGATCTAAGAGGGTGATTTACCCGCAAGTCATTTACTGCTTTAACGAGTGCAGTTTCTGTGCTGCGATTTGCTCTAAAACCTGACTGAAATTTATCAAGAATAGCATGTTTATTGAGGTAGTCATTGAACTGCATAATGACTGCCTTCTCTAGAGTTTTACTTAAGAAAGGCAGGTTAGAGATGGGTCTAAAATTTTCAAAAGCAGAGGGGTCAAGATTATTTTTCTTAAGTAAGGATTTAACTACAGCAGTCTTAAGACAGTCTGGGAAGACTCCCGTATCTAATGACAAATTTACTATGTCAAGAATATTATCAATTAGCACGCCTGATACTTCTTTGAAAGAATTTGCTGGTATTGGGTCGAGGACGCAGGTGGAGGGTTTAAGTTAAGAAATTATTTTATGTAAATCAGGTAAAACTATTATAGAAAAAGAGTTTAATGTGTTTATAACGGAGTACTGGGGTTTAGGAGGATCCTTAAAGTTGGGGAGATATACTGTGTTATTTCTAATTTCAGTGTTTTATATTCTGTTATTTTAACTTTTAATATTTCATAGTAGATAGTTAGTTTAGTCTTCCTCCATTTACGCTCAGCTCTACGGCATGTTCTCTTTAAATCAGACACTCTTTGGGTCTTCCATGGTATAACAATGCTAGAAGATTTTTTAACTGTCTTTTCAGGTGCAACTATGTCAACAGCATCTCTCACTTTAGTATTAAATCTTTTCACCTTGTTATTTACATTATCCTCGCTATTATAGTTGGCACTATAAACGGACTGATTGCTTAGAATGTTTGTAAGTTTTAAAGCTGCTGATGAGTCAAAGAAGCGTTTTTTAACAATATGCTTCTCATGAGTGTTTTCTATCATTATTTCTAAACTAAAAGTTGAAGAAAATGGTCTGATAGACCCGTATCAATGACTTGCTTTATATCAAATTCTATTTTAGTCCTTTAGTAATTACTAAGTCTAACGTATGACCTGCTTTATGTGTAGGCTGATTAACGAGCTGTCTCAAATCAAAAGAGTCCAGGAGGTTCATGAATTCCTTTACTTTTAGGTCACACTGATTGTCAATATGAAAATTAAAGTCGCCGACTATTAAGAGTGTGTCATAGTTCGTAAATAAAATTGACATTAAGTCAGAGAATTCCTCAAAGAAAGACACGCTAAATTTAAGAGGTCTAAACACAGATAATACTAGAACGTGGGAATCTCCATGAATAATAACGACGAGATACTCAAAGGACTTGAATTTACCAATATTGACATCTTTACATTTTAACCAGCTTGAGTAAATGTTTGCTACTCCACCGCCTCTCTTTCCTTGGCGATCCACACGAGTAAAACTGTAATCCGGAGGCACAGATTCGATTAAAACAGCTGTGCCATCTGAGCTAAGCCACGTTTCACTTAGCACAATAAAATACATTTTTCTATCACTAATAAGATCGTTGATAACAAATGTCTTGTTAGTTAAAGCTCTAACATTTAATAGTGCCATATTTAATGTTTCGGATGGGGCAGAGATGAATACTATGTGCGTTACTTGATATTTAGAACAGGAACTAAGTTATTTTTGTAAGCGCCGCTCTGTGTGTATTTTTTGTTTACTCTATAGTCTGTTTTTATAGTTTTAATACATTGTTCATCTACAGTAAAGTAGTAATTGTAATTAAATTATTGGTGTTTATGCCAAATTGCCTAGATTTTCTATGTGCATTAAGATTGATTATTAGAGTATTAATGTTGTGCACTTTTATGGAAGATTTTATTTAACAACTAGCGAAATACCTGCGCTTCGCAGCAGCGAAGTACTGCCTTAAAATTTTTATTAAGAAGAAAATTAAACCTTTTTAAACTGAGGGAAAATATGCCAATAATTATTTAAGGATCTCTTTGTATACCACATTGTGAGTTCGGCCCTCCGGTTGTAATATGACCAAGCTGTGCGCTGAACTTACTCTTGAGCATGCAACGTACAGTTGGCCATGTGAACAGTAATCTTGTTTCAAATCTCACAGCTTGGATTGCTGCTGTCATAATCGTCTTGAGTTTCATGGTTTGCTTCAATTACGACAAAATTTGCAGGACTTGTGTTGAAGTGACATTCGGCAACTGTCAAGCGTTGTAAGCATACAACTGGTTTCATCGATAATTTCACATCCAGCTTTTGAGAGTTTAAACATCCATAAACATCAACGTGTCCACTACTGAAATCGTCACCTGTGAATCTATGATGTTTAAGAGGCATTGGCGGTTGTCGAAAGGTGTAAAATATTTGGCCATTTCGGTACACTTGAAAGCGACAACCGAACAATTCAGCGGAAGCCATCAACTCACATGCAGAACCATAGGTGAAGGGCTTAAGCATTTTACTCTTATAGTGCTCCTGTGTAGTATAATTATCTCTTGTACCGTCATCAGTCCACACCTTGAACCTGTCCCAGTCATTCAATACATAAGACACAATGTTCCTCCAGATATCAAGAGTGAGCCTGATATGGCCGTGCAATATGTAACAAAGAGAATGAAAAAGGTAGGTGCCATCTCCAGGCATGGAAACTATTCGGTAAGTGACAGTTCTTTGATCGATGGTGATCACCTTGATAAACATGTTAATGGGGGTACGGTTGGAATGATAAAGGAAATGGGTACCTGAACAATGTAAAATAAGTCTAAAATATCTACACAATAACTATAATCGTAATAAACGAACAATAAAACAGTGGAGAAGCTGTGGATTAAATAAAAAGGCTGTAGTTATCAGCAGGGAGATGTGAGTCCCGTGACGAAGCAAGGAAGGGAATGTAGAGACCAGAGCGACGGATGGCCTTATATAGGCAGGTAGCCAACAACTTGGGAGACGTTGGGATGGGGGACTCAACACCGCCTCACACGGTGACCGAGCTACAGGCTATGGACGTATATATGTACGTAAGTAGGATTCAGTTAGCGTTGGGAACCCGTGTACCAAATTTCTTGAAGATGGGCCCATAAGTAAGAAAGTTCAACGTGGTGGACATTGTTGACCGTTATGACCGTTACGTGTAGAATTTCGAAATGAAACCTTCTTAACTTTGCAAGTAACCTGTAATGAATGAGACTGTCAAATTTTAGCCTTCTACCTACATGGGAAGTTGGAGAATTAGCGACGTTGGAAAGTTCAATATGGCAGCTGACAGTGGCGTCGTACCACTGAAATAAGTACGTACATTGGTTTTGGTTAGCACAGGAAGCAAATTTCGTGAAGATGGGGCCATAAATAAGGACAGCCACCGTTATGACCAAATTTCGTGAAGATGGGGCCATAAATAGCGCGGGAAGCCGCCTACCAAAGAAAGTTAGTGACGTTGGAAAACATGGCGGACATTGTTAGCGCAGGGAAGCCACCTACCAAATTTCGATGGGGCCATATGACCGTTACGTGTCAACTTTTGTAAGTAAGCTGTAAGGAATAAGCCTGCCAAATTTCAGCCTTCTATCTACACGGGAAGTTAGAATTAGTGATGAGTCAGTGAGTCAGTCAGTGAGTGAGTGAGTCAGTGAGGGCTTTGCCTTTTATTAGTATAGATATATATCTATATGTATATATGTATATCTATATATATATATATATATATAGCAAAATACCCGCACTTCGCAGTGGAGAAGTAGTGTGTTAAAGAAGTAATGAAAAAGAGAAGGAAACATTTTGAAAATAACGTAACATGATTGTCAATGTAATTGTGTTGTCATTGTCATGAGTGTTGCTGGCATATTATATATATATATATATATATATATATATATATACACACACACACACATATATAAACATACATAAATACATATACACATATACAAATATAGACATAGATATATATACATATATACACATATATATACATATACATATCTACGTATATACTGTATATACACATATATATACAAATCTACGTATATATATCTACATATATATATTAGGGGTGGGACTCAATTAAAAAAAATAATCTAATTAATTAGAGGCTGTGTAATAATTAATCTTGATTAATCGTATGTAATCACACATGAAAATTTGCCCCAAATCGCAATTTTTTTTAATTTAAAAGGGTTTTAGTGGGACAGAATCAAATAATAGACATGGACATGAATATTGTAAACTCAAGCTCTTTTAATTTCTGAAAAAAAAAAATGCTTTTAAACTGCATTTCAATTCAAAACAGAAACAAAAATATCATCCCTGGCTAAAATAGGGCAGACTTAAAAATAAAGTGGTATTTTAATTACTTTAAGTACATGTTCAGAATGTTATTGTCTTTAAATAATAATAACCAAAATTTCAACATAAAGTGCAGTTTTTCTTCTTAAAAAAATAAGTCAGAAACATAAAAGGTAATTTGACCAGCTTAATCTTTAAACTCTGAGTAACCTCACCCAAAATTATTTTGTACATTAGGCTAAAACAGTGTCATCATTTAACATTTTCTAATTAGATGTAATTAGAATTACTAATGGTCACGGAAGTCCAATGATCCCCAGTAAGAGCCACAAAGTCCGCTTTCTTTAATGCATCTAATTTTGCTTGCCTTTCAGTGTGCACAAAACCATGCTTTTATCAAGGCTTCCGTCGGGTAGTCTTTTGAAATGAAATTTTCCTGCGATCAGTCGTAGGAATGCGCTTTATTCCGACTCTAACATTTTTGTAGCTCTGATGTGTGCATCAATCTAATTGATGTACCAGGAAATCATGCATTGACAAAGGTTCCCCTTTGCTTGGAATTGAAAGTGTGATTAAATGCGTTATTTTTTTTAACGTGTTATGGAGTACATGCATCGAAGCTTCTCAGCTGTGCTTGTGCTAAGAAAAGGAAACATTTTAAAAATAACATAACATGATTCTGCGTTAACCGCATATTTTTTCATACGTCTCAAACCAAGGGGATGCAAGGGTAAAATGAATCGGAAAGCGCGCGTACATACTCAGTGCATCCCCTCTCGGGAATTGAACCTCGGATGTCGGCGCTAGAGGCGAAGCCTCTACAATTGTGCCACAGCGTGTGGCTTGTCTATTTGAGAGTATGTAGATCGGGTTATATATATACATATATATATATATATCCGCGTTTCGCAGCGGAGAAGTAGTGTGTTAAAGAAGTTATGAAAAAGAAAAGGGTACATTTTAAAAATAACGTAACATGATTGTCAATATACAGTATTTGTTTTGTGAGTGTTACTGAGTGTTGCTGTCATCAAGGATTTGATTATCATTATTTCTTTCAATCAGGTTCGTATTTGTAGGATATGTTGTGTTCAAGTTACATTCCGTGTGTGTCAATCGTTGTAAAGATAACAGGTTTCATTCATCGATTCGTTTCTTACTGCATCAATAAACAGCTTGTCTTCTTCTTTATCTTAGACCTGACACACTGCATGCACGGGTTTTTTTTACACTGTCTTCCTTTAGCGGGACATTGACTTTTTCCACCGTGTGCTTTGTTTCCGCAGTAGCTGCACTTATGAATATGCTTGTATGTATCAGATGCTTCATATTGTTTTTGCTGCCTTCTCAATTGTGTAATTCGGTTTTTGTTCAGCACTCTTTGGAACTGTTGCTTTTTGTCTGCGCACTGACAAAAGCCGCTCGGTGTACATGCATCGAAGTTTCCCAGCTGTGCTGGTGCCATGTCGTGCTATGTCCACAGCTGTATTTAATGTTAGCTAAGCACTTAAAATTTTCTCTTGCAGTTTCGCTGAGTTTGTGCCAAACACCACCCTGACCATCTCATCTTCCTCTGCATAAGCACAGTCCTTCACCCGTGAATATTTAGCGGCAGTGTTTCTATTGGATTGCCGCTGATGGACGGCCTTATATGGGCAGGCACTAAATTACAAACGCCAGCGGCAGCCTGTCTATGAACTTAATTTAAAGTTTAGGTTTACACCGTGCTTTGTTTCCGAAGTAGCAGCACTCATGAATATGGTTGTATATGTCACTCGCTCGCTTCTTATTGTTTCGCTGCCTTCTCAATTATATAATGCATGTTTTCTTCAGCGCTTTTTGGAGCTCTTACTGGTTTTCTACGTACTGCGTGATTACGTGGGAGGCGTGATGATGTCACACGAAACTCTGCCCCCCCTTCGAGCTCAACTCCATTACAGTAAATGGAGAAAAATAGCTTCCAGTTATGACCATTACACGTAGAATTTCGAAATGAAACCTGCCCAACTTTTGTAAGGAAGCTGTAAGGAATGAACCTGCCAAATTTCAGCCTTCTACCTACATGGGAAGTTGGAGAATTAGTGATGAGTCAGTGAGTGAGCGAGTCAGTTAGTCAGTGAGTGAGTCAGTGAGGGCTTCGCCTTTTATTAGTGTAGATTATCATGTCCTAGCACAGCAATAACATTTCGGAAGGGGTTAAGAATAGAGATAGATAGTCAAGATAAACAAATTACCTTAGATATGTTTTTAGAGAGGACCCGGGTGCCGAAACTGTTCAGATGCAGGCCATCTCGCTTGAAGAAATGCGGCCTTTCCCAGAAGAGGTCCCAGTTGTTGATGAATCCGATGTCTTGATTCTTGCAGAAGCCATGCAGTCAGTTGTTTAATCCTAGCAGATGACTGTAGTACTCATTTGATCGTTTGACGAGAGGTCGTGGACCCGAAATGAAGATCTTTGCCAATGGGGTCCTCTCTTTCTCCTGCAGGGTCTACAGAAGTGCCCAATTCTGACCACAGACTTGTTGTTGCTACTCTTAAGATCCAGCTTAGGTCCAGTAGGTTACCACCTACTAGGAAAATGAGCCTGGACTTGGCCAGACTCCAAGACCAGGCTGTTTCTAATGAGTTTGCACGCAGTTTGTGTGAGGAACTATCGGATTTGAGTACGACTGCCAATCATAATGTGATGTGGGAGACCTTCCGTGACAAGACCCTGAAGGTTGCTAAGGGTTGTGTTGGTGTTACCGATGTTCCCAGAAGCAGGTGTTTCATCTCGCAGGGCACCCTGGATATCATTGAGAGGAGTCGCAGTGCATGGCTCAATGGCAACTCTGGTCTATACCGGGAACTGAAAAGGATTTCTGTGAGGGCAGATAAAGAGGCATTTGTTAGAGGAATCTGTGAGCAAGTGACACACCATCTGTGGTCTAGCGACCCAAGTCCTGCATACAGAGGAATCAAAGCATTACGCACATCTGAATCTTTTCCCCAGACTGGCTACTTTGAGCAGTTGTTCAAAACTGATCCTCCAGCTAGGACGTTAGATATCTCTGGGTCCACGGTTCTTGAGGCTGATCCTCTAATTAGCTGTGAACCACCCAATCACAATGAGATTGCACAGGTAATGAACAAGCTGGGCGAGGGGGATTATGCAAGGATCTGTGGTATCTGGGGTGAACTTCTCCAGGCTGGCGGTAAGGCTGTCCTCCTGGTATTGCAAGCAATCTTTCCTTCCATTTGGGAGACTGGCATCATCCCAACTGACTGGAAAACGGGACTTGTTCATATCTGGAAAGGGAAGGGTGATCGCCTGGATTGCAGCAATTACAGGGGGATAACACTGCTCTCTGTGCCGGGTAAGGTCCTTGCTAGGGTTGTGCTGAATAGGATCCGCAATCACTTGCTCACTTACCAGTGACCAGAACAGTCTGGTTTTACAACAACAACATTTATTTATATAGCACATTTTCATACAAAAAATGCAGCTCAAAGTGCTTTACATAATAAAGAATAGAAAAATAAAAGACACAGTAAGAAAATAATATAAGTCAACATTAATTAACATAGAATAAGAGTAAGGTCCGATGGCCAGGGTGGACAGAAAAAAAAAAAATCTCCAGACGGCTGGAGAAAAAAATAATAAATGCCTAAATAAATAAATAAATAAATAAATAAATTTACGCCTATGATGCCTGCCATCAACCGCATCCTGGCACTGAGGGTTCTCATGGAGCACAAACGCAAATATCGGCAGAGTTTTTTTGCAACCTTTGTCGATTTTCGCAAAGTGTTCGACTCAGTTGATCGAGCTGCCCTGTGGGACATCCTGAAGATTTTGCGGGATCCCCTTGAGGTTGCTGGATATCATGGCCGCCCTGTACACTCGTACTGTGAGTGCTGTGCAGAGTGGAGGCAGGACCTCTGAGTTTTTCCCAGTTGATGCTAGGGTTCATCAGGGGTGTTTTCTTGCTCCTACTTTGTTCAATGCTTGTATGGACTGGGTGTTGGGCAAAACTCAAATAAACCCCAGTCAACACTGGAAAATCACTTCAATTACTTTTTCATTTTAACAGCTAATAATTCTGAAATGATCTTCTATATGTGAGGTTTTATAAGAAACATAAGGAATTTAATAAACAAGAGGAGACCACTGAGTCTATCAAGCCTATTTGTTCAGCTGATAGCTAAGTTGTCTCAAGATTTCATCAAGATTCTTCCTAAAGGTTGTCAGTTTTTCGGCTTCAACTCTGTGTCTGAGTAATTTGTTCCACTATCCCACTACTCTTTGCATAAAGTGTTTCCATGCTTCAGTCTTAAATGTTGGTCTAAAATCTCCAATGTGTTATACCCAATAGATGTTTGGAAGACAACCTTCCTAGATGGTTGACATTATTTAAAAGAAAAATCAAAGCTAGACTAAAATATGATTAACATTTGTAGACCTATTCAAATTTACGTCTAATTATTAAAATACTTTAAAAAGTAGATGATACCCAGCTTTACTCTTACCTTGCATGTTAAAATTTACTTGAAAAGTTTCAGTCTGGATTTTTCGCCAATCACAGTATATACAAGAGATTAAATCATTGTGATGTCATAGTTTCATGGTGTTGTGCATTTTTTAAATAAATAAATGAGATGCAAATCTGGCTCCATGCAGGTGCAGGTGTAACATGAAAGCTTGCACAAGTGACCCATGGTTTAATGGGGGAATTGACTGGCAGTGCATCCATGTGCAGATATGCACAGTTTGGTCAATTTCCTTGTCAGTGCTTTGCATTTTGTGATTGCAACACCTCCAGTGAAATGGAGTATAAAAGGGAGCCTGGGTAGAAAGTGATAATTGAGTTGGGCTGGTGAATAGTGAAAGGATGAATTTAACAGCACTACACTGCTGATTTGTTTACTGGGAGCAGTACAGAGGGCTGGAGGAGCTCCAGGTTGCAGCTACGCTACGTAAAGAAAATACTGCAGTGCTTCAATTTTTCTGTTGTTAGATCTAAGCACAGGCCATTATACTATAACCATCCAATTAATTGAAATACGCTTGAAAATTACTTTAGGTTCTCAAGTGTTGACTTTGCATGATTTAGTTCATATTTATGAAATTGATTTCTATACAAACAAAAATATAATAATAGTACACCATCACTATGTTCTAAACGTGGATGCGGTGCTCTACAGGCCTGGGACTGTAACTATTTTCACTTAACATGAACCACCAAGAGATAAAGTTTTAAAACATGATAATCTCTTTCACTCTTACATAGATGATACTCAACTATACTTAACAAAAATAACATAAAATTCATATCAGTCAGCACATACCTTAGTGATATTTTTATTTTCTTTCACTCCTTATTTTTCACAGTCAGTCTTGCAGCTTCTGACTCTGTATAGCAAATGACCTCTTTACTTTAAAAATATTGCTATTCTGTTATTCTTTCAGATTGTGAATTTAGCCCATAAATGATAATAGATCAGGAAAATTCAATCATCACCCAATGAACATAGTAAGAAAGGCAATAATTAGCTACATACACAAGTTACCAAAATCTGCTTGCCAATAGTGTTTGCAATCAAGGATTATGGTGCTGTTAAAGGTGATGTCCCTGAAGATGTTTTGCATCAGCACTCAAGAAATGAAGTGCTTAATGCTATTGATTATATAACAAAAACACATGCCTTATGTCTTGGCCCAGCTAACCGAGGGGGTTTAATATTTAGAATGTATTTGTGTATAAGGCATATGCAAATCCATCCGATAATAAAGTTGCATTATCCTAGCATTATAAGCCCAAACCTTTTGATTACACTACTAGTTTTATGTCCTGTACAATTATGTATAACAGATTTAATTAAATTGTTTGAAATTCCAGTGAAAAATATGTCCCACCATATAATACATGGTGGATTCAAACGGTATTCAGACCCCTACATTTTTTTGCACTTTGCTATGTTGCAGCTGTATTCTAAAATCGTTTGAATAATTTTTTTGCCCACATCAGGCAACACTCAGTGCCCCAAAATGAAAAAGCAAAAAACTGGATTTTATACACTTTTGCTAATTTATTAAAAATAAAATAAAAGCAAACTAAAATATCACATTGACACAAGTAATGGGACCCTTTGCTATAACACTTCAAATTTGCCTCAGGTGCATCTCATTCTAGTAGTCATCATTGAGATGTTTTTACACTTTGACATCCGCACATGGCCAATCAATTGATTGGGCACCATTGGACAAAATGTATCAGAGTAAAACATAAGCCATGATGTCAAAAGAATTGCCCGCAGAGCTTAGACACATGACTGAGTCTAGACGCAGATCTGGGGAAGAGTAAACAAAGGTATCTTAAGCATTGCAAGTTCACCAGAGCAAAATTGCCTTCATACTGTAATTCTTAAATGAAAGAAGTTTGGAACAACCAAGACTCTTGGTAGAGCTGGTGACCAAAAAATCAATTACTGTGGCTGAGCCCCACACAACCTAAAGAAACTTTCAGAAGGACAACAATCACTGCAACACTACCAGTCTGACAGAAATCTCTCTTCAGTGAAAGACACATGGAAACCCCAGCCAGCCAGCCATTATCCAGCCCGCTATATCCTAACTACAGGGTCATGGGGGTCTGCTGGAGCCAATCCCAGCCAACACAGGGCACAAGGCAGGAAACAAACCCCGGGCAGGGCGGCAGCCCACTGCAATATAGTGTTAAAAATATATTAAAGTTCAAATGTTGATTCTTTCAGAAGAAAATGGTGTGTACATGAGTACACCTGTAATGGGGGTCCACTGGAGCCAATCCCAGCCAGCACAGGGTGTAAGGCAGGAACAAATCCCAGGTAGGGCGCCAACTCACCACAGGACACACACACACACACTAAGGACACTTTAGGATTACCAGTGCATCTAACCTGCATGTCTTTGGACTGTGGGAGGAAACCAGAGCACCCGCAGACACAGGGAGAACATGCAAACTCCACGCAGGGAGGACCTGGGAAGCAAACCCAGGTCTCCTTACTACGAGGCAGCAGCGCTACCACTGTGCCACCACTTAGCACAAGGTTGAAAAATGTAATTATTTACATGAATTATACAGTACATTCTTTGGTTTCAATAACACACTTAAATTTATAATTAAAAATTCATTTAGAACTTAATAATCAAGAATTAATAAAATGCCAAATATTCATTTTTTTTTTGTTTAAATTATTTACCATTTTAAATATTAATACAATCAGAGATAACACAAAATCTTCATGGCAGCACACTCACTATCATTTTGCCACCTGGCACAGCGGGAAAATCTTTTTGCATACGTTGCATCCAAGTAAGGTTTGATTAAACACATTCAGAATTAAGTATATGTAAGCTATATGTGACAAATGAATGGCTGCTATCAAAGGGCTGTGTTCATTATGCTACAGCTAAAATCTGTCAAAATGCAGATGCACCTCCCTCTTCATGAACAAACTAAATGCAGATAACTCCTGTTGGCCGAGTGCCCAGCCACCCAGATTGGGGTTTTGTGATGAAAATCCATCAGTGAGGCACTAAGCCACAGCTGGACATGAACAGTTTACACATGCAACTTTGTAGTTTCTACTTATAGAAAAAGTAAGCTCTTTAATACAGTACCGTATTAATCTGGATAAAACAAATTCATGAAAGAAAATTAACACTTCTGTTTTTGCATTTTAATGATCAGATTTAGTGTATCAGTAATGAAAAAATAAGTAACAAAAATGGATTTAAATTAAAAACATTTGGTACTACTTTCAGGTAAGTAAGCACATACATTTTTATTATCTTCATTATGTTGTTTGTGTATTTTATATGTAAATGTATGATATTTGTAGAGTTTTGCAGTATATAGATTTAATTATTAAATTTCCCTGCCATCCGTTTTGAAAGTAACTCATATTGTAAAATTAGTGCATACTGATGGGAGTGGCTTTTTCCTCAGAGATGCATTATTGCATTGCTTCATGTACATATATATATTGTCACACATTTGCGCATGAGGGACAATTTAAAGACTCAAATAGTGCTATTTGCCAGCAACACCAGGGTTTGGTACTCTCACATGATTCTCTCTCCTCTTGTTCCTCTGCAGCCCAGCCGAAGACCATCACCATCAGTCCACCCACTGTTGACATCACATCCGGCCAACCCTGATGACATCATTTCTTGTACCCAGAATTCCCCTTCCTGTCACATCAGTTCCTGTCCCGGCAACCTCGACTCTACCTCTTCCTCCTACCCACCATATTTATAGAGCAGTTTCAACTTCTTAGTATGTTCAGTTGTGACCTCTGCTTCTGTAAAAATGTGTTTCTTTTCTTTGCTGATTTCATTATACGTGTTGGCCATCCCTAAACCTTCTTCTGTCTGCTGCCCTAATTAGCCTCTTATCACATAGTGATCCAGGTGGGCTACCAGGATGAGGCATGCATTTTTTTAGGCATGAGCTCTGTCCTAAGACCTGTAATATTACCAAATAGACGCCTTGGGAGGGTGCAGGATGGGCTAACAAAATAGGTCCAATCCTGAAAGGGGGACCCAGGGTCCTTATTATGGACTCTTGGAGGAAAATCTCACCTAGCGTGACCCCACAAATGCAGAGACCTTTGCTTAAGGTGGGGGAGCTCTGGACCAGCTGGCAAGGCTGCTGCATGAGTACATGTTTAACCCTGAGTGACCAACCCGCTCGCAGGTATGCACCTTAAGGGGAGCTGGCTAAGGCCAGATAAAAAGAATACCTCACAGGTCCTTGAATAAATTGGCTGTTTCTTTCTCTTGAATGCCCTACCTGAATATCTTGCCTAGCCAATTCATTGGGATAATCAAGGGATATAGGGCAGCTTCACAATCCGGGAAGGCAAAACAATCCCTTAGTCAAACTCGGACAGAACGTGTCCCTACTCCCAAACCCAACTGTCACCACATGGAACAAATGCTGAAGCATCCAAACAAGCAGCAGTGCTCTCTGTTGAGCGAAGATTGGGGAAAATGTGCTATCGCTAACCCCTTATCTTTCCCTTGGATGGGGTGGTAGTTGTAAATGAGCATAAGGTAACCACACAAATAGACACTGGCAGCAACATTTACATTGTAACTCTCCATTATGTGTTACCGTAACAGTGGCTTAAAGGGAAGACTAGCTTAACCTGTATTCACAGAGAGACAGGTTCCACCACCTGTGTTATCAATTTTGACAACTCCATAAGGGCTTTACAGGTGACAGTGATTCAAAATCCATCCTTTCCAATGATCCTGGGTAGAGACAGGTCATAGAGTAAAAGCGGTATCACACCAACCACTCACGTCAAACTGTTTGGCCTCGCAATGAACTGAGATAATCTGCCCCAAACTGTCCTCACGCCATGTACACTACAGGCATCAAAGAGTCATGTGGCTAACTAGTGTGACACAGCGGAAGTGATGCCCAGACCGTTTATATCACAGATGGATGCTCAGCTCACTGAGGTCAGCCCTGATCCTCTTACTACACTACAATATCAATTTAAGTAAACACCGGACTCCTTTAAACAACAGCAGTGGAATGGTGATTCCCTTAAGTTTGTCAAAAATGCAGTAGTATTAGTAAACAGTCAACACACCTTACATCCTATGACATCCAGGCCCCACTTTGTTATAGAAAATGACTTATTACATCGGGTAGCTGAGCATGAGAGGTGAGGTGAGGTCACTGTTACTAGTACCATGGACCATAAAGTCTTGATGGACCAAGGGATGCCTTTTACCTCAGAGATGTTCAGGGAAGTTGCCAAGTTGCTCAAAATCAAACACTTAAAGACAGCAATATACCATCCTCAAACTGATGGTTTTGTAGAGAGGTTTAATCAAACTCTCAAACAAATGTTACATAAGGTGATCAGCAAGGATGGAAGGAACTGGGACCAGCTCCTCCCCCTTGTACTTTTTGCCTGTTGGGAAGTACCTCAAGCCTCCTTGGGCTTCTCATCTTTTGAGTTACTACATGGGCGTAGACGCCTAGAAAATGTTGGACACTTTAAAAGAAGGATGGGAGGAAAAAGGCCCTCCCTTCCACTAACATTCTGGAGTATATCACACAATTACACAATATATTAGCAGAAATTAGAGAGAGAGAGAAGAGATGTTAGGAGCACGCAATGATACAGTGCATTGCCATACCCACTACACAACAAACCAACTCAGGGTCCAGATTAGGACCCGAGTGCAGCCATGCAATGGGTGATACCTCAGCACCACATTAGTTCAGATGGAGTGGAACAGTGTGAGGTTTTTTTTATGGTGGCTGGAGTGCCAATTCTTCCACCAACCCCCAGGTTTTTCCCTGCAGGTTGGAGGGCCTACATGCAGGGACAGATGCAGATTAACGTCATACCCAGGACGGAGCAATTGCAGGTTAAGGAATTAGACCATTATTAACTCTTTTAGGGTGGATGTCGACTTTTGTCGACGGGAGGAGCTGAGGGCGAATGTCGACAAATGTCGACATCCAGGGATAGAGGGCGACAATCAGCTAGCTGTTAATGGCGACAAAACTCATTCCCTCTCTGCTTGGAGGAATGTTAGACTCGTTGACTCAGCAATTAATCCTTGCATGTGCATGAGTTACGATATGTAAACAAATAGAAACAAAGGCAAGATGGCATCAACATCTCATGCGGGAGCAAAGCGAGTGCAAAAAAGAAAATACTTGGCAGAAGACATTTTGCGCATTATCACGGAGTCGGACTCTGATTTGTCAGTCAGATTTCTTTGATAGTGATCAGGAGATCGAGGAAGAGATTGAGGAGCCAGCATCAGCCGATTGGAGACCAGCCGATGCCTCCGCAGCTGCTCGGTTGGCAGCTGAGCGCATTAGCGCTGTCGGTGCACCTATGGCAAGGTTTGTGTGGGAGGAATACCCAGAAATTGATCCTTGGGAGCTGAATGGCTACCGGACTTTACAAGAAGGCACGGCTTGCTGCTGGACACAACGGATTACAAGCTGCTGGACTATTTCAGGCTGTTTATTCCTGAGGCAGTTTTTTAGCTGATATCTGACGAGACAAACAGGTACGCAGAGCAACAGACAACTGAAAAAGCGGCACCAGTGCAACACGTATTGTAAGCAGTGCAACGTGGCAATGCATGCAATTGGCTGCTTTGAGCGTTATCATACTTTGCAGGACTTTGCTTTGTAACATGTACAGTATGTGAAATAATAATATGTTAAATTATATAGTATGCAGGCTCATACAAAATGCAAAACAGTTATATTAGTCAAAAATAAATATTTTTTGTTGATTTGATAAGTTAAACAATTGTTTTTTTTTTTTTTAAAGTTTTGGAAAAATATTCAGCCCTGGGAATAAAGAAAAAAAGCCCTAAAAGAGTTAAAAGAGTATATAGAAAAGGATCAAGCAGCACAGGCCTGATGTTATGTTCATGGGATGATACTTTGGGAGTTCCGCCCTGGAGACCATGTCATGGTCCTTGTGCCCACCTTGCATTCTATATTAATGGCCCATTGGCAGTGCCTTTACGAAGTTAAGGAGCAGAAAGGGCTCATTGATTATCTGGTGAAACAACCAAATCATCACCCAAGTGAAAGGATTTACCACATCAACCTGCTGAAGCCGTGGAGGGACAGGGAACCTGACCCTTAATCCAGCCAGCCCCATTCCCTTTTCACCTCTAAAAATAACCTTAACTATGGCTGTAATTTGTTGTTCTAATCCATTATTTAGGTGGTTAGCGAGAAATCTGGTCAGACCTCACTGACTGAATATGATATAATAACAGACTCCAGGGTAATCATTTGGGAGTGGCCATACCACCTCCCGAAGGCAAAACATGATAAAGTGGAGCTTGAGATCAAATGCATGCCTGAACTAGGTGTAACTGAAGAAAGTCATAGTCCCTGGTCCAGCCATATCGTATTAGTCCCTATGCCCGAAAGAAGCTGGAGATCCTACAACCACTTCTGTCACCTTAATCAAGTCTCCCAATTTGATGTTTATCCGGTGCCTCGAGTGGACAACCCCCTTGAGTACTTGACCAATCTTGACATGACAAAGGGGTACTGGTAGGTTCCTTTAACATACTCTGTAAGGGCCAAGACAGAGTTTAGCACCCTACTGGACACTGGCAATATTGGGTTCTTCCATTTGGATTGCACGGGGCACCTTACACCTTCCAATGTACTTGGATAATGTTATCATCTATTCCAACACATGGAAGAAACACTTAGAGCAGGTACAGGCTGTGCTCTAGACACAGCTGGACTTCGTATCAATCCTAAGAAATGTTTCTTTTGATTGCATGAATCCAAGTATTTAGGCTACCTGGTGGGTGGTGGTACAGTCAAACCACAGTGTTCTAAAGTAGAGGTCATATTAAAATGGCTCCGTCTGAAAAACAAGTGGCAAATCCAAGCCTTTGTTGGTTTGGCCAAGTACTACCACCAGTATGTACCACTGTTCTCAGAGAGAGCAATGCTCTTGACTGATTTAACAAAGAAACAGGCCCCTAACAACGTGATATGGGATAGTAAAGCTTTTTGTGACCTAAAGCAGGACCTTACATCGGTACATGTACTAATGGCTCCTAACTTTTCTCTTCCTTTTATCCTCCAGACCGACGCTTCAGACACAGTACTTGGTGCCGTGTTAAGCTCGAATTCCCCTTCCTGCCACATCAGTTCCTGGTCCAGCCACCCTCCCTCCACTTCTTCCTCCTACTCACCATATGTATAGAGCAGTTTCAACTTAGCATTAGTCAGTTCAGTTGTGAGCTCCGCTTCTGTGAAAACGTGTTTCTTTTCTTTGCTTAATTTTATTTTCCATCCCCAAACCTTTTTCTGTCTTCTGCCTAATTTTATATATATATATATATATATATATATATATATATATATATATAAAATCTATACTAATAAAAGGCAAAGCCCTCACTCACTCACTCACTCACTCACTCACTCACTCACTCACTCACTCACTCACTCACTCACTGACTCATCACTAATTCTCCAACTTCCCGTGTGGGTGGAAGGCTGAAATTTGGCAGGTTGATTCCTTACAGCTTCCTTACAAAAGTTGGACAGGTTTTATATCGAAATTCTACGCGTAATGGTCATAACTGGAAGCAGTTTTTCCATTTACTGTAATGGAGATGAGCTTCAACGCCGTGGGGGCGGAGTTTCGTGTGACATCATCACGCCTCCCACGTAATCACGCAGTACATAGAAAACCAGGAAGACCTCAAAAAGCGCTCAAGAAAACATGCATTATATAATTGAGAAGGCAGCTAAACAATAAGAAGCGAGTTCTGCTACTGAAACAAAGCACGCATGTAAACCTACACTTTAAATTAAGTTCATAGACAGGGCCACTGGCGCTTGTAATTTAGTGCCTGCCCATATAAGGCCATCCGTCAGCGCAATCCAATAGCAAACTGCCACGGGTAAATATTCACGGGTGAAGGACTGTGCTTATGGAGAGGAAGATGAGATGGTCAGGGTGGTGTTTGACACAAACTCAGCTAAACTGCCAGAGAAAGTTTTAAGTGCCAGGACTAAGGTAACATTAAATAAAGCTATGGACATAGCACGAGATGGCACCAGCACAGCTGGGAACCTTCGATGCAAGTACACCGAGTGGCTCACGTGAACTGATGCAGTGCACAGATAAAAGCAACAGTTCCAAAGAGCTGAACAAAACCGAATTACACAATTGAAAAGGCAGCAAAAATATGAAGCGCCTGATAAGCATATTCATAAATGCAGCTACTGTGGAAACAAAGCACACGGTGGAAAAAGTCAATGTCCCGCTAAAGGAAGACAGCAAAAAAAACCCGTGCATGCAGTTTGTCACATCACAGATAAAAAGGAAGACGAGCTGTTTATTGATGCAGTAAGGAACTAATCGATGAATGAAACCTCTTATCTTTACAACGATTGACAAACACGGAATGTAACTTGAACACATCGTACAAATACGAGCCTGATTGAAAGAAATAATGATAATCAAATCCTTGATGACAGCAACATTCAATAACACTCACAAAACAATTACTGTATATTGACAATCATGTTACGTTATTTTTAAAATGTTCCCTTTTCTTTTCATAACTTCTACTTCTCCACTGCGATACACGGGTATATATATAAATGTATATCTATAGCCCGATCTACAATACATACTTTAGCATAGACAAGCGGTGGCAATTGTAGAGTCTTCGCCTCTAACGCCGATATTCGAGGTTCGATTCCCGAGAGGGGATGTACTGACTATGTACGCACGCTACCCGATTCATTTTACCTTCCCATCTCCTTGGTTTGGGACGTATGAAAAAATATTAGGTTAACGCAGAATCATGTTACGCTATTTTTAAAATTTTCCCTTTCTTAGCACAAGCACAGTTGAGAAGCTTCGATGCATGTACTCCATAACGCGCTAAAAATAACGATTTAATCACACTTTCAATTCCAAGCAAACGGAAATTTTGTCAATGCATGATTTCCTGGTACATCCATTACACTGATGCACACATCACAGCTACAAAAATGTTAGAGTCGGAATAAAGCGCTCCTACGACTGATCATTTCGACTACCCGTAAGCCTTGATAAAAGCATGGTTTTGTGCACACTGAAAAGCAAGCAAAATTAGATGCATTACAGAAAGCGGACTTTGTGGCTCTTACTGGGGATCATTGGACTTCCGTGACCGTTAGTAATTCTAAATACATCTAATTACAAAATGTTCAATGATCACACTGTTTTAGCCTAATGTACAAAATAATTTTGGCTAATGTTACTCAGAGTTTAAAGAGTAAGCTGGTCAAATTACCTTTTATGTTTCTGACTTATTTTTTAAGAAGAAAACTGCACTTTATGGTGAAATTTTGGTTATTATTATTTAAAGACAATACTATTCTGAAAATGTACTTAAAGTACTTAAACTACCACTTTATTTTTAAGTCTGCCCAATTTTAACCAGGGATGATATTTTTGTTTCTGTTTTGAATTCAAATGCAGTTTAAAAGCTTTTTTTTCAGAAATTAAAACAGCTTCAGTTTACAATATTCATGTCCATGTCTATTATTTGATTCTGTCGCCCACTAAAACCGTTTTAAATAAAAAAAAAAAAAAACATTTGCGATTTGGGGCAAATTTACGTGTGCGATTACATACGATTAATCAAGATTAATTTTACACAGCCTCTAATTAATTGGATTAATTTTTTAATCGAGTCCCACCCTAATATATATATGTAGATATATATATGTCAGATTTGTATATATATGTGTATATACAGTATATATGTAGATATGTATATGTTGTATATACAGTATGTATATATGTGTGTGTGTATATATACAGTATGTGTATATATATGTATATGTATATATATGTATGTGTGTATATGTATATATATATATATATATATATATATATATATATATATATATATATATATATATATATATATGCCAGCAACACTCATGACAATTACAAAACAATTACATTGTCAATCATGTTACGCTATTATTAAAATGTTTCCTTTTCTTTTTACTTCTCCGCTGCAATCTAGCTATTTTATATATATATATATATATATATAAATAGATAGATATGACAACAACACTCATATCAATGACAAAACAATTACATTAACAATCATCTTACGCTATTTTTAAAATGTTTGCTTTTCTTTTCATAACTTCTTTAACACACTACTTCTACGCTGCAGAGCGCGGGTATTCTGCTAGTTATATATATATATTGTGACAGATAGGGGGCACTATCGCTCCCTTGAACCCTCAGATCAGATGACAGACACCAGATAAAGGTCCAAGTATTATTTATTTTGTAATAATAAAGCACCCTCCACTCCACTATACTCATAAATCACTACAATACACAATAATCAATAAATCCTCCATTCTCCCAGACGCGTTGCCACCCTTCCTCCCAGCTCAGCTCCTCTGTCTGGGATTTCCCATAGTCCTTTATAGTCCATGACCCGGAAGTGTTTCTCTCTCTGTCCATGTGACTAGTAACACTTCCGGGTCAGATAAAAACTCCTCTTCTTCAACCCAGAAGCACGTCATTTCCTCTGTCCATGTGACTAAGACGCACTTCTGGGTTTTAGGGAAAATAACTGTTGTTCCTACTTGCAGCATCCCCTGGAGGCCCCCATGGTATCCAGTAGGGCTGTGATGTAAAACTCCACTGTCCATGATGCCCTGCTGGAATTCGGGGCACCTCCATGCTGTAGGAAGGGCTCCATCTGGCGACCTGGGAGTATTGGCCGGGATGAATGGCCGGCCAAATGCCACAATATATATATGACTTGGAGAAATGTGATATCAGTGCTTGTTTATTTGTTTTCTTTGTTTATTTATTACCGTATTTACTCATGTACCATGTGTCATCGTGTAAGACGCGCACCCTAATTTTTACAAAGAAGATCACGAAAATTGTTTTCCCCCGTGTACGACTAGCGTTGTGGTTGTATAGGAAGCGTTTAGAGAGAGAAAGAGCACGACAGAGAGAGAGCGTGAGTCTGCGAGCGAGAGAGAGAGCGCGAGTGCGCAAGCAAGCAAGCGAGAGAGAGAGAGCGCGAGCGACCGAGATAGAGAGCACAAGTGCGCGAACAAGAGTGAAAGAGCGTGAGTGCGTGAGCAAGCGAGCGAGAGAGAGAGCACGAGTGCGCAAGCGACCGAGAAAGAGAGCACAAGTGCATGAGCGACCGAGATAGAGAGCACGAGTGCGCGAGCGACCAAGATAGAGAGCACGAGTGGGCTAACAAGCGAGCGAGAGAGAGCGCGAGTGGGCTAACAAGCGAGCAAGAGAGAGCGCGAGTGCGCGAGCAAGCAAGTGAGAGAGAGCACGAGCCCAAGAAGTTTCCTCGTGTATGAGGCGCAGTTTCCTTGTGTATGACGTGCACCTGATTTTCTAATGGAAAAAATGTGCGTGTGGTACACGCGTAAATACAGTATATTTTTGTGGGGCAATTGCAATTTCCAGGTGTTCATTATGCAATTGCTTTCTAATGTTCTCTTTGGAGCCCAGTGTCTGTTGCTCAAGTGTGGCAAAAGGTAGTCAATTAATGTCATACTTTAGAATTAATACACAAGTCAGGTCAAATGTAGCTAGCAAACAAGTTTTACTTACTACTTCAATTAACAAAGAGTTTTGGAAAACCACCTTTCTCACAACGCATGTACTTAAGTAAAAGTTAACATCATTGTTAATGCTATGAAGCTTTTGGGAAACCCGCCCCTGATTGAATGGGACTGATATGACCTATGTTGTATAATACAGGTTACACTTTTGTGCATGTGTAAATTTATATATTAAGATATTTGCTGTTTAAATTTCTGCTTTGTGTGAGTTACAGTATATTATATTATGTTTTCCAAAAATAAGCTACATTTAATTTTTGTTCATTATTCCTACATGAATGCTGAATTGTTCAAAACACATAATTGTGATCCATCTGAGAATTGGTTTTTCCCATGCCAAGTACAGAAGATCGAACAAGCAGGACAACAACACATAATACAAGAAAACTGGTGTCATCCTTACAATGAGTCGAGTTGGAAGACTTTTTCAATTGAAATGCAAAAAAAGCATTTTTAAAAGTAAAGTAACAATAGAAAATTATGAACATATGTAGGTTTTTTGATATGTTTATGTTTTTAGGCAAGACTTTTTGGGGGTGCTAGAGCTACAGATGTGCCAGACATGGTCCAAAGGATGGAGACTAAGGTTGAGAATTGCCACAATATAACAGTATTCCAATACCCAAGTCATAATGCAATAATATTGTGTTTTGCAAAATATTAAATGTTAAGAATTAATTCTACAATATATTGCAATTCATTACTTTTTCATTTAATGGAAGTTAAATATGATATCATAAACCCATAGGCATCATTGTCAATCTGTTATACTTTACCTTGATTCTATTTTTTAAATAAAAGAAAATGTATTACCATAAATATTTAGTTACTACACACAATGTTAACACATTAGTACATAATCTGATATTTATTGTTGGCTAAGCACTTATTTTAGTAGTAGAGCTGACATATTTCATATTTAAAATATATTTTGTATATGTAGTTTACAAGTAACTGAAAACTTTTTGGAGCCACATATATTCCATACCTGTCCAGAAAATCCTGTTATGTTTTTTTTTTTTAATTTTAGGGTCCTACAATGAAAGCCCATTGTACCATAACAAGACGTTGTGAAGCTTCACAGCACTCTTTTTTAACACTACTTTATAAACATCAGGTTTTGCAGTCCAAAACAGATAAAGTTATACATACTTTTTTTTTTTCTTTTTTTATTTCAAAACATACCAATATACATTAATAAATCGTTCTTTAAGCAATTAGATTCAACAATAACCTCATTTATTTGGAATTCTAAACATCCACGCATCAAAAGAGCGACCCTACAAAGACAAAAGGCAGAAGGTGGCATGGCTCTACCTAACTTCCAGTTTTATTACTGGCGGCAAATATACAGGCGATAAGAACCTGGACACAAATAGAAGAACATACACAGGCATGGACCGCAATAGAAGTAAAATCCTGCAGTACTTCTTTGTATTCCCTGCTCTGCTCCAATAAACACACGTTATCGGCAATACACTAATAACCTAATTGTGCTCCACTCACTTAGAATCTGGAACCAATGTAGAAAGCATTTTAAGACGGAGAAGCTTCTTTCTGTGGCACCCCTGCAAAAGAACCACCTCGTTCAACCCTCACAAACATATGCAGTTTTAATATCTGGAAAAATTTGGACTTAACTTGTTAAGAGATCTTTATATAGACAACGTCTTTGCATCCTATGAACAATTACAGTCCAAATTTAACATTCCAGCTACAAATTTCTTTCACTATCTTCAAATCAGGAACTTTGTTAAACAGAACCTTCCAGATTTTCCTCATCTTGCACCCTCATCCACGCTGGAAAAAGTATTGCTCAATTTCAAGGAGTTAGACTCCATCTCTACAATATATAAAATCCTTTTACAATCCCTTCCTTTCAAAGATCCAAGAGGACACTGGGAAAATGACCTCTCAATTAATATATCAGAAAAGGAGTGGAAAGTAGCAATGCAGAGAATTCACTCAAGCTCCATATGCAAAGCATACAATTATACAACTCAAAATTATATATCGAGCACATCTGTCTCGACTAAAACTCTCCAAAATGTTTCCAGGGCATGATCCAACCTGCGAACGTTGCAACCAAGCCCCAGCCTCACTGGGTCACATGTTCTGGGCCTGCACCAAATTAACATTATTCTGGACAAAAATTTTAATTACCTCTCAGACAGTCTTGGACTTACAATCCCTCCTAACCCATTAACAGCTGTGTTTGGGGTTCTTCCAGAGGGTCTTAAGGTGGAGAAAGACAAACAAATTGTGATTGCATTCACTACACTGTTGGCACGCAGACTTATTCTGATAAACTGGAAGAACCCAAACTCTCCTCTTTTAAGTCAATGGGAAACCAATGTGTTATACTATTTGAAATTGGAAAAATCAAATACTCAGTTAGAGGATCCGTACAGACTTTCTTCAAAACATGGCAGGATCTAATCAGTAATATTTTGAAATGAGTTTATAAAGCACAGAGAATTTGTTGATTTAGGTATTTTTACAAGCCTTAAACTTTACACCATTTGGCTTGCTCTCTCTCTCAAGGGTGGGGATCGATCTGTTCTTAGCATAATTCTTTTTTTTTTGTAAAACTTGATTACTATGTATTGATTATAATAAAATTAAAAAAAAAAAAAAAAAAAAAGTTATACATACAATCTGCATTCTGCCAAGACAGTATTCTCTCAAAAACCCTTCACCAAGAAATCACACTTGAAGAGAAGCACTCTTGTTCCATCTTAAACATGTTCCCTATACTCTGGGTGCTGCTAAGGCTTCCCCTTCAATGTCTGTTCTGTTAAGATAATTGCAATTGTAAATCATTTGCTTTTACCAAAGGAGTTACCAGTAAAATAACCATCCCATGCTGAAATGATTGCTTTCCCTTCTTTGACGAGTATATATAGAATAATTCTGAAGTTATATTTGAATTTATATTTAGTTATAATGACTGCACCCCTGACACAAAAGATTAAGGATGACGAACTTTATTAGTATAGCGTAGTAATCTTTGCGGCCCAAGATGCTCATTTGCATGTTTTTATGATTTTGGTAAATTATACTGCAATATATTTGATCTGGGAAAAGGTAAATTACTTTCTTGGTCTTTTAAATCAGATAATTTATAGGAAATGACTCAGATGTGAAGTTACCCCATTTAAAGTTAAACTGCAGTAAAATAAATGCTTGCTACTTGCAGTTAACTGTAATACTCTTAATGCATCTCAGGGGAAAGTTCATCAACTCTTAATTTACTGCAGCTTCTCACCATGCTGAGAGTTTAATGTTTTGTATAACTGTATATCATGTGGATGGGTAAAAAGGTTTATTTTTTGTGCTATGGTTCAATAAATAATTTAATTATAATTTTAATTCAATTAACTCGACAAACTAACTTACAATTTCTTTGGTGTTTTATATTTTCATGTAAAGTTCACTCCATAGGACAATGCCAGTGGTTCTTAACCTTGTTGGAGGTACTGAACCCTACCAGTTTCATATGCACATTCACCGAACCCTTCTTTACTGAAAAATAAAATATGATTTTTTTTCAAATTCAAGACATAGGTACAGTGGTGTGAAAAACTATTTGCCCCCTTCCTGATTTCTTATTCTTTTGCATGTTTGTCACACAAAATGTTTCTGATCATCAAACACATTTAACCATTAGTCAAATATAACACAAGTAAACACAAAATGCAGTTTTTAAATGATGGCTTTTATTATTTAGGGAGAAAAAAAATCCAAACCTACATGGCCCTGTGTGAAAAAGTAATTGTTAAAAAATAACCTAACTGTGGTGTATCACACCTGAGTTCAATTTCCGTAGCCCCCTCCCCCCCAGGCCTGATTACTGTCACACCTGTTTCAATCAAGAAATCACTTAAATAGGAGCTGCCTGACACAGAGAAGTAGACCAAAAGCACCTTAAAAGCTAGACATCATGCCAAGATCCAAAGAAATTCAGGAACAAATGAGAACAGAAGTAATTGAGATCTATCAGTCTGGTAAAGGTTATAAAGCCATTTCTAAAGCTTTGGGACTCCAGCGAACCAAACTGAGAGCCATTATCCACAAATGGCAAAAACATGGAACAGTGGTGAACCTTCCCAGGAGTGGCCGGCCGACCAAAATTACCCCAAGAGCGCAGAGACGACTCATCCGAGAGGTCACAAAAGACCCCAGGACAACGTCTAAAGAACTGCAGGCCTCACTTGCCTCAATTATGGTCAGTGTTCACGACTCCACCATAAGAAAGAGACTGGGCAAAACGGCCTGCATGGCAGATTTCCAAGACGCAAACCACTGTTAAGCAAAAAGAACATTAGGGCTCGTCTCAATTTTGCTAAGAAACATCTCAATGATTGCCAAGACTTTTGGGAAAATACCTTGTGGACTGATGAGACAAAAGTTGAACTTTTGGAAGGCAAATGTCCCATTACATCTGGCGTAAAAGGAACACAGCATTTCAGAAAAAGAACATCATACCAACAGTAAAATATGGTGGTGGTGGTGTGATGGTCTGGGGTTGTTTTGCTGCTTCAGGACCTGGAAGGCTTGCTGTGACAGATGGAACCATGAATTCTACTGTCTACCAAAAATCCTGAAGGAGAATGTCCGCCATCTGTTCGTCAACTCAAGCTGAAGCGATCTTGGGTGCTGCAACAGGACAATGACCCAAAACACACCAGCAAATCCACCTCTGAATGGCTGAAGAAAACCAAAATGAAGACTTTGGAGTGGCCTAGTCAAAGTCCTGACCTGAATCCAATTGAGATGCTATGGCATGACTTTGAAAAGGCGGTTCATGCTAGAAAACCCTCAAATAAAGCTGAATTACAACAATTCTGCAAAAATGAGTGGGCCAAAATTCCTCCAGAGTGCTGTAAAAGACTCATTGCAAGTTATCGCAAATGCTTGATTGCAGTTATTGCTGCTAAGGGTGGCCCAACCAGTTATTAGGTTCAGGGGGCAATTACTTTTTCACACAGGGCCATGTAGGTTTGGATTTTTTTCTCCCTAAATAATAAAAACCATCATTTAAAAACTGCATTTTGTGTTTACTTGTGTTATATTTGACTAATGGTTAAATGTGTTTGATGATCAGAAACATTTTGTGTGACAAACATGCAAAAGAATAAGAAATCAGGAAGGGGGCAAATATTTTTTCACACCACTGTATATGTTTTACTGGTTTACAAAATGAATCGTGTATTAATATCACTGAGTTCAAATAACAAAACCAATATAATGCATGAATTCACAACAAATTGCATACCTTTTCACAAGGACATAACCTTTTTTAATACTACCACACTGAAATGATTTTAATTTTTAAACTTATGTATTCCAATAATAAACATTGTATTATGCTATTTTTATCATTTTAACACACACCCATCACCTAATTTTCACCAGGCTACAATAATAATGAACATTTACTGCAAATCAGTGTGACTTCTGCTGTTGCCTTTGAGAGACCAGTTCAGAAATGCATGGCTTCATCTTGGTAATTGCCACTCTCATGTCATTTTCACAACAAAGTCTGTTCCTTTTCTTCATTTTTATGGCTAGCATCCTCGAAAAAGATTGCTCGCATATGTTGTAAAAAACAGTATAAAAATTTCCAGAGCTTTCCTAGCAATAGTAGGATAACTTACCATTTGTTGACACCAAAACGATGAGAGCGTTGTTGTTCTGAAGAGTTGCTGTTGAATTTCAATGATCTATGCAGATCTAAATGCAGAATTCCCTCAACACATAATTTTCTATATAAAAGTTATTAATTGTGCAAAAAAAAAGAACTTTGATTAGCAATTAAAAGAATGTTGGCAGCATTTTCCGACTATGGCAATTAATGTAAAATATCAGTAGATAAAAATTGGAATGTGGTGATTCACAGCATTTTTTTTAAATCAATTTCTACAAAACATGCCATAATTCAGCTAAAAAGTGTACACTGGAGACACCTCTGCAGATTAAAATTATTCTAATTAGACCCTTGAGGTGAATGATAATATGCAACTCCTACCTTACTAGGGCACATGTTCTGGGAATGTTCTACATTAAAATCATTTTAGACAAAGATATTTTCTTATTTTTCAGATAGCATACGGGTTTGGAACCAACCCACATCTATTTACATAAATGAATGCAGCAATTTCCGATGGTATTAGCAATGAAATTATTGTGATTTTGAACATTATATTTGGTAGTGCATCAACTAATCTTTCTCAGCTGAAAGAATCCTAATCCACACTCCATAACTCAATTGGAAAATGATATTCCATATTATCAAAAACTGGAAAATTAAAAATTCTCTTTGGAAGGAACAGTTCAGAAATTGACAATTTGGCAAGAATTAATTCATGTTATTATAAAATAAAACTACTGCACCTCTGCCAATGTTTTCTCTGAATCATATTGGGGTTTATAGTTTGGTTTAAATTCATAACTCATTCTGTATAGGGATTGGTTATGTTTCTGACTGGACTGACTGACTTTTTATGCTTTAATTATAATTGCAATTTATTGCTTATCTGTGCTTGACTATATATAACACATCCCTTGTAAGGTATATTTTTGAAAATATTTTTAATACAAAAATATGTCTAGCCTCATCTACTGGAAATTAGCAAACAATTCTACCTGTGTCTTAAGACCATAGGGGCTGTCTTCACTGTGAAAGGTGTGATATAAGTCTTCAACTGATACTTAAAAAATGCAATGAAAATTTCAATCAAAAAGCTCAATGGCTTGCATAAATAGACATCAAGCCAAGTTGAACAGTGGGTGGTTTCTCATAATGATGAGTCAGGAGGCACAGGACAAAAAAAAACTGAAGTGTTTTCAGAGTGTTCATAGGTAATTCATAGGAAGTTTGAATTGCATTGCGCACATCTTTTTTTGTTCTAAAACATTAGTATAAATTAATGCCAACCCAAATGTGTAATATTATGAGCATAGTCATTTAAAAAATACTGTTTGATACCTCAGTATCAATAAAGGATTTTTTCATATTGGATTCCTTCCATGAACATACAATACAAAATATACATACAAAAAATGTAAAGCTTATGTTACGTTGATTCCATATCTTGAGTGAGAGACACAATCATTAAACGGGTGGAAATTACTGCCACTGTGCCATTATGCCATCTGAATGATTATATTGTGTAATGACATTCCATCTGCTGTTGTATTTAGTCTTGTGCCTGGAACTACTAGGACAGGGGAACTAGTTTATTAAGACTTTGTTATAGAATAAGAAAGTTGATAAAATTAATAAATATCTCATTTGATTAATATTTTACAGGAATTTTAATTAATAAAGTATTTCAAAAATTTTCCATCCCTGTTTGTTTCTAAACCTTTGATAAGGTAGTTGCCTGACTTTGTAAAATTTCAACTCTTAGTCTGGTGATTCGGTACCATGTTGTTGCTGACTATGCTTTCAGCGTTGCTACTGAGACCTGAACACGGATGTGCATCTGTTAGTTTAGATACAGTAGGACAAATTTCGGCAGAATTTGCTCAAGAAGTTGTGAATCACCCCCCATTTACATACTCACTAAGAGGACAATTTACCTTGTGGAAATGTAAATGAATGCATGGAAACAAAGTTCAAAAATGGTCTAACATATGCCATGGATACAGAAGGCCATCAATATCAACTAAAAAAAGAAATGCAAAGATGCTTGAGGAAACAAAGTTCAAAAATGGTCTAACAAATGCCATGGATACAGATGGCCATCAATATCAACCAATATAAAGAAGTGCAAAGATGCTTGAGCCACCAGTCTCATGTAGGGAAGAGTCTTAATAGAGGAAAGCACACTACAGCCAGTAAAGATTGGTGGCTCTGAGGCTAAGGATCTGCGCTGGTATCCCAAAGGTTGCTGGTTCAAATCCCTGTCACTGCCAAAAGAGATCCTACTCTGCTGGGCGCTTGAGCAAGGCCCTTAACCTTCAATTACTCCAGGGGCGCTGTACAGTGGCTGACCCTGTGCTCTGACCCCAAGGGGTATGCAAAAACTATCCAACCCGCTATATCCTAACTACAGGGTCACAGGGGTCTGCTGGAGCCAATCCCAGCCAACAAAGGGCACAAGGCAGGAAACAAACTGCCATCCCACCGCAGATGCAAAAGCTAACAAATTTCTAATACAAGAAATTTTATAAGGTGAAATAAAGAACAAAAAAAAAGCATGTTGATTCACAGATGAGGTAAAAGAAGCAGCACAGAACTGGCATTACACTCAACTGAAAACATTTTTTTTCCTGAAAGACGTCAGACTTTTTAGACTGCTAAATATGGGGCAGCATGGTGTCTCAGTAATGAGATCAGGATTTGTGTCCCAGGTCCACCCTAAGTGGATTTTGCATGCTCTCCCCCTGTGTGCATGGGTTTCCTCCGGGTGCTCTGGCTTTCTCCCACTGTCCAAAGACATGCAGGTTAGATAAATTGATGACACCAAATTGGCCCTAGTTTGGTCTTGCACTTGTGCCCTATGCTATCTGGGATAGGCTCTATCACCCCCGCCCCATGACCCTGACCTGGATTAAGTAGGTTAGAAAATGATGTGACATGTTATAAATATATTGAAAACATAAGAATATAAGGCAAAGTAATAATATAAGTTCCCAGCATAAATACATTTTTGAAATATAAAGTGGAAATCCTTTGTGAAGAATTCTTGTATACATTTAAGTAAAGCTACCACTTGACAGCTTCAAGGACTGGAGTTCAGTTCACACCTTTTCACTATGTAGTGTTAAGTCGGCATAGTTGCCTTTTTCCAACATGGCTGTTCTTTTGGTTTTCCCTTTTCTTCCCACATTCAAGAGATGCACGTCTTAGGGAAAGTGGCTTTCAAATTCATTCTGACCAATATATTTGCATACTATATCTCACTTCTTTTATTGTAATAATTTAAAAGATTACTTTTAATATGTGGAGTTAATCAAAAAACTGAAAAATTAAACTAGAGAAAGACTGATTTAAAAAAAAAACAAAAAAACATGCCATTTGAATAACAAATCAATGATTGAAATCTGACATTGTAACAACAATGCCAAAAGATGTTGATTCACTCTTCATTTTTAAGCATCCAGCAACTGTCAGTCAGGATGGAAAGGAAATATTGTAGCAACGCTGAAAACTGATGTGAAAACATTAAGAAAAGACATGGATTCAGTTTCAATTTTCATCCATCTAGCAGCTGTCAAGTAACATTGAAGGCTGATGTTGCAGCAACCATTTTAAAACAAAAATTACACTCTGCAATATATAGAGACAAAAAAATTATGACATTTTTCAAACTTCAACAGTTACATCAGTGAGATTATCTCCAGAGAAAAGCACTTGAATTAAATCGATGAATGCAGGAATGCACTGGCATGTGCCCTAGGGCATTAATATTGAAAATTATACATCTGCACTCTATATTTACACATCAGCAATATTATTCAACATTCTGTGTAAATAAGTTTTGAATCATCATTCCACTCTGTCTTTGATGATTAGTCTCATTCTAGAATTTCTGCAAAACAAAATGTCATCTCTCAATGTCTACAGCACATTTGCCTACTCAAGAATGCATTGTAAAATTTATCTGCTAGTATTCAATCAACTGGTACCTTTTTTACTGTAGGAAAATCTGGCTGTTAAAAGCTTGGTTTTTCAATAAAAAAGAAATGTATAATAGAATATGGTGGGTTGTGTGTTGGTGCTGCTGCCTTACATTTGTCCATGTCAGTGTTTTTGTGTATGTTCCTTTTGTTTTAGGTTGTGTCCTTTTTGTATGAGTTTTTTTTTTCTTTCCAAGTACTCCACTTTCCACTCTCATCACAAGGCAGTACTGATTAGCAATGGAAGACTTTGCATGAAAACAATGAAAGTGAGGGTATATCCAGTTCAGGATTGGTTAATACCTTGGAGTAGGCATAGACGTTGTGATGCATGAAGAAAGGATATAAAAAGAATGAAGACAAGTTAAAAATACAAAAAACATCAAATAGCAACTCATTTTTTTCCTTCATTATGTTTTCAGTCCCTTTGAATGAAAAAAATATACTGTAATGCGGTTCAAGACAGCCTAACAGAAGGTTCAACTGTTGGGATTTTTAGCATTTGCACTAGCTCTAGTATTGCTGGAGTTCAGAGATTTTTTTTTTCATTTTAATTAAAAAGGTAGAAATTTGATAGTTGTTATTGTTAATGTTAAATTATTTGAATATGGCTTTCAGGGTTTATGAGGGAAAGAAATCTGGTGGTTATATTTATGTTTTGCTTCTTTGTTTTTTTTTTTTACATTGTTAAAAACGATTAACATTTTCCCACATTGACATCTTGTTTTTCTTATGGATTATGCCATGTTGGAGACAGGGTGCTAGGACAAATGCCCAGTTGCGTCATGATGTCCCTTATGCAATTTTATAAAAGCTGGCACTAGACATGCCTAGTCATCTAAGACTGGATTAATGAAAGAAGAAAAAAATTTGATTGTGATTTACATCTCCTGTTTCTTGTCTCCAGTTACAGTATGTGTTCCCATTTTTACTTACAACTTACCACTCTATTCTTTGACAACAATTCTGGGCTTTGTCATTTAATTTCTATCTTCCCAGTTATAAAGCTGTGTGAATTCTGACTTTTCCAAACCTTCTACATCCATTCTCTTTTAGTATTACTGTTGCCTTGGGCAAGCAGTACACTCCCGTCCCTATATTATTCTTATTTTTATTTCCTGGCAGTTATTTTTTTATTATTATTTATAGTCCCTTTTGTCATTTTTTGTAAGCCATTATCTTTAGTTTAATATATACAATAGCAGCACCTAGAAAAATGCATGAATTAACACAGATACACCAACTAGTACTCACTAATACACGGCAAGTTTACAGTATCCAAGTAACGTGCGTGTTTGAAATTTAGAAGGAAACTGGGGTGGCTAAAGAAAACGCACACAAACATAAACTCCAGGAAATATGCATACTTAACACAGACAGTGAACAAGCCATGAAATCATTGCTTCAGTGAGCACACACTCTTAAAAATACTGGTTCTTTAATGGTACTTACCGTAGATACTCGCCTATTAGTCGACCTCGCAGATAAGTCGAGTGTATTGTTTAAGCTGAAAATTATGAAATTTGTTATGACCTGCGTATAAGTCGAGGGTAAAGCTTGACAGCCTATTTGAATTTCATAATTATACCCAATGTACCTGGGCCCAGACTTTCAACATTTTAATCTTTGAAGAATTTTAGTAAGCCAATATTAAAACTCCAAAAACATTTTTATTCATTTACTTATAGTTAGAATATTTCAATTAAATTCATATTCAAATCCTTCGCATATAATAAAGTGGCCCTAAGTGTCTTCTTCAAATCCTTCAAAGTCTGACTCTTGTTGGTATCAGAGCTTAAAATAGCAGCCTGACATCCCTATTATACTGAATGTGGGATGTGGGTGGAGTTGTCGGGGTTTTGGGGGGTGGAGTTTTGGGATTGAGTGTTTGTTGACGACGTAGTGGGGCTCTTGTTTTTTTGGTCTCTGTTAAGCTAGTGACACGAAGCTTGTAAAACTGAAAGAAAATTGGTGCATTCTCTCAGTGGAATGTGTAACTAGGAAACTGTGAATGGCGACAAAACTAGGGGTAGACGCTGACCTGGAAGCAGAGCTTTCCAAAGCCACCGCAATTAGCACCAACCCCTTTAGGACATCGCCCACGCAAGAGGAAACTATGTCTCACCGTTTTCCACTAGTAAACTGGGAGAAAAGTGTCGAGGATGGGATTGTCGGACGCGAACGCGAACCATTGTAACCCTTTCGTACAGACGGCGTGGACCGAACTCTGAGAACATGCGGACTCGCTCGCTATAAAGCCTGAACTGTTTTGTGAAGAGTATTACTCGGTGATTCGACCGCACACCTCCGGTACCAATCCGTTTATTTTGTATGTAACAAACGAAGATACTTATGACAGCGAGATCGAGACCCATTCATTTATATTGCGCTTTAAAATCCGGTACACCTTATGGTCCGAAATACTGTATGTTTCTGGTTACCGCCATCTACTGGCAGCTAATGGTATGTTTGTTATCCAAAACCTGCAAAAGCTAATGCTCAAATTCAAGTGTGGTATTTCACAGTTTAAAGAATTATTTAATGAAATTAGTGTTGCCCCGTGGATAAGTCAACTTTGTGTTTTTGAATGAATTTTAAGGCATACATTTTTCGACTTATACATGAGTATCTACGGTTATTGTTCTTTACTGAGTCGTATGGTTTCTCGTTAAACTATTCCTTGACAAAGCACCATTTCATTCTGGGAAGGGTTTTCTACATATGAAGTTAGTTCTTTGTGCTTTGAAAAACTTTCCAAATATATAGACAAATCTGAATTCTTTAATATATAGTAGACAATCTAACAGGAAACTAACAGGTTAAGAAAATCCAGGCTTGACCTGTGTAATTGTATTCATCCATAGTTCTTTTAAAATGATCACTCATTGGTATTTCACAAATCTGTTACCATCTGTTCTTGGTTATTGTACTATATGGTGCCTGTTACGGATATAAATAAATAAAGGGTCGTTCTAGAACCTTTATGTGAATGGATCTTTTATGAACCAAAAATGGTTCCCCTCTGGAACCTTTATTATTAAAAATGTGGTTGAAGTAGAACAGAAAAGAAAAAATTAACTAAATATTTTCAATGCTCAGTGTTGAGGTATAAATACTTCTTTTAATATTATGAGTTACATTACTGCTTAGGTTCCCTACAGTAATTGAAAAATCTGCTGTGAGCTCCATTTTCAAATGATGCTTTTAATAAAATAAACTTTTAGGTTATATTATAAAAACTTGTGAATATAAACCAAGAGAGAGTATATCTAGCACTCTAATGCACTAGAGACCACATTTATAAAGGTGAGAGGTTGGGAGCTGATAGCGCATTGATGAACCCACTACATGACAAACCACCTGGATTGGGACCCAAGTGCAGCGGATGACACCTCAGCACTACACTGGAACAGTGTGAGGGTTTTTACATTGGCTGGAGTGCCAATTCTGCCACCAATCCCAAGTTTTCCCTGTAAGATGGAGGACCTGCTTGCAGGGCTGTGAGCATTGAGTGCATTTCTGGTCAACACTCTGTAAAATATATACTGTATAGTTATTGTATTTAAGCACACTGGTGCAAGTTAAAGGAAAATGGAAGCTAAGAAACAGTTATTAACATTAAGGTTTGAGAAAATTTGAAAGCACACTACAGGGTTATATAGTTGAAGCAGAAACCTTAACAACTTTCATACTATAAGTTGTAAAGTATAGTTATATAGTAGTTAAGTCAAATTATAATATTTGGCCAACTCACCTGTGAAATGAATGTGATAGACAGGTTCTTCTATATTAGATGTCTTCAAAAATTGAATAGCATGAACACTTTTGTGTTATCCTGTTGTCAGACCAGTGATATCCTGTCCAGGGTTGGTGTCTACCTTGTTCCATATGCTGTTAGGTTAATTCAAACTAGATTAAGTGGATTCAGGATATTAATAAAGGCACCATATGAATAAGTAGCTAGATAATCTATTTAATTGATTCTTTATTGGTCAGATGTTTTTTCAAATATTGTACAAAATGTTTGCTTAATATTAAATAAAATGTAACATCAAAAAGGAAAATTAAGTCCTAAGGGTTGCACTTCTTGCTTTCTCAAGCACTTTTCTAAAAACCTTAAACATAACTTTCCCAAAATGATTCTCCAATTAAAATAATTTCCCTAAAGATCACTTGCTTAAATTATCTTATTTCTTTCTGCCTTCATTACCAGGATGTAACCCATTTCCTCAAATAAAGAAACTCTCAATGTCAAAGTCAAGAAGAACCAGATCAACTAGGACAAATAATTAATAATGTATTTGTTAAAAATAAATTCAAATAATTTTAATATTACATTTGTATCATTGCTTATGGGGTGTGCTTTGTTGCATAATTTCTGGGATGTATATATGAAACGTTAGAATACTGCTCAAAAAATACTGATCTCATGTTTTATATGCAGCCCTTTTTATAAAAAGAATTACCTCGGCCTTTTCAAGTATTAATTTCTGGAATTATACTAGCATTAAGCACAAGGAAGAAAATAACTCAGAACATTATGCTATTCCATGAGAGCGCTTTCATACAGACACCCTCACACTAACACTGAGCTATTTCAGATTAGTCAGTGCAAAGTGTACATCTTCAGAATGCAGGAGAAAAAGTACATGGAAAAAAATTACAGATTCCACAAAGACAGTTATCAAGCTTGGGTTCAAACTCATGTCTTTAGAACTGTAAGAAAGCAATGTTAATCACTTTTGAAGAAGGGATGTGCTAAACTGCTATTAAAATAATCTAAGTTCAAAAACCTTTGATTTGGTTGAAAATTACTAAGCTGTGACAGTTTCTGTGACATGAAAAACACAGCCCTAAATCATCTGTGTAAATTTTAATAAAGCTGCAATGCTTTTACAAACTGGTGCTAACAGAACTGGAAAGGACATGAAGGAAGAATATAGCAAGTAAAACCTAAATATTATATTGTATTTCTTACTAACCAACAAAAAGAATAACCAGAGTGCACTGTGTGGTTACCTGCCTGCATGAGCTACACACACAGAAAGAGGAAAGGGAGAGTTCTTTATTCATATCACAGCTGTTTATATAGACAATAGATGGTCCTAATTCTAATACTTCTGCTTCTCTTCTTTAAACACCCTATTAGTTCCCTAAAAGAAGAACTATATATCTTGTCAACCTTGGGTTGTAGAGTTGCACAGGAGACAGGGTTTCCAAGGAAGATTAACTTTATTGCTAAACAGGCAGGAACAGACACAAAAGTTTATTCAATAGGGGTTTTTCTGCAGCACACGAGCGCACAGGTAGCAACAGGCAAACATTGCGCTCCAGCTCCACCCTTCTGCTTAAAAGAACATATAGTCTTCCTCAAGCAGGTTCAGTGTCTTGAAAGCAGTGGCTGGGGCAGATTCGGTCAGGGGAAGAGAGGACAGAAGCAGGCTGTGGCTCGCTCTTTTAAATGTTCTAAGCACTGTATAAGAAGCATGTTATGTGGTAAGGGAGAACAGCTACCAGCTGATACTGCAAAACATCTGGTTAAGAGTGTGTTCATTTCCCAATGGAATACTGCTTAGGTTGGGGTTTTCGAAGGGCAGTTGTGTTTCTTTGCCATTGGTTTACTGTTTAACAGAGAGTCAACATGCAACTAAGAGTGCGTCAGCGCGCAGCAGCCAGTGTTAAATGGTAGGAATATGGAGCAGAAGAGCCGTCGTCTTGAGCAACCTCCACTGCCTACATCAAGGAAAGTGAATCGGCCGAGACACAGGTGTCAGTATATACATGTAATAAAATTTTAATAATATGATAGATCAGGTAATCTCTCTCTTGTAAAAGCATTTGAACCTGATGGATTGAACGGTCTCCTCTTATTTATCAAACATCTTGCATTCTTAAGTGATGAAAGTGAGACTTTCTGCCTCTGCAATGTTTATTAGTCATTGATATTTTACTTCTGGTTTACAAAGAAATGACTACTATCTCCTGCAAAGTATTTAGATTATTTTCAATAAGTGCACAGTCATGTGTATATTTCAGTTAAAATACTTGAGATGGCAGAAGTTACTGTGAGACTGATAACAAATCAATGCAACAGCAGCATTTTTATAACATTGTACTGGATATTGGCAAAAAAAACAGAGCTAAGTCCTCAGATGAAACATTCTGTTTAAGGTATAATCCACATCCTCATCCTCACCTATTAAAAATTTAGATTACAATTACAAATGTCCAGAATAGGTTGTGAAGCTCAGAGGATATCAGAGGAGAGCTGTTGCTTCTCCAGATCAAGAAAAACTAGTTGACATGTAGTCAAGGCGTGCAAGGTATAGCCCATTGAAGAAAGACTCAGGGAAAGGCCCATGACTTTCTGACTGATTATATCTCTACTGGTCTGAAAGCGACTGGGAAATTCCCAGGTAGGGTTGAAAACAACTCCTGAGTATACTGCAGCCTGGTCAGCATCTGCCAGTGTGAACTTTATTAGGTTAAGCAGACTGAAATCAACAAATGTGGGTAAGTTTATAGTTGCTCTGCGTTTGATCTCCACTTTCTTACCCAATGAATTGTAATATACTGAAATTAGCTGGTAAAGGGTAAAAGCTAAAGTCATTGCACTCTTGCAAAAGGAGGGTTTTCCAAGGAGAGCTTTCCACTGGCATTTGTTATTGACTGAGTCAAAGCTTTAGATTGTTCTCTGAAAACTACTTCTGGGTTGCCAACTTTGCTTTTGTCATTTTTGGAGGTACAGTAAATAGCCAATCTCCACAAGTACAGAGGGCCGATTTCATGTTTTCTAAATCTTTGTGTTCTGAAGCCACACTGATACTCAGTAAGTATGTCTTCACATAGGAACTACAGTAAACCCTCGTTTATCGCGGTTAATCCGTTCCAGACTCTATCACGATAAATGAATTTTCGCGAAGTAGGATTCTTTATTTATAAATCGAATATTTTTGCAGTTAGAACATAGAAAACCTGTTTATGACCTTCTAAATACATTTTTTAACATTAGAGCCCTCTAGACATGAAATAACACCCTTTAGTCAAAAGTTTAAACTGTGCTCCATGACAAGACAGAGATGACAGTTCCGTCTCACAATTAAAAGAATGCAAACATATCTTCCTCTTCAAAGGAGTGTGCATCAGGAGCAGAGAAAGTCAGCGAGAGAGAGAGAGACAGAGAAAATACGTGCTGTTTGGGCTTTCAAGTATGCGAAGCATCACGTGGGAAGCATATCGTATATCATTGAGGAGTTTTATTTAATATGTAATACGTGCTCTGATTGGGTAGCCTCTCAGCCATCTGCAAATAGCGTCCCTTGTATGAAATCAACTGGGCAAACCAACTGTACCATAAATTAAAAGACCCATTGTCATCAGAAACCAGCGAAAAATCTGTGATATATATTTAGATATGCTTACATTTAAATTCCACGATGGAGTGAAGCCGCGAAAGTCGAAGCGCGATATAGTGAGGGATCACTGTATATAAACTTTAAATGTTCTTATCCTGGCCATAACTTTTCAAATCGGTATTTGCCACAAGGTGCAGTGTTTTTGCTCTTTAAACACATACTTATATATGGTTGCAAAGTTTATATCCTGCTATTGTGGTAGGCCTAATTCATATCATGATATTGTCACTCAGATAAGTCCTTTTAAACACATTTTATACTTGAATTTCAAAGAACAATAATGGCGTCTTCTAAAAGCAGACCACAAACACAAAAACTCCACTCAATTTACCACAGTCAAATTCACAGGCATCTCTATCAGCACTACTGATCTCCATGAACAATCTACAGGATATTGGACTTAAAATACATTAAGCTGCTAAGCTTTAAAGGTTTCTGCTAGCATGAGGCATGCGACTTTATGTGCCAGCTTGAAGTGGCTATCAGTGGATCCTGTACTGTCTCAAAGTATGCAATGGCCTGTAGATGTCTGCCGTTTGATCCCACACTGTCATAGTGCTACATGTTTGTATGTTCTCTCTGTGCTTGAAACAGCTCTAAAAAAAATAAAACAGCAGCCAACAGGGCTCTGCCCTCAGTCTCAATTATAAACAGTTGAAAAAAGATGATTGTAGACTTTAATTCCTTAAATATAATAAATTTTTTTTTCCTTTTTATTTTAAATGTGTTTATTTTATGTTTATAAAATAATTTCTATGATTCTCTATTTGTGATTTGTTTGTGGTTATTGTTTTTCAGCTTCTTTTCATAGTTGGCATTCTTATACACAGGCCATTGCAGCAGGGCTTGCTTGTGTCTACGTGTACATCAGAGTCTGACATCATGATACCACATTATTTAACGGTAAGCTACTGGTTTAGAGAATCTGAGCACTTGATTTAATAATAATAAAACAGAATACATCAAAGATTTCAACTGTTACACTTAATGTGTGCTAATGAAGACAAAACAATGTTAGTGAAAGTAACCTTTCCAACAGAGCTAAAGTGGTGTCTCAAAAAGACAACACAATGCAAAATGAGTATATGCCTTGAGCAGCTCAATATATTTGTAGTGAATCTGAATTCATGCACATCACTCACATACTTACTCAAACTAATCCAGTTTAGAGCTGTTAATTAACAATATTTAGGATGTGGTAGAAAGACCAAAGAGACACACTAACCAACTAGAGAAAAATCCTTACAGACAAAGGGGAGAGTGTGTAAACCAGCTAGCCAAGACCCAGCCTACAGCGACTATGGGGCAACAGCAGTACCCACTGTGCCATCCTGCTGCCACAATTCAATTCAGTAGACTTTGAATTTGCAATTACTGTAATGTACTTAGCAGTTACTATACTAAGTACATTATCATTAAAAACTTGGCACATAATTGGCACATAATAAGAACACAAAATATAACACCATGAAATGTACACAAGGAAATAAAGTACAGTATATATGAAATATATATTGGATTACAGAATCCAGAGTGAATTAGAAATAAGATACATCCAAGTAGTACCAAAATGATTTGGATCACCATACCATAATATTGTATGCTACAGTTTTAATTACTATTATTTTTATTGTTGTTATTATTATTATTATTATTATAAAACTTTACTTTAGGTACTGCAAAAATACATTACTATTATATAACATGACCAATTTAGTTTAGGTACTGCTGAATTCTTAATTATTATCCTGCCAACATGGTGGCAGATGGTAGCACT
Organism: Polypterus senegalus; assembly: GCF_016835505.1. Lineage (NCBI taxonomy): Eukaryota > Metazoa > Chordata > Cladistia > Polypteriformes > Polypteridae > Polypterus > Polypterus senegalus. The sequence goes on along the minus strand of NC_053158.1, from coordinate 137,008,586 downwards.
GCTGCCTCACTGTAAGGAAACCAGGGTTTGCATCCTGGATCCTCAATATTTGGAGTTTCCATGTTCTCCCTTTGTCTGCGTGGGTTTCCTCCTGGAGCTCCAAGTTCCTCCCACTGTCTAAAGACATGCGGGTTAAGTGAATTGCCAAAACCAAATAGGTCCTAGTGTTTTGGTGTGTGTGTGTTCATCCTGAAATAGATTACTTTGGCACCCTGTCCAGAATTTGTTCCAGCCTTGCGGCCTATGCAATCTGAGACAGGCTCCAGCCCACCTCATGACATAGTTCTGGATTAAGTGTGTTAGAATATGACATGACAGTTTTCATCCTTTTGGTTCAAGTACTAATGCCTTACGTATGCAGTCAATGTTTTGGTCTTTTACACAATAATAAAATAATAATAAAATGTTGCCAAGATTTACACAAATTCTCTAAAAAAAAGACAGCCTCTTTCAATCTCAATTCAATCTTTTGGAACTCCCAGAAGAATCTCTTACTAAGAGTTAATGATGAGCTGAGATTTCTCTGCTGCAATTTTATTTTAGAAAAATGGAGAGTCCTTGAGAGTCACACAGCAAGAGAATCTTAGTTGTTACTTCAAAGGATAATTATATTTTCAAAAAGCTCAGTGACCTCGAAGACAAGAATCATCTCTGCAGCATTCCAATTCTGGAAATCACAGGAGTATTGAAATCATATAATGACATACACTTAATGGCAAAATATGCTATTTATTCAAAAATTGTAGAGTTAAAATTGTGACAGCACATTGCATCCATAGTATAAATCTTCTCTGAATCTTTTTCTTACCTTGTTAACTAAAATACTGAACAAAATTCACAATTGAAAAGGAAAGAAACATTTTTTTTCCACTTATTCCCATATTATCATAATAGTACAGCTTAGAAATAGGTAGAATAATATGGAAGCCAATTTATAATCATGAATCCTGTGCCAAACAAGTGTCAAACTAGACACTGGCTTTAGCTTTTTGTAGTATTTTGATTAAGTGTAGTTTTGTTATTCTGGATTATAAAATACCATGAATTACAATCAAAATATTGAATGTTCTTAGATCAGGGTTTTCACCACATAGTTGTGTGTTCCTGTGTATGCTCTGAACATTCAGCTGTCACGACTTACTGATCAGAGACCTGGACAATCTAAACAATTGTGACGGTTTTCTGGAGATGCATAGCTAATAAGATCTTTTGGGATGAGTTCAGCTTTTTTTTTCACAAGTCATTCTCTAGTATTTAAGAGTAGCCAAGAGACAAGGGGCCTGAAATGGTGCTGTCTCAAGACCATGGAGCCTGCAGTAAAGAGATGTGGCTGAAAAGTAGTCAGTGCTATTTGGGGGTGCCAAATCTAAGACACATTAGTACTGTGTATGGATATAATCTAAGTGATAAGTTCCAAGAGACCAAGAATTAAACATCATTAGAGGTGGCTGTAGTGAACATCCATGTGTGGGAGTAGTTTGGTGAAGTCATGGAGAACAGACTTTCCAGTGGCATCAAAAAGACTATTTCTTTTCAAAATTTTGCTATTCAAGATTATTTATAATGTGATGAGCTCTGCAATGTAGGAGAAGAATGGCTGGTTCATTGAATCAAGCTTAGGTGATTTATTTGGGTATACTCCCTTGGTGCTTACAATGGAGGTGTTCCAGGCACAGTCCAATGGAAGAAAACCAAGGAGCAGGGCCTGCACATGCTACATAGATCGTATCTTTTCACTGGAGAATGTTGGTGGGGATTGGGTGCTTTAGTCCATTTAGTTTGCTGTGCCAAGGAAGACTTAAGAATTTAAAATTACTGTTAAAATATGAATAATTTTAAAGTTCTTATGAATATAAAGTAAATACTACTGGTCTTTTCTAAATGTAGATTTAGAGAAGAAAGGCCAGCTTGAATCTTGTTTTGTTTTTTATTCCTTTGTATTTCTGTTTTCTTTTGTTTTCTCTGTACTGAATATTAAGTAAATGCTTTTATCTACTTTATTATTATTTGTTTGATTGACTTGCATGCTATTGTAATATTCTGCTTTTCTAGAGGAAAATAAAAATTTGTAAAATCAGTGAAACCCATTTGAGGTTTTATCATGGTGTGGATGGGAGGAGAAATGGCGTAAGGATTATTCTGAAGGAACAGTATGTGAAGAGTGTTTTGGAGGTGAAAAGAATGTCAGGCAGTGTAATGAAGCTGGAAACTGGAGGTGTGATGATGAATGTTGTTAGTGCATATGCACCACAAGTTGGGTGTGCAATGGGTGAGAAAGAAGATTTTTGGAGTGATTTGGATGAAGTGATGAACAGTGTACCCAAGGGACAGAAAGTGGTGATTGGACCGGATTTCAATGGGCATGTTGGTGAAAGGAACAGTGGGAGACGAGGAGGTGATGGGTAGGTATGGTGTCAAGGAGAAGAATGAAGAAGGTCAAAGGATAGTGGATTTTGCCAAAAGGACGGACATGGCTGTGGTGAATATGTATTTTAAGAAGAGGGAGGAACATAGGGTTACGTACAAGAGTGGAGGGAGATGCACAGAGGTAGATTACATCCTATGCAGAAGAGTTGATCTAAAGGAGAATGAAGACTGCAAAGTGGTAGCAGGGGAAAGTGTAGTTAAGCAGCATAGGATGGTGGTCAGAAGAGAGTGAGGGCAGAGCCAAGGATCAAATGGTGGAATTTGAAAAAGGAAGACTGCAAGGTTGAGTTTAGGGAGGAAGTGAGACAGGCAGTGGGTTGCAGTGAAGAGTTACCAGCCAGCTGAGAAAATACAACAGATGTAGTAAGGGTGACAGCAAGAAGGGTGCTTGGCGTGACATCTGGGAAGAGAAAAAGGAAAATTGGTGGTGGAATGGGGAAATACAGGAGAGTATACAGAGGAAAGAGGACTGCAAAGAAGAAGTGGGATAGTCAGAAAGATGCAGAAAGTAGACAAGAGTATAAGGAGATAAGGTGCAAGGTGAAGAGTGAGTTGGCAGAGGCTAAAGAAAAGGTGTATGATGAGTTGTATGAGAGGTTGGACACTAAGAAGGGAGAAAAGGACCTGTACCGATTGGCTAGACAGAGGGAGTGAGCTGGGAAAGATGTGCAGCAGGTTAGGGTGATAAATGATAAAGATGGAACGTACTCACAAGCAAGGAGAGTGTGTTGAGCAGATGGAAAGAGTACTTTGAGAGGCTGATGAATGAAGAGAACGAGAGAGAAGAGGTTGGATGATGTGGAGATAGTGAATCAGGAAGTGCAACGGATTAGCAAGGAGGAAGTAAGGACAGCTATGAAGAGGATGAAAAATGGAAAGGCCGTTGGTCCAGATGACATACCTATGGAAGCATGGAGGTGTTTAGGAGAGATGGCAGTGGAGTTTTTAACCAGATTGTTTAATGGAATCTCGGAAAGTGAGAGGATGCTGAGGAGTGGAGAAGAAGTACTGGTGCCATTATTTAAGAATAAGGGGGGATGTGCAGGACTGCAGTAACTACAGGGGAATAAAATTGATGAGGCACAGCATGAAGTTATGGGAAAGAGTAGTGGAAGCTCGGTTAAGAAGTGATGTGATGATTAGTGAGCAGCAGTATGGTTTCATGCCAGGAAAGAGCACCACAGATGCAATGTTTGCTCTAAGGATGTTGATGGAGAAGTTTAGAGAAGGCCAGAAGGAGTTGCATTGCGTCTTTGTGGACCTGGAGAAAGCATATGACAGGGTGCCCGAGAGGAGCTGTGGTATTGTATCAGGAAGTTGGGAGTGGCAGAGAAATATGTAAGAGTTGTACAGGATATATATGAGGGAAATGTGACTGTGGTGAGATCTGTGGTAGGAGTGATGGATGCATTTAAGTTGGAGGTGGGATTACATCAGGGATTGGCTCGGAGCTCTTTCTTATTTGCAATGGTGATGGACAGGTTGACAGACGAGATTAGACAGGAGTTCCCATGGACTATCATGTTTGCTGATGACATTGTGATCTGTAGTGATTTTAGGGAGCAGGTTGAGGAGACCCTGGAGAGGTGGAGATATGCTCTAGAGAAGAGAGGAATGAAGGTTAGTAGAAACAGAATACATGTGTGTAAATGAGAGGGAGGTCAGTGGAATGGTGAGGATGCAGGGAGTAGAGTTGGCGAAGGTGGACGAGTTTAAATACTTGTGATCAACAGTACAGAGTAATGGAGATTGTGGAAGGGAGGTGAAAAAGAGAGTGCAGGCAGGGTGGAATGGGTGGAGAAGAGTGTCAAGAGTGATTTGTGACAGACGGGTATCAGCAAGAGTTAAAGGGAAGGTCTACAGGATGGTAGTGAGACCAACTATGTTATATGGGTTGGAGAGCCAGAGGCACTGACCAGAAAGCAGGATACAGAGCAGGAGGTGGCAGAGTTAAAGATTCTATGATTTGCACTGGGTGTGATGAGGATGGATAGGATTAGAAATGAGTACATTAGAGGGTCAGCTCAAATTGAATGGTTGGGAGACAAAGTCAGAGAGGCAAGATTGCGTTGGTTTGGACATGTGCAGAGGAGAGATGGGCGTATATTGGGAGAAGGATTCTAAGGATAGAGCTGCAAGTTAAGTGGAAAAGAGGAAGACCTTAGCGAAGGTTTATGGATGTGGTGAGAGTGGACATGCAGGTGATGGGTGTAACAGAACAAGATGCCGAGGACAGAAAGATATGGAAGAAGATGATCTGCTGTGGCAACCCCTGACGGGAGCAGCCGAAAGAAGAAGAAGTGAAATTCATTTGAGGTAAAATGACGCCCAGATTGTGAGACTCATTGGAACAAAGACCAAAGCCTCAGGTAACTCTCAACCTGGAAACCACAGCTTTAGTATTAAGTGAGTATATAAATTGTAATGCTGCTTTGAAAAGATGACTGCAGTTCCATTACAGCAACAAAACAACTGGGCCAAGTCTTAAGGGAAGCTCAAATGATAAGTCTGAAGACAGACAGAGATCATTATACTTAAGATAAAACACAAAATAAAAATAAAAGCAAAAAAATCTTCTTTTTTTCAAAATGAAAGAAAACCTTCAAGCAATTTCTTGCTTTAATTCAATTGAAGATTTGCCTGAATTAAATAATTTCTCTCTTTATGGAGCAAAGTTTGGTCATGAATGAATATGCTCTGCCATCTTTTATAAGAACACTGTGATGCCATCATGTCGGGGAATTTTCCTTTAAATAACAGCCAAGAACACCACAGCATTGTTTCCAATGGACATCCTTTCTTAGAACAGATTAGATGGAGCTCTGCCACATAAATGGCTTTGTTTTCTAAGACAAGAATGAAGAACTATGGAATTGCTTGATCGTATGAAGGCAAGAAAAATTTGAACAAGACTGTAAAATACTTTAGTTTGTATCAATAAACCTTTAGAAAACAGTAATAGCACAACATGCACCCTATGTTTTGAATACTTAGAAAGGTACCAAAATATCTAATTAGATTAACAGTCTTTGGAAAACATCCATCCATCCATTATCCAACCCGCTATATCCTAACTACAGGGTCACAGGGGTCTGCTGGAGCCAATCCCAGCCAACACAGGGTACAAGGCAGGAAACAAACCCCGGACAGGGCGCAATCAGATTATCTCCGTGAAAAATATACTGCCACATGAAGTTTTGGTTACACAGAAAAGATAAGATAAAATTTCCTTTACACGTCGAAAAGTCACAAGCAATGTTACAAAATGTTGGTGCTAATTGAAAAACACCTAAGAAAATGGCAGTATGATTATATCACAAAAAAAGAATGAAAAACATTGACAATACAAATAAATCATAAAAATAATTAAAAAAACAAATTAGATTAAAACCTAATGTGTTCTAGATAATACTGAGTTTCGAAATGTTCTGGCAGAGCATATATTAAAAATCTAAAACAAGAACATTCAATTTTAAAGCAAATTTTGATGAAACAAAATCTAAAAAGATAAAAACTGAGACAAACTATGGGGAGAGACAAGGATAAGTGCAGTAGGGTTTAAAATTATATTACACACAGTTATAGTTGCCAGATTGTGTGGGCTATTTTTAAATCTGTTTTGTGTAAAAAAAAATTGCCTTGGCTGTGTTTCTTCATTTTGGTCTATTTTTTCTGAAACTGTTTTCAATTTTGTAAAGATAAAAAAAAAAGTCTATTTGCATTCCCATACCCCTTTAGTCTATAAAAGCTCTCTTTTTCTTTCCAACCTATGAAGATATATGAATATTACATAACCCCTTTCATTTTAACTTTTTGATAAAATTGGATGTTGTAGTAGGTATTACCCAATTACGACTCATAAAACAGCCTAATTAAAAAAGAAAAGTACAAATGAATATCCAAAATAGAAATGCAGAGGTAGGATAACTTCAGTAGAAAACCCAGCACTTGAAGTGGTCCGGTATGTAGTACCAACTCCTCTTCCAATTTCAACATAGAGTACCAGCACCTTTTCTTAGCATGCTGTTGAGTACTGGCACCTCTTCAAAGGGTCAACCCCCCACACCCACTCTCCAATCATCTATCATTGAATTGCAACAACACAACAATCGACATTTCACGATACAGGCATCTTTTCTTGGCATTCAATGGAGTACCAGCACCACTTCAGGAATCTTGAAGGGGGAAAAACTATTTGATCGAAAGTCACTCTATCACCATAAAGTACAGCCAGTAATTTCGCTTCAATTCAAGCACTGAGAAAACTATTTTCACAGCAGCTCTACTACAGTTGGACAATGTTTTGTGAATATATGGAAAAAAAAAAATTTTTTAAAAACAAACAAAAATGTATTGAAATATATAGAAATGTAATCCCAATGTTAAAGAACTAATTGTTTGTGTTATTTGAGACAAACCCATGGTCAAAGGCAGCAGCATTGTTTATTTGAAATCCTTCCATTTTTGAATGCCTCTTACATAGAACTAGCAAAATACCCGCGTTTCGCATCGGAGAAGTAGTGTGTTAAAGAAGTTATAAAAAAGAAAAGGAAACATTTTGAAAATAACGTAACATGATTGTCAATGTAATTGTTTTGTCACTGTTATGAGTGTTGCTGTGTTTAAGGATTTTATTATCATTATTTCTTTCAATCAGGTTCGTATTTGGAGGATGTGTTGTGTTCAAGTTATATTCCGTGATTGTCAACCGTTGTAAAGATAACAGGTTTCATTCATCGAAGCGTTCACTACCCAAATCGGTACTCGTGAATCTAAGATGTTTAACAGGCATTCCCGGTATTAAGTTGTGGATTTGCCTGCGAATATTTAGTGTCAGCGTGTCTATGAACTTAATTTAAACCTAAGCTTTACACCTTGCTTTCCTATTGATATGTCTACAAAGGCTTGTTCAGATTCAGAGGGTTGCTCCTTTCTTACTGCATCAATAAACAGCTCGTCTTCCTCTTTATCTGAGACATCACACATTGCATGCACGGGTTTACCTTTCTCAGTCCTGCAAAGTCAGTTCACGTGAGCCGCTCAGAGTACATGCATCAAAGCTTCTCAGCTGTGCTTGTGCTATCTCGTGCGATCTTGCAATGTTCATGGCTTTATTTAATGTTAGCTCAGACCCGGCACTTAAAAGTTTCTCTCACACTTTTGCTGAGTTTGTGCCAAACACTATTCTATCCCTGACCATCTCATCTTCGTTTGCATAACAACAGTCCTTCACCAGCAATTTTAACTCTGTTACAAAGTGATCAAAAGTCTCGTTTATACCCTGCGTCTTCTCATTAAACTTGTATCTCGCGAATATCGTATTCGTCGTAGGCATGACAAACGCCAGCGGCAGCCTATCTATGAACTTAATTTAAACTTAAGGTTTACACCGTGCTTTATTTCCGCAGTAGCTGCACTTATGAATATGCTTGTATGCGTCACTCACTTCATATTCTTTTGCTGCCTTCTCAATTGTGTAATGCGTTTTTTGAACAGGTTTCATTCATCGAAGTGATCACTACCCAAATCGGTACTCGTGAATCTAAGATGTTTAACAGGCATTCCCGGTATTAAATTGTGGATTTCCCTGTGAATATTTAGCAGCAGCGTGTCTATTAACATAATTTAAAAGCTAAGCTTTACACCTTACTTTCCTATTGATATGTGTGCAAAGGCTTGTTCTGCGTCAGAGGCTTGTTCGTTTCCTACTGCATCAATTAGAAGCTTGTCTTCCTCTTTATCTGAGACATCACACACTGCATGCATGGGTTTACCTTTCCCAGTCCTGCAAAGTCAGTTCACGTGAGCCGCTCGGAGTATATGCATCGAAGCTTCTCAGCTGTGCTTGTGCTATGTCGTGCGATCTTGCGATGTCCACTGCTTTATTTAATGTTAGCTCAGACCTGGCACTTAAAAGTTTCTCTCGCACGTTTACTGAGTTTGTGGCAAACACTATTCTATCCCTGACCATCTCATCTTCGTTTGCATAAGCACAGTCCCTCACCAGCAATTTTAACTCTATTACAGCAATTTTAACTCTGTTACAAAGTGATCAAAAGTCTTGTTTATACCCTGCGTCTTCTCATTAAACTTGTATCTCGCGAATATCGTATTCATCGTAGGCATGACAAACGACAGCGGCAGCGTGTCTATGAACTTAATTTAACCTTAAGGTTTACACCATGCTTTCTTTCCGCAGTAGCTGCACTTATGAAAATGCTTGTATGCGTCACTCGCTTCATATTCTTTTGCTGCCTTCTCAATTGTGTAATGCGTTTCTTGTTCAGCCCTCCTTGGAGGTCTCACTTGTTCTCTGCATACTGCGTTCACAGTCAGTTCATTTGAGCCGCTCGGAGTACATGCATCGAAGGTTCTCAGCTGTGCTTGTGCTATGTCGTGCGATCTTGCTATGTCCACGGCTTTATTTAATGTTAGCTAAGACCCGGCACTTAAAAGTTTCTCTCGCACTTTCGGTGAGTTTGTGCCAAACACCAGTCTATCCCTGACCATCTTATCCTCGTTTGCATAAGCACAGTCCTTCGCCCACAAATATTTAGCGGCAGCGTGTCTATTGGATTGCTGTTGATGGACGGCCTTATATGGGCAGGCACTCAATTATGTGGGAGGTGTGACGATGAGGGAACGCAACTCCGCCTCACACGGCGACCGAGCTGCAGGCCTTCTACCTACACGTGAAGTTGGAGAATTAGTGATGAGTCAGTGAGTCAGTCAGTCAATCAGTCAGTGAGGGCTTTGCCTTTTATTAGTATAGATTAAATTTTGCACTTTCTCTGTGCAGCATCATTGTATCTTAACAATGGCAATTAAAAACTAACAGAGCAGACACCCAGGTAAACATCACTTAATCGTTAAATGCTGCAACTACTTTAGCATCAAACCCACTAATTAGTAAAAAATTGATTAATTAAACAATTAGAACACCTGGAAAAGTAGAATAAAATCAAGATGAAAATATTGTTAAAAAGAAAAAAATACATTATTTCCAAATAGCAAAAATGTGTTTAATAAAAATGTGCTTACCAAACTTAGTTCTCTAATTACTATATTTTCTCCAAAACACAGAATCTTGGAAATAATAGTTCACTTAACTAGCCCAGGAGTTCAATTAAAAACAGAAGCTGGTTGGAACAAAAACTTGCAGCCACAGTGGATCCCCAGGACTGAGTTTGAAAACCCCTGCTCTAATGGATCTCAGCTATTTGAATAAATTATTCTTTAAATTTAACTACACAGCCCTGCCTACTCATGCAAATTAAAGTATCAATTTGCCAATCATAGGAGTGGCATTCATGGATGTTTGTAGCTTGGGAGCGGTGAAAGGTATTTGGGTTACCATTTGCTGGCTTGGACTGCTCGATTTTGAATAATAAGTTACTGTGATTGGGCTGTAAAGTGCCTTCTCAAATCTGGTCACCCTGCACACAACATACCAATCCTGGAAAAAGAAAATTTTATAGAACTTAACAGCGCAGAAGCAGCTAGGAAAGTAAATGCAAAAAGGAAAAGTCACTGTGAAACATGGACACTTTCTACTGGAACTATTACACAGTGATTTAGAGATAGCAGAGAGTGAAATGGTATTAGGAATGAAATGACAAGGGCTGTGCAATATATCATTTCAGCATCATTATTAAGATGCACAATAATCGCATCACAGGACTTCCAATGTTATTTATTTGTTTGTTTATTTATTTATTTATTTATTATTTTTTGCAAAGTCAGTTTACAAGAATAACTTCTACAAAAAAGTGATACATAAATACAACACACTTAGTGGATTACACTGTATATAGGTACAGAATTGAAAGAATAAAAGGCAAGCCACATACAGATACTTATATCATGATGTGTGTTGTCAAGTAAAGCAAATGGTTCTCATCACACTAACTTATCTACAAGACAGGTTTGTGTGATATATCAAAATTTAATACGATTATGGGTTTTTGGATACATGGAGCTAGGTAATGAGTGTCATGCAGGCTGTGCATGAACAGAGAACCACCACTCAGCAATGGTTCTCAAATAAACAAATGAGGCCCTGCTAGTCATCAATCACAACAGACCTGAAAATTAGTGATGAACAGAAGAAAAACACCAGAAAGGAAGATTTGGTTCCAAAAAGAAATGCAACGTCAGCCATTTGGAATTATTATGGCCACAGAAAGGATGATGTAAACCAAAAACAGGTACTTTGTCGACAGTGCCTTACACTTTTTGCCACAACACAAGGCAACATGAATGATTTGTGTGATAATTTAAATTGGCACCACAAAACTCTGTATGACGAGTGCAAAGCCAGATCTGAATGCCATCCAAAGCAAAAAACTATTTCATTCACGTTTTCCAGTGTTACACCATATGAGAGGGGTTCCAAAAAGTATAGAGAAATCACTCACGCAATAGCATTTCACCTCAAAAAAGATATGGTACCAATTAGCACAGTTAACAGGGTTTTAAAAAGATGATCCAGTTACTTGACAAGCGGTATGTAATACCATCACACAACCATTTTTCTCATATCCCCATCCCAGAGCTGTATGAGTAATGCAAGGCACACTTTCAGTCAGAGCTATCAAAAGTGGAATATTTTGCAGCAACAACAGACTATTGGTCCAGCCGGTTAATGGACCCCTACATAAGTTTGACTGTCCACTTTATTAATGAGGACTTCCTACTAAAATGTCTCTGTTTGCAAACAGCATTTTTTCTGCATTAACATATAAGCGAGAACATCACAACAGGTTTAAGAGAAGCATTGGCTGATTGGGGTCTAGAAGAAAGATGCAATCTGTATGACAACTGACAGCATGGTGAACACGATTGAAGTTACATCCCTTAACAAGTGGATCAAGCTGCAGTGCTTTGGCCACAGACTGCTTTACTAAACTGTTTTACTAAAGAGCTTGTCCTAAAATTAAACATAATAAAATTATTATATCAGATTTATATTGCTATTGTTATAATGTTTATATGTGTACAGTATTATACAGTACTTCTACTGTTACTCTCACATATTGTCTTAGCTATACTGTAAAAAATGTATACATTTTAACAATTACACTTTCTTCCAGCTTATTGTTTAATAGCTGGATTATTTTAATAGAACTCTCTTTTTTGTTAGTCCTTTCTCTTAATTAGCACAATCTGGAGCTAATTAGACTTGTATTTCACTGAATGCTCCACCTGTAAGTCTGTAGTTAAACATTTTTAATCCTGAATTGAATTTTAAAATGTTATTTTCATAAACAATTAATTTTTAAAGACACATTAAATTGAAGCTGAAGGGCACATTCCCTCATACTAGAATGCCAAACATGATGGGTTTTAGACAGATGATGATCAGCAGGATACTAGAACAGCAGAAAGCTTTAACTTATGTCTTGCGGACAAGAAGATGCAACATCTAATTCCAACCTGGAAAGATATAGATGTCTTGGAGGCTATCAATAAGTCACTAGGTCCACTGCTGGATTTCACGACTGCACTTTCAGGAGAAGACTATAGCAGTGTCACATGTGTGAAGCCAGTTCTTCACCTCTTTAACACTTCAATGTTACTAATGCAAGAGGAAGAAACAGACCTGAATGAGAACTTGAAGAGTGAGATATTGGGCAAACTGAATGAGAGATATAAAGATGAAGATACTCAGTAGCTGCTAGATTTGGCATCTTGTTTGCACCCCCAATTACAAATGGACTTCATCAGTGCAGACATCAAGATCAAAGTCAAGGCCAGAGTGACATCAGAGATAATTCAATGCCAAGAGACCTGAAGATGAAGCTCTGAAGTGGAGCCCACAGTTGCTGACATGTCCGAGGCAAAGAAAGCCAAGAGATCCTTAGGAAGTTTCTTTAAACAAAGCAGAGCTGCAGCAAAGGGTGATTCCTCTATGACCCTTTATGGAACCTGTGGAAGCTGAGTGAAAAGTACCTGCGAACACACCTTCTATAGACAAAGAAGGAGATATACTTTCTTGGTGGAAATCACACAAGGTTAACTTTCCATGACTTGCCAAGCTTGCCCGCAAGTATCTGTCACTTGTCAATGTATTCTTGGCTAGAAATCTCTAAGTTAAGTAGTCTGTTAATAAAGTAACCACATGTTACACAATTGAAAAGATTCATTTCATCTTGTTTAGCCATGATGACCAACACTTTGTTTTACTTTGACACTGTTGCTAAGAGAAGTTAAGTTTAAAAACAGTTTGTTATGACAAAATGGTTTTAAGTTGATGTTTGTTATTTATTGCAAAATACTATTGTTATTTGTTAGTTCAGTTTAACCTTTTAAAAGTTATTTGTTTTATTTTTGAAAACAACTCAGGACTAGTGTATAGCTGCTTTTGTAGTTTTATAATTTTGTTTAAAATATGTTTACTATATTACTGTTTTGTGACAGGTGTCTGGACACACTTACAAGTAATCCAACTTAGACACCATTAACATATCCGACTATGCCACACAGTTTTATTAAGAGACTGGGAACTCTTGAGATCTACAGAAAATAGCACACAGGGTTCTTTAAATTGGGCAGTGAGTAAACACACAATGAAAGACACAACAGTAATTTCAGGAAAAGCAACAGTAACTTCTATTACACAAGACAATAATAAGTACATTAAAAAGATAAATGAACATAAACAAAAAAAAAACTAGCAATATCAGGTTCAAAATTCCTTATTTTTAAAAAGGAAAGCACACAGTCCACACTCTAAAAGTCTGTTAAAAACAAGAATTGGAGGATACAATCTTTAGTGGTGCAGAGCCCAGTTTGTGCACTGTGTTACCCCAACACTTAATCGTTCAACTGTCCACCGACGCACTCTGTTCACCGGACACTCGTTTCCCAACAGAAGTTGTGTCAAATCATTGAATCCCTGTCAGCGTCTCTTCGTCGTTCCTTTTATTTCCACCCTGGGCTCCTTGTGTTGCTGTGACCTAGGCACGCCTCATTTCTTATCTGCCAGCTTTGCTTGGTCCTTTCATGCGGCTTCCCTCTCTCGCTGGACCCACAACCGGTGTCTCCTTGTGGAGCTGTCTCTTCCTCCCTGGAAGTGTTGCCGTCCTTGTGCCTCACGTCGTGCCAGCCAGGTACCCTCGTCTGCCTACAAGCCTCTTTGCTCTGTCCGATTGTCTTGGCAGCGTTCTAAGTGGACTGTCCCACTCCTTGCCTTCTCCTGCCCAGAAGCTTAAATCTCCTTCAGTATCTGCAATTATCAGTTCTGGACAATCGGATTAATAAATGATACATCTAAATTTCCTGGATTTAACAAATAATGAAAACACAAGTTAACAAAATGTATTGTTACCAACCATTAATGAGTACAGATCTGCTGTTTAGAAACCAACATTGTCAAACATGTTAATTTCCAAGTCAGGTAAATACAGACATCCTCTAAGGAAGGAGCAGTTCTATTATCACAACTTGGTATTGCTTGTAATCTCAACCAGCCAAAAACTTCAAAGTGTTGACTCTTTTGCAATACAGCAAATACCTACATCCTGCAGACAGCCTTTTAACTTCTCACCCCTAGTCCCAACAATGGGTACCTATTGCTTCTTCATCTGCTGGATTTTAAATGTAATATTATATGTTTCTTTTCCTAAGAGACAAATGGATTGACCCAGTGTACAATAAATCTCGCCCTCTGACAGTTTACCAAAAAAGTAGTTTAATTTTGAAATTAAGTGTAAAATAGCATATTTTATTATTCATGTTAATTTGGTGTGTGAAAATGAAGCTTCCTTGCACCATATTTTAATGCTCTGTTTTAACCTCCTGTAGTCTTCTTTATCTGTTCTAGACAACATCCTGCTTCACTGATAGATGGGTTGAATGGCAAATAAAGCTTCATGAACAAATTGCAGTATTTTCTTACTCCACTAAATATAGAGATTACATGGCATTAGAGATAAAGACAAAAAGGTCAAACACTCAAAGTTTTTAAGAATCATTTTTCATTTTTAAAATTCTTATTTTCTATATAGCAGATGCACTCACATTCCAAGATCACCCTAAACATTCTATAATGGAAGGCAGCTAAAGGGCTTGAAAGAGGCGGCAGAGTGCACTGATCCATTCTCTCTTTCTTCTGCAGACCAACCATGGGAAATTCAGCCTGACATCACTTCCTCTAACCGGCTTTATAAACGTCATTTTGTGTGTTTTCAAATCAGTTCAGTTGTGGACTCAGCTCTGTAAAGAGATATTGTTGTTTTTTATTCTTTGCTCTACCAAATCTTCAAGTATATGGGGTAGCTACCCCAAACTCATTTGAGGTGTCCTTTGCATCTTTTGACAGCATGCATACATCTATAGTATGTGAACATAATTTTTAATTACATTAAATGAAAAAGCAAATATTTATGAGAAAGGGAAGGTCAAATTAAAAAAAAAGCTAATTCAATGAAAATTCCATAAAGTGGTGTAATTTCCATAACAAAATGATTGTCCTGGTGTACTTCATTGTAAATCACTGAACCTTTCTCACTGCTTTTCAGCTCTTTGGAAAATTTGGTTAATCCAAAATAATGAGTATTGTGAAACATGTGCAAACAAGAGACTGTTTTGAAAATTCTGAGATAGGGTGGTCTCACTGAAGCTGGATTTATAATACTGTATATGCAGTATGTCTGGAGACAACCATGAGTGAATTTTGCCTGAAACTGGGTAGGATGAATTAGATAATTCATCGAGTATCACATTTCTAAACCAATCCAACACCTCATAAAGGCAGTGCTCAAAGTAGATCAGTGACTTTGACCTGCAAAGATTAGAGTTTCTCCCATTAACCTGGTCTGATAGACAGAAATCTTCTCTTTTTACGATGAACCATCTATAGTTGAAAAGTCTCCTAAAAAACCCCATTAGACATTGTGAACGCTAGGGCTCACTGTTGCCCCTTAACATTAGAGTTACCAGAGCCTACGAAAAAACTTGTAGATCCGTCCCACCTTAAAACGCTTCACACCTCTCCGTCTCGTCCTTTGTCTTCTAAATTTGTGGCTAAGCGGCAAACAGCAAGCAGCCTACTATCATATCGCCCACCAGCGCACAGTTTTCTCAGCTCAAGTCTGTTTACCTGCGTGTCAGTTGCTTGGAGTTGTATAGAACGAGAAGTCAAGCAAAATGACACCTTTTATATAAATACTATATCGTTATTTGGAACACTTGCATTTCATGTGTGTTCTTTGTCTACATAGATCTATGCACACACATCGTTAAAAAAGAAACGTTTTTCATGTTTTAGTCATAATTGACAAAATGTTGACATGAAGTTTATAATGTGTGAAGCCTGAAGTCCAAATATCAAAGAAACAGTTTGACAAAAAGTACAAATATAATAGAACAAGTGCGCTTTTATTCAAAAATATAACTACAGAAAAACAACCAGTGTTAGAATGCGATATTGACACACATTTGCAAAGAGCGCTGTGGTGGTGCAGCGGTATCAGCTCTTTACTGGTAGTCTGAACTTTATGGGTTCGATTCCAGATGAGTCTGTTTTGAAAAGTGAGCTGCACCTATTCTTTCTATTTTAAAATAAAAACATAGATTTGATTCAAGTCTGTAACAGCTGGTGTAATTTATGATACTTGTAAAGGTTAGCTTTTTTTTTTTATTTTGTTATTCTCTCAGCCGCGTTCATGATCCCAACTCAAACTCAGCCCCCCGCCGCATTTGACACTGCTGTTTTCTCAGACGCGATACAACAGAGGTAAACTCAAATCATGATAATGGTTCTACATCGGATCAAGAATGCACTTTTGCCATCGCTGTACTTTGTATATGTACACGGGAAGCACTGCACTCGTGACTTTATGCTGTAGGAAGTAAGTAAATAAATAAAGGTAATAACATTAGATCTGGCTCTTACATACAAAGGACGGTGCATGCGCCCAAAACATTAACATTTACATGTTACATAAAAGCCAGATCTAATGTTATTACCTTTATTTATTTACTTACATGATTACAGTTCTACATCGGATCAAGAATGCACTTTTGCCATTGCTGTACTTTGTATATGTATATGGGAAGGTCTGCACTCATGACTTTACGCTGTAGGAAGTAAGTAAATAATAATATCAATATAGTAATAACAATAATTTTATTATTATATACCAGCTTCCCTGTCTGCCTATCATATAGTGCCTTTCCTTCCTATCTATCTATATATCTATCCTCTTAGCTGTTTTTTTTATATATCTATTATACAGTGCCGTATGGGGTGTCAAACAGGCAATTACAATGATTTTCGGAATATATAAAGTCAAAACTTGAATATATAAATTAATTCCTGAATATATAAAGTCGGTATCAGAATATATAAAGTCATTACTGAATATATAAAGTCAGAGTTAGAACATATATATAATATACTGTATATATATAATTTTTAACATACATAGCAGTATGTACAGCTCTTTATACATTTTTTATTAATTTTAATGCCTATTTTTTGTTTTATTTTACTTTTTTCAGTTTTTTCTAAAAATGACATTTAATTAGTTCATTTCAAAAATACTTTTAGAATGTTGTGTTTTGTCCCAGAAGTATATTGTCCAGCTGTCCGTTGCTAAATGGATGCACCATAAATATATACAGCCTTAACATGCAATTTTAAGCATTTGCTGCACACTGGGAGATTCCTAGAAATTGGAAGCTAGCAAATGTTTTCCAGTAATCAATTTAATTTTCATTGCAGCAGACATATTTTTTGTAACGATGTTGCTGGTTAGATGGCCACTCGCATGTTTCTCACTGACATTGTTACATGAATGTTCTTTAAAATGACTGTGTGATACATTAATCACACTTTCATTGATTGCTCTCATGAAAACAAACTACTGTCCAGCAATTATTCCTGCATTGTGACCGATGACCGCTGGGATAGGCTCTAGCTACCTTAGAAACAAATATCGTAAATTACTTTTCTTATGTGTTATACATTTATTTAAGCCAAACAAGCCTATACTCCAGAGCAAATACAGCGTAAAACCAAAATTTTTAATCAAACAAACGTTTCGACAGAAATGTTACTGTACTGTTTTTGACATTTTCTAAAAAAGCCTATTCTGGATAAGCTTCTTGAGAAGATGGATGGATGGATGGATGGATGAAGTGCACATAGATCTGTTAATACATTTGGCTGTGTTTTTGAGATATTAATTTTCTGGATTTTACCAAACATTTTTTGACAGTATCCGTGTGTTTTGATCTCTGCATAGCCCTTTCCCTTTTGGTTTCTCGCTTAGTACTTCTTTATTTCATAGTTATATTTTCTAGGAAAAAAAACATTAACTTGCCAGTTTTCACCTAAAGCATAACACTTTGAATAGATTAGGAGCTGATTAAAGTAGGCTGATAGCCATGTTGACTTCATGGTATCACACAGGTGAGGTGAAGTCCATAGAGGAGCTTCATAACTAGCTCTCTTTTTCAAGTTAGTCATAGAGCCAGTCAGGGATTTTTACAACTATATGCTGTTTTCTTTCATTTTTACATGCCAACTGCACATGAAATAATTTTTCATGTGTTCATACACACATATAATTGCACGCAGGATCTAGGGCAGAACTAGGGAAAAATGAACAGATGGAATAGTAAACATATGGAAGTTAAAGGATGTGTAGGCATGTGGTGTTAAGGGTCCACAGCTCACTGAGCACAGGCCATTTTTAATAAATAATCGATGTGCTCACGGCTTAGCGAGGGGACGTTGGGCCATAGTGGGCCGCGGGACGATCCGTAGAGTGTGGGCGTTTCTCACCTAGTGCACAGGTGAGGAACTGCCCACATTCATGATTGTCCCGTGGCTAATGCTGCAGCTGCTGTGGCCCTCGTCATTTTAAAAAGAAGCGCGAGTCGGTTTTAGGGGAAAAAAGTGGAGAGAGAAAGGAAAAGAGAGGACGGAGGTTACCGGGAGCAGGAGAGGAAGCAGGTCGGTGAAAGAGAGAGAGAGCCGCGAAGAGCGAGCGGACGGGCGAGCGAATGAGCGCTCGTGGACAGCTGCGCAGAAGCTGGGTGTTAGGCCGACACCCACGTGTTTGTGTTGATGTCGCTCCCGCTGAGCGATCAGGTAGCGGGAGTGACCAGGGAAGGCGACTGGCCGCAGAGAGGCCATGGAAAGGCAGCGGAAGTCGGGAGACTTGGTGGTGGGAATCCCCAACGTGAGTGACCTGGCCGTTGTGGGAAACCAAGTTCTCCGGGACTGGGATGAGTGCCATACCGAAGCCAGGGATCGGGAGGTCTCCAGTCTCGTGCGTGTGTTTCAGGAGGGCAGCTGCAGAGAGCGTCTTGCCTGCTGCGATGCCCAAACGGGATTAGCAGGTGAGACGCTAACAGAAGAGCACCAGGTTTGCTGTTGGTTTTAAGACTGCTTCCTAAAAAGATTTTAACCTCTCGTTTTTAAGGATGTGTTTGATTTTCTATTTATTGATTTTTAACCTCCACGTGTTCTTTTTATGGATTATTTATTTAATGAATTTTGAAGATCTGCACTATTTATGGAACACTGTTTTTGTTTTGTTGATTTTTAATAAAAGCACTGTTGCACTTTTTTTTTGCACCACCCCTTGCTCAAGTGTTTATTTGCCTCCATTGACTAGCTCACTCGGTTTCATTATCGACGGTGTGGGGTTCGAGTGCTTCCAATAGCAAAGGGAGTGTGGAGCCAGAACCTACATCGTCACAAGGCAGACTAAGTAAGTTGCCCTGCAATGGTATATTTATGTGCCTGTGGCATGAAGAAATTATGCTGCAATTACTTATTTTAATGAGGCACATTAAGTGATTAAGACAGACAGTTTTCAAAGAGATCCCCAAGGATATTCTTGTGCACACCTATTAATGAAAGTAAGAAAGTAAATTCTTAAAGTATAATCCTGTCTTTTCTGATGACAATGAGACATGGCACAAGTTTGGGGCATAACTGGACAGATTTAATTTGAAGTCTTAAGTAATAATGTGTGGCATCTGGCCGGGGCGGGAGCCCAGCCGGGACGCCCAGGAGGACCGGAGGAGGGCTTGTGCCTCCTCCAGACCACGAGGGGGCGTCCGCCCTGGTTATGTTGGGGGCCTCGGGTAAAGGGCTTGGAAGCCCAGCCCTGTAGGGACCCGTGGCCACCGCCAGGCGGCGCCCCGGTGCCTGAATATCCCTGGGGGGAAGACGACAGGGGTTCCTATTTAAGGGGCCGCCTCCCTTCAGTCGATGGTGGAAGTCGGGTGGAAGAGGACGGAGCTAGAGAGAGGACGGGAGGCGGCCAAGAGAGAGGCATTTTGACTGTGTGGCCTGGACATTTGGGGGAACAGTGCTGGAGGCACTGGGAAGTGCACTGACATCACTATTGTAAATATTAGTATAATAAACGTGTGTTGGGTGAACATAAGATGTCCGTCTGTCTGTGTCCGGGTTCAAGTTCACAAATGTCAGTACCACTATTAGCTCATTAAATGACACATTTGTGCCTTTGCCTATTTTCAGTGTTTTTATGTATATGTTAATGTTCTTCTGTAAAAAAAAAAAAGTTGTGTACTCCAAAAATTAAATCAAATACCCCTTTCCCTGTACATAAGCTTTTCAAAATGCCTATTTTGTATGGCATAATATAACTGCCTGGAATGACTAACATTAACTAATATTAAAGCAGGAGAAATTTAGCCAACAACAATAATTTTAGCTGGCATGTAACGTCACATTTTTGACAGCTTTTGTAAAGCACCACCAATGGATTATTTTAATGATAATTGCATATGTCACACACGTGCGCATGAGAGGCAGCTAAAGGGCTTGAGTAAGGGCAATTCTGAATCAGACCAGGATGTGACAAAGTGCACTAACTCTTTTTCTTCCTTTCCTGCAGACCATTCACATGAGATTCCGCCTGGTCCTCTTGACGTCACTTCTGGGTCTGAACCTATGGAAGAAGACCTTGCTGGCTCTGGCCCCTGTGATGTCATGTCCGGGCTCGAGCCTATGGTTCAAGACCCTTATGAGCTGGACCCCTCTGACCTTACTTCCTGTCCTCCCCTTTAAAAGCCTCCACCTTTTCCCTATTCCCTAAGTTCTGTTTTGGAGTCGGTTTTGTGCACATCAGTACTGCTTACATTTTCGCAACTTTGCAGCCAGGATACCAAATACAGTATACGGGTGGCTGCCCCAAACCTTGCTATGACTCAGAGTGGAGTTTGTGACAAATGATAAAAGGCACCTCTTCAGTTTTGAAATGATTCTGAAATGTCACATGGCATAAAACTACAAAGTGTGAGTTGTATAGTTTAAATGCATTGAAGTCAAAACCCAAAACAAAAATATTGGAAGAAAAATACAGTACAATTAAACAAAAAAGTGTACTTATTCCTTGACTGACACCTTAATTCGAGGCGACTTGTAACATCTGAAATACAATTGGTTACACTTCTTTTGTCTTTTCAATTGGAGCACAGGCAGGTGAAGTGACTTGCTGAAGGTCATACTGTGTCATTAGCAGGATATGAACCCACAACCTCAGGGTTTGACGCCCTAGGCTCGACGGTTTTATCACTATACCACCGTGTCTGTCAGATACAGTGCATGATTCTTTATTGTTTTGCAATATGTGCCAGCTCATGTTTTGCCGGTCATTTTAAATGGGCAAAGCTCTAGTAAAATGAAATCAAATTAAACTGTTCTCCTGTGCTACCTTGGAAACAAATATTGTAAATTACATTACTTATGTGTTATATATTTATTTAAGCCAAACAAGCCTATACTCCAGAGGGAATACTGTGTAAAAGCAAAGTTTTTAATCAACTGAACATTTCGATAGAAATGTTATTGTACTGTTTTTGACATTTTCTAAAATACTGCAAAACTATGAGAGAATGACTTTTCTAAAATTTATCAGCAGTTTTTTTTTTTCTTAAAATTAGCTTAGGAATAATTGTGATATTGAATAATCCCTTCATTAACATTAAATATTTTCAGGTTGAAATTTAATATGTCTCTGACTGTAAAAGGCAATTAACTAAATTGCTTCCTTAGGCACACACATTCCCTTTTTATGATCCAACAAAATGTTCTGCACATAAAGGGGATATTTACCTTTTTATCACAATATTTTTTGGAGTATACTCAAAGACTGTCAACATTAATTGCTGTTTAATGGTCATATGTACCTTAATGTCTCCTCCTTTTTGAGTGACATTAATTTGTCCCTTAGGGGAAATAAGTTTTGCCTAAATATTCACTTATAAAGTTTACCTGTTTCCAGAAATATGTATTCTTAAAATTAATTGTAGTACAATGGTGTTGTACTGTGTTAGCAATTATGAATGTAGAGAAAAGCCAAGAAAAATGACACATTTTATTGGCTAACTAAAAAGATTACAATATGCAAGCTTTCGAGGCAACTCAAGCCCCTACTTCAGGCAAGATGTAATACAGAAACTGAAGTTCCCTGTGTTTATATACACACACTAGGACAAGAAACAACATTGGTAAATCTTTAAATGAGAAATCTTAAATGTAAAAAATTAATAGGTTCATTCAGGCTAAGATTAATTTAACAAGAGAGAGAAGAACAATTCTTATCAAAGATCTTGACCATACATTGTTCTAGTACTCTGTGTACTATATTAATGGCACTTTATTAAGATTATGGTTTTTATCTTAATAAGAATTAGAACTATGGGAAAAAATATTGATTTCCAAAGATGAGTCCTTCTGCAATTGCTCATGTAACTCCCATACTTCATGTTGCATTACTACAGGCGACATGGGAATATTTGCTACATCCATAACCTGGAGTACAAAGCCATAATAAGTTAAATAATGTCTTCACTTGTAAGCTTAACAAAGTTAAATAGTCATACAACATGTGCCCTAGGATACTCCAAATGAAATGTGAGGTAATGACTGTGGGTGAATGATGCAGTTTAACTCATGGGGAAAACAAAGTTGCCCATTTAACTTCCTCTAGTGAGTTAAGCCAGATTAAAGTCCCAACAGGCATAATCAGAAGGCCTTCAGTGATATTTAATCAGTAGTAATGGTGAGCTACAAGTACAAAGTGCTGAAATTGAGACTCACTGCTGGTAAATTTGTTAAGATTTGTGACATTAGAACTCAACACAGTTACCAACTGGCTATTCCAGAGATGTACATATAAAAAAAGAAAATGAACCAAAAGGATTGACAAGTAATTTAAAATGAATTTTGAAGTTTGAGGTGTACATTGCACTACACTAGACACTAGGCCTAGTCAACACTAGGCAACAGTCAGCTGGAAACAGACACCATCTATCGCTGTCTCTAGCTTCTAATATGCTTCTTAGTGGTCAGCATTCTGGCAGTAGGGAGGGGTTCGATAATTGGGAGGGACGGCTCCACACACACAGTCTAAGATGTTTATTCCTTGGGAGGAATTTCTGCTTACAAGTGTAAGTGCACTGTGGCATGGTGGAAGAGATGATATTGAAGGGTTTTGTGATAGGCCGTATCATTGGACATTGAGAAAGATTATAACTAACTAGCGCGGTCCTTGATACCAAAGGTCCAGTGGGCCACTAGTGGACCACTAGAAGGCTAAAAGAGCGGTCTGTCAACAGACACCACCAGTGACTGCTGAAATTTTGCAGATTGGCTTTTGGTGGCCCGCTAGCAGCAGCAGCTGACAGCTGGTCCTCGGGTGGCAGGAGAACATTTGCCAAAAGAAACTTGCCCTTCAGCCACTATGTGCGTTTTCATTTTATCTTAATATTAAATACTGTTGTTGGCAGTTCATTAATTGACCGCCACTCATGTAGGGAAAAATGTAAATAGACAACAACACACTTAATAAAAGTCTTGATATTTTTATTACAGCAAAGAATGTGCAACAACAACAATAGTCTATATATATATAAAAGCCAAATACTACTGACTCACTCAGCACGAAATCTCCTGAAACATGAGGACTTAGGACTTGAAATTTGAAATATAGGTTACCCTTGGCCCATAGGTGCTCGGTAAGAAACGGTTTTAAAAATTTTGTGGTCCAAGCGCGTTTTGTCTGTATGTCTGTCCGCTTTTCACAAGTGAATTACTTAACGGATTTACAGCTGGTTGTTTTCTATAATTTACTTCAACTTCCAATGTATTTATGCAAAACCAAGAGAGTGTCTGAGAGCCAAGAGCAGGGGGGCGGGGCCTTCCTCATTCACTCGCCAGCCACTGTTCGAGTTGGTCTACGTCTTGCCACGTGTTGGCTAGCTAGTGATACCTGTTTGTTCAGCAGACATTATCATCTACAGATTGTTAAGGAGTAACGTCTGACGTTTTTGAGACAGAGAGTAGAGCTCCATGTGTTTTAGTGGGTAGCTGCTGATTGCCAGAGATATCACGGCCATCTGCTTTTCTCCCCACGTGGGGAACGCTCTCCCATCAGAGCAGAACATGATCAGATATAGTGCCAATGTCTATTGATTTTTAAAGTTTGTCCTGTTTCATTACTATGTTGCCACCTACCCATCCAATGCCTGTCACCAGTGCGAAAAATCCACGGAGGAAACACTGCCACCTCCCCGCCAGCGTGAAAACTCGAGACTGAGTGTAAAACTGCTGCTTTTGACAGTCAGTAGAAAATTTAGCTTCTCAGTTAAAATACCAGAGTTCTAGAAGTGTTGTTCCCAAAGAATTAATAAATACACCAATAAGATCTAGGCAACAGTTTTTAACATTGATGTATATTAAAATGCAATATTTTTAAATTGTGGTAAATTCTTGGTTTATCAGAAATATTTGTTTCACTTAACATTTTCAATGACCCATTTTTGCTAATAAGTTGGCCCAATATTTAAGCCCCTTACCTGCTGTCAAAACAATTTGACTATTCCACATCAGATTGAAACAAAAATATTAATAAACCCTTAAAGAGTGAACATATTGGCCTAAATTGTATATATGTTTTGTTTTTACTCAAAGTAACCAAAACTGTGACCAAATTATGTCTTCCAATACAACTCGGAGTCCTATCACATGCAAAGGTTTGCTGATGACACTGCTATCGTAGGCTGCATCGTGGGCAGGCGGAAGAGTATAGGAACCTAATCAAGGACTTTGTTAAATGGTGCGACTCAAACCACCTACAGCTGAACACGAGCAAAACCAAGGAGCTGGTGGTGGATTTTAGGAGGACCAGGCCCCTCATGGACCCCGTGATCATCAGAGGTGGCCGTGTGCTGAGGGTACAGACCTATAAATATCTGGGAGTGCAGCTGGATGATAAATTGGACTGGACTGCCAATACTGATGCTCTGTGCAAGAGAGGACAGAGCCGACTATACTTCCTTAAAAAGCTGACATCTTTCAACATCTGCAATAAGATGCTGCAGATGTTCTATCAGATGGTTGTGGCAAGTGCGCTCTTCTACACGGTGGTGTGCTGGGGAGGCAGCATAAAGAAGAGGGACGCCTCATGCCTGGACAAACTGGTGACGAAGGCAGGCTCTATTGTAGGCACGGAGCTGGACAGTTTGACATCTGTGGCAGAGCGACGGGCGCTGAGCAGGCACCTGTCAATTATGGAGAATCCACTGCATCCACTGAAAAGTATTATCTTCAGACAGAGGAGCAGCTTCAGCGACAGACTGCTGTCACTGTCCTGCTCCATTGACAGACTGTGGAGATCGTTCCTCCGCCACACTATGCGACGCTTCAATTCCACCTGGGTAAACGTTAACATTATACAAAGTTATTTTCTGTTATATCAGCATTTTTATCACTCTTTAATTTAATATTGGTTTTTATCAGTATGCTGCTACTGGAGTATGTGAATTTCCCTTTGGGATTAATAAAGTACCTATCTATCTATCTTTAGGTATTTTTTGGTGCATAGTCACAATCTAGATCAAAGCTATGGGGTGAAAGGTCACATACAGCTAAGCTGATAGGTTGGTGTCACGCCAGTGTTAATGATTGGCCAGGTAGATCAACTTGGCAGATAAAACAGTAGGGGTTGTCTTTTGACCGTCTGTACAGCATTATTTGATTCCTTCAATGATTTTTCTGTGATTTCTGCTTGTGCCATTTTTTCACATTTGATTTTGATAACTTTTTTTCTGTCCTCTTGATTCTGTCCTGGAAGAAGGAGGAAGAAGATGAGTTGTCTAATTGCAAGTTTTTGTTACTTTTTCATAATCCTTATTTTTGAGCCACATAAATACTGTACTGAATTTTTGTTTTCTTGCTGGCATTTTAATAAAGATTTGTTTTCTTTTGGATATCTTTTGAATTCTGAGTCTCCAATTTACACCGCTGATCTGGTTGGACACATTACAGACGCCCAGAGTTTGAGAGTGTGCAGAGGTGCCTTTATTGTTTTAGAATGTCTATTACAGGTGTTTCCTAGTAGAGCTCTGGATTTGGGTGGAAGTATGTTAGCTAGCGTCATCCCAAGAAGCTGCAGATCTGGCAGACCGGTACCTACACAGCAGAAGAACCTAAAACCCCTAGTTACGAGTATAATGCGAATGATCATTTGTCACAGTTGTTACCAACAGGGTCACATCAAGAGATTTTGCCCAGCTAGGCATAAGGAAGCACAAACATTTTAAAGGTCAAGCCCCCTACCTAAAAAGCTTCTTAGAGGGAAGTAACTTGGGGTGATACATGCAGAGCGGTGGTACAAAAGAGTAGTCCTTTGGCAAAGGCAAGCCTGGGGATAGGTGGACATAGTGAGGAACTATGAGAAGGGGTAGACAATGGGTTGGTTCTAGTTCTGTATGAGCTGGATGTGCCAGGCAAGAAGATGGAGCTGAAACAGCAGAGATTTCGGGTGGAAGCTCCAGAAGCAGTCCTGGGAAAGGCAATGGTGCAGGGTGCAAGCCAAGTGCGTGGCTCTGCATCACTAAGCCAGGAGAGATAAGGCCTGGACACGTGGAGTAAGTCCCAGATACAGGAAAGACTGGAGAAGCTGAAGGTCCTACATCAAGAGAAGAATGGAGCCATCAATCTGTCCATTTTCTTGGGTAAAGCCGTTGACTTACCAAGCAATGTGGCTTCCACTCAGCATGGCAATCCAAGCCTGAATACATGCTTTGACAAAGCTGCCCAAAGACACCAGGGTAAGACTGGGGAGATGTTTGTTATCCAGAATCACTGTACCACTTCAATGAGTGTGGAGAGCAACTGGCACTGCCGACCTGTTTGCATTAGTGGGTTCTGTAAATGAGCCATAGTACCCCCTAGGGTAGGCCATTGTGGGCCAATGAGAAAAATAGCCAGGATCTCAAATTACTTTTATTGGCCAGGTTGGACAAGAGATGTGAATAATTGGGTCAAAAGGATGGATAATAATAATAATAATAATAATAATAATAATAATAATTTATTTTTATTTATAGGTGCCTTGTAACACATTAATAACAACAGTCACAATATAAAGTTAATAAAATATTACAGTACAATAAAACCAGAATAAATACAATAATAAAAGTAAATGTAAATATATAAATGAAAATTTATGTCAAACAGAATAAGCTAGCTGAAAAAGATGTGTTTCAAGGTGAAATTTAAAGGTAGGAAGAGAGTCAATATTACAAATATCTTGTGGGAGAGAGTTGCAGAGGTGAGGGGCCGCTCATGTGAAAGCTATAAACCTCATGGTGGTCAAGAAAGCAGGAGGTATGATATGATTAATAGAGGAGGAAGAAATAAGGATACGGGAAGGAATGGAGAAATGAAGAAGATCAGAAAGATAAGGAGGTGCCAGAATATGGAGTGTGTTGTAAATAATAATAAGAATCTTAAAATGAATTGATATTTAACAGGGAGCCAGTGAGGCTGCTGAAGGACAAGAGTAATGTGTTCTATGGAAGGGGTTGTGATAATAATACGAGCTGCAGCATTCTGAACCAATTGAAGTTCATGAAAGAGTTTTTGAGGAAGACCAGAGAGGATGGAATTACATTAATCAATAGGAGATGTAACCAGAGCATGAACAAGAATAGCAGTACTGGTGGCTGAAAGAGATGGCTGTAAATGGCTGATATTACATAGATGGAAATATGCAGACTGAGTAATATTATTACACCTCACATTTTAAGGTGCTATCAAAAATGACACCTAAGCTCTAACCTGAGAGGAAAAACAGATTAGAGAATTATTAATAGTCAATGAAATATTATCACATTTAGCCAAAACAGATCTAGTTCCTACCAGAAGAATCTCTGTTTTATCACTATTTAATTTGTGAACATTAGCAGACAACTGTGATTTAACTTTGTGCAGGCAGTTAGAGATGGAAGAAGGTGGGAGTTTTGAAATAGGCTTAGTAGACAGCATAATGTTATCAGCATAACAGTGAAAATGAATATCAAATTTCCTAAAGAAATTGGGAAACACCAGAAACAATTGGACAAACTTGTGATCTGAAATTTTTTAATTTTACAAACTGTTGTACAATCCAAGAAATAAGATTTAAACCAGGCATGTGGAGTGCCAATAATACCAATCAATTTTAATCTCTCAAGGAGAGCTCAGATCAAGGAGCACAAGTATGGTTAACAACCCAGCGTCAGCTGCCATCGGCGGATCATTAGTGATGTTGACCAGGGCTGTCTCTGTATTGTAAAATGGACAAAAGCCAGACTGATATTGTCCAAACAAATGATTATCAGTAAGGTAAGAGTGAACATTCACAGCAACAGTTTTTTTCAAATTTTTTTGAAAGGAAAGGTAAATTTGAGATTTGACGATAATTATTTAGGTTGTAGGGATCCACACCAGATTTCTTGAGAATTGGAGTTATCACGGCCATTTTAAGAGATAAAGAAATATGAGCAGAGATAATCGATGATGTATTAGAGTATATGTTTTTAGTAATTTTTTTTAGGATTGTTAATAGATCTCTGGGATTAAAGTACCTGAGCAGTGGTGGTGAATTAGCATTGAAAACTATTTGGGGTGGTGTAGTCAGTACTCTAAATATTTAAGAGGGGGCAAAATGGGAGTGTCTGGGTTTAAACACATGCATATGTTTTTGGGTTGAAGTTTATTTATTTTAATACTCGCTAGCTTTGGAGATTGTTAGCTTTGGATTGTTATTATCAGATATCCTTTAGGGTCTGAGGCTCCAATTTACACCACTGATCCATTTGGTTACATTACAGATGCCTGGAGTTTGAGCATGTGCAGAGGTGCCAGTGCACATGGCATCACAGGGTTTAGTTATTGTTTAATGTTTGATTGCATTTTTTGTATAGGATTTTATGAACAGAGCCTAAATTTCCCCTGGGGCTGTTGTGTTAATTTAGTGTCGCCATGTGAATATACCTTTTTATTTTGCCTAGCACTCCATGGGAAAACTAATGACCTGCCATCAACTCTCTGTTAAATTTCACTCTGTTAGTCCCATTTTTTATTATTTCCCTTCAGTCTCTTTCTTATTACTTTTATTATCTTTGAATGTTTATGGCCTTCAATTGAACATCAAAAGGTTCAGCATGCTTGACTATTTGTGGCATAAGAGGACTGATGTGGCTTCATTACAGGAGATGAAGTTCCAGACTGATATGCACTAACTTTGTAATAAGTGCTACTTGTTGTTGTGTCAGTCTAAGCTGACTTAAACTGAACAGTGAGAAAATAGAGAACACACAGGATGAAGAAATTAATCAAAGTCAGGGAACAGAAAAAGGGTTGTAACTGAGAGTAAGTGTAACCATAGGACCAAAATCAAAGATCATAGTTAAAAAGAAATGTGAAGCTGAGCTGAGATCAAGAAATACCAGAAAGAGTCACACAGAAAGAATTCTTGTTTTGAAGTCCAATCACACAAATGAAAATAAAAATAACATATTAGTACAATAATTTCACATAAAAACCCCAAGATCTGACTAGGATTCTTAACAAATCCGTTTGCTTCACCATTTTTTATTGTTCTACTGGGCCTTTTGTCTCTCCTTATCTTCCACCAGTGGTGGTGTCTCTCAGAATCTAAATTCTGCATCTCTTTTACATCTTGGCAAGCTTAATTTTTCAATCTTACTCTACTGGCACTCTTAGCAGTGACGGTCAATGGGTCATCTGGTTCTTAAATTACAGAATTGCACGCTCTGGTGCAACGTCTACAGGGCCATATGGCTTGTAATGGCCAATGCACTCTTCTCATTTCTACCTAAATTTGATCACAACAAGACCTAATTTCCAGATTGATTTCCCACCTACGTTTTTCTGAGATAATTTGTATGTGTGGATGGGTTTTTATCATTGTCTTTATTTTACAGGATATTTTCTGATTATTATTTTTTTAGTCATTATTAAAATTAGAATTCCTGTAAATACTTGATCACAATAAAGTCAACTGGAACCATATGTTTAATGTTCTTGTTCAAGAGTCTGAATAAACGGCAACCACTTGGATATCCAATTCAAATATAGAGATATAATGCTAGAGCATATCCCAACAAAGCAAGAATAAGTTCTGAACAGGGTACTAGTCCATCACAGGTCAAACACACATGCACACACACATTGGGAGACAATTTAACATTTTGATTTTCTGGAAGAAAGCCAGAGTACCCGCTGGAAGCCCATACAGACACTTGGAGAACATACATACCAGCTCCACTCAGGGAGAACCTGGGACTTGAACCTAAAACACTTAATATCATTCAAAACTGCAATAGATTCCTGAGCAATTGTCATGGAGTGCCAGATCCTCAATATTTTAAATAATAGATCCTTATATGTTTATTATATTTTGCATATACAAACAAGATGAACTAAATTTAGAAGGGAAATTAACATCAAAGCATCTTCTTTTCCTGATCTGAACATCATCAAAAGCATTTTATGAATAACACCCATTTCTAATTCAAAAGCCTCCCCAGGTCAACATCCAATCCTTGACATTTTCTGTAAGCTTTTTCTAAAGACTATATCAAGACTCTTTCTATCAATTTTATTTTCTATCATATCTTGTTCTACTGTTATTAGTATTATTATTATTCATTAATAAATACCACTTTGCTATTACATTTTCTATATTTTGTTCTTGTATCTACAGTAATTGAAATAATAAATTGAAAATTAAGACACCTGAATGAATAGTTTGTCACATTAATTGCTCATAAGGTTATCAAGATTAGATGTCACTCCTCAAAAGAAAGACAACTGTGGTAAAAGCAGGTCATATTGTTTGGTCAGGTAAGTGGCATATAGCCAAAAGAGTTGCACTTTTAATTGTGTCTTGATGACACCTACAAGTTTGTCAGTGCTGGTGATAGTAAGTTATTAAGCAGAGACTCCTACATAATATTGTGTGATGCATTTAGGCATTGTCTAAATTAAGATATCTACAGTATGCATGAATCTGAAGGGGTTCTAAGTAC
This sequence comes from Polypterus senegalus, assembly GCF_016835505.1. Classification (NCBI taxonomy): domain Eukaryota; kingdom Metazoa; phylum Chordata; class Cladistia; order Polypteriformes; family Polypteridae; genus Polypterus; species Polypterus senegalus. The sequence goes on along the minus strand of NC_053158.1, from coordinate 136,977,785 downwards.
AGTAGAATATTGCAGGGTGAGTGACAATTAGGCTTTCACCTGAAACTTTGTAGCATCCCCATGTGTATGTGTATTAAACTTAAGGTGTGAGAGTAGGCCAACCTAGTAAGGGAACCATGATAGTACCGGTATATCACTACCTTTAGAAATACTTAGTTTAAGCTTTAGTAAAGCTGCGAGAAATACATTTTTAGGATGCAGCATGAGGAAATGATTTTTTTTTTTTTTAAATTAGTATGAAAAGCAAGTTACTTGACGCATGTCTTAAGATAAAAAAGTTTTTCAAATGAGCTCCACCATTAACAATACAATAGTTTAACTTACCTGTTTCAAGAATTCAATTAACCAAGTTAAAAAAGAAAAAAAAGGTAAATTATTCCTAAATAAAATGAAAACACTATTTGTATTTTATACAGGTGCTACATATAAATAATGGTGAAAATTTTGGTGACAGTCCAGTTTGAAAGAACCGTGGTCTAGCAAACATATCCTTCACAATACCAGTAGATGGAACTTGAAAATCCACTTTAAAATAGTGTGTCAAGAAGGAGTTCTTCCTCACTTAGGTACATACAGTATTAAACTTACTGCAAAATCTTCTTTACAGCTCTGTTACAGATTTAGATTCAATGCATGCTGTAACAGTGAACACGCAATGACCCAAAGAGCAGTTGTTCATGGCCATTGAAACTTCATTTAGTGTACATCACTGCCAAAGCACTATATATTCGCCCACATAAATCACGTACCCTTCATAAAATCTTGAATATTATCAAATTCTTCTACATTATTTTCATTTTTACATTTGAATCTAGCGGCACAGTCCTTTTATCTCACAAGCGTGTCTGTGTCATTCCCTCCTCCATTCCCATTTCACATCTCTTTGCTGTCAGTTTTTGACTGTTAGATTGTTTATTAGGTAATAAGATGGGAGATGGGGAATACTTAATTTCATTTTCATGCCACGGAAACAAAAGCTTTCATTGATACATCAATGGTGTTTCACATACTGCGCTAAATAGCTTGCTAAATAGCGGGTGACATACATTTCAGCACAGAATTCATACAGGGATAAACTTGGGTAGTTTTACTACATAAACATATGGTGACCAATCCCAAGCATGATACAAATAGTTTAAGAAACAACAGGTCAATAGCATCTGTAGTCCGTGATAGTAAATAATTACTCAGGCACCTATGGAGAGCATTCCCTTCTCCAAATCATCATCAAAACTAATGCATTTGATTTTGGGGGTTAAAATATGTGAAAATCTGTAGACATTTATGCACCAGAAATGTTGTAGTTTCTTTATTTGCTGCTGAATTATATGTGTACATTTTCCTCACATAGGATGCTGTATGTTAGACATAAGGTACATTGTCCTTGTTTATGTAGTTTGTGGAAAGTGGGAAGGATATCTTTTAAATTTCCATTTAAAAAGTTTACAGTATCTTAATGTTTTTGTACCTGGATTTTATATAAAAATTTCCACAGCACGCACCATTAGATTAAATATGTCCTGAATGACACAGTACGTTTGCAGAAGAATCAGAAATACAATTGGCTCAACCTCAGCACAGCATGTACAAGACATTAATGTAATTGCCAATTTCCACCACATCCTCCATATTTTAAAGAGTAAATTAAAGAAAAAGTAAAATTAAGGCTAGGTTCAAGGTGAAAGTTTGATGCATAACAGAGTCAAAACCTTTCATATGCAATCTCTTTTATTAGCAAGAACCATTCTACGATTTTGTGGGGAAGTTTCTTTTTACATTTTTAATGAAGACTGATCTTATCAAGTGTCTTAAGCAGGAAGGCCAAAGTCATAATCCACAGTGCATTTAAAATCATATGTGGTGTATTATCAGTCTTTCTTTTAATACAGACTCATTAAAAACAAGGCTACCATTAAATATCAGACAAACTTGAGGATAACAGAAACCACGCCCAATGTAATTAGAATATAAAAAAGACAAAATGACTAAAACTGATCAAAGCTGAAATACAGAATTAGATAGAGCAGTTCTTTTTAACAATGCACATAACTGAGCCAAAACGAGACATAAAAATCGTAGTCAGGGACATAAAAGATGTCAAAACCAAAGAGCCATTCAAAAGAATGAAAAAACAAACAAAACACAATCTATTTAGTGAGTTTAAACTTGGACAACTAGTAAGTTCAAGGGGATGACCTTTATACCCATTGATCTGTGATGTCATGCAATTTAAGACTCGTAATGTCACTCCTAAAAACTATAGTAATCAACATTAGTGAAGTTCCAAATGCTGGTCCCCATAGAAAAAATGAAATGGTGCCATAAGATAATGCAAATAATAAGGAACATAAGAAAACATGCTTTGAAACAAAAAAAATGTGACCATTAGATTGTTGGGTGTTAAAAAACATATATAAATTATTTTCAGAGCCCTAAAAGCCATTCCAAAAAAAAAAAAATACAATCAAATCATGACATTTTGTGATATTAATAGGGATTGTTGAGACATGTGTAGTGTTTAAAATTTGCTGTGTAAATCAATAAGACCAAAAATGCTTGATTATGCCAAAGGTAAGAGATCAAAACTAAATTGGCAACCAAAAATCAAAAGGTAAGATGTTACTCCATCCAAGGTAAAACAGAGTAAGAAACCATAAAAAAACTTAGTGATGGGGCCTTCTTGAATAAAAAGTTAATTGCATTAAAGACCATCAATATGTAGAGTATCCAAAGGATAGCACGTAGTCAAGCTGTTGCAAGCTTATAAAATCATTTCTGTGATGTCACAAACTTAACTAATGCAGTCATGTGACATGTCATGTAAACAAGAAAATCAAGAGGGGGAGAAATGTAAACTGCTTAAAAAGAAACATGAAAACCTAAACCATAAATATAATCTACATGTAAGAAAACCACAAAATACGCCAAAATATACAGGGTACCACAAAAGATAATTAATACTACATATATCGTTTTTACAATTTACACCCAAATTGGAAGGCATCTTTACACTTATAACAAGCAAAATAGATTTAAAAGTTGTAATTGAGGGTTCAACAATCAAAAAGCCGAACAGAACAAATGGACCTTCAGAGTGAATTTGAATGCAAGCTGAGAAAGTACCTCTCAAACAGACCTAGAAGCAGAGTTACAGGAAGATGTTGAAAACAGCTGAAAGGATGAGGAAATTAAAGGGAAATTTTAATTTGAAGGAGATAGGCAGAATTGTAGTTAGTATGGCAAGCAAAGATCAAGACCAAAAGTATACACTAGCACTAAAAGAAAAACTGTATCACATTTAATTAAAAGGAAAGCAAAAAGGTCAATAATTGAACTGGCAAAAGAGTACCAAAAATAAATGTGATTCAAAACAGCTATTTAGTCCTAGGTTTTCCAGAACCTTTTATATAGCAGTTGGTGTGCTGCAGTCTTAAATTCATGTCTAGTGAAGACATCACCTGTCAAACCACATGGAAGGCATGAAAGCAACAGGAATGTTGTGCCAGCCAAAGCACAGTGGTGAACTTACAGCAGATTCTAAAGCAGTGGTGCATGGACCATAAAATCGAGCAACAAAATTGCAGAGATGATTTAATCAAAATAATGGAAAAAAGAAACATCTAATGAGGACACCAAAAATGATTGAGTGCTTGCCAAGTGATGTGCACAAAGGATTTCAAAAGCTTTACAAGGTCAGTATCATAAAAATGTAAATGTTTAAGAAATGTATACTGTGAAGCCAGTTGAATGAGCCAACTGAAAAATAGTATGGCTGTGGTGTTCAGTTTGAGTCAGCGTTCCATCAGCTAAACCTGAGATATCTTGCTGATACTATCCACAGGAAGTAAATTTAACAGAAGAAAAAGGAAGCATGAAAAAAGTAGCTCTGCTGAAGTGGTTGGAATAGATTTAGGAAGCCTCTGTTAACAGTATGACACACCTTCATTACTTCAACAAAATACCATATATACTCGCATTTAAGTTCTCCCATGGATACAGTAAGTCGGGGCTTGATTTTACTGTATAATTTCTGATATTTTATAATGTTGGTCATATAAGTCGAATGTGTAAAACTCACTCTATTGATCCAAGGGATTATGATATGCTAACGCCCACCTGAGAGAGTAACCACGAAGCACATTGCCTTTTTTTCTATGTTTTGTGACTACGTGATCACACAGTAATACCCAAGCTATTTCGAAGCAATGTTTGCACTGTTTTGTATTTTTTGTATCGCACACCTTTATCATTCTAGTATCCCTTTTCTATGATGGTGCATTCGATCAGAAGAAAATATGAAGCTGGTTTTAAATAAAAAGTCATTGAAGTGGCAAAAGAAATTGGTAACTACACTGTTGAAATAGAATTCACTGTGTCAGAGAAACTGGTGCGAAATTGGAGGAAGCAAAAAGACATAAATAAAAATTAAGTATTGTATTTTTGAACAGGATATAATTCGGGGTCTGATTTTATGATCGAGTTTTCGGGTTTCAAGACCTGAATTATACGTGGTTATATACAGTAATGCATGTGTTTCTTATTGTTGCACATTTTCAACTGTTTTTTCAGAGATTCTTCATTGGATACATTTTGATTAACACAATGAACAGTAATTTCCAAGACATTCTACACTGAATAAAAGCATTTTTACTATCAACAATTCATCACACATACCCACCCGCAGCTCAACATTAACAACAAATCAAATTTAGGAGGCAGAACAATGCTAAAGCATTTTTATAACTGTGCTACTGTATAACAATCAAGTAGCAATCAGTTGTAGACCTGCAGTTTCAGGACAGAAGTGACGTCACAATAGATAGGCAAGGCGAACACAACATCTTCATTTCTCAAACACATTCTCCATTTCTAGGCACAAGCACAGCATTCTTGAGCACAAACAAAAGATGGCAGAAAGCAGCATGGTGTTATTATTATTATTAATATTGTTTTTAATTATAATTATAAAAACTGTTTTTCAAAAGAGGTTGAAAAATTAATATTATGTTACATGTACGAGGTGTGTCAATGTAATTCCCGTAGTGTTACCCGTGACATAATTGTATCGAAATCAAATGAGTATTCATGTTTGAACATGTTTGAACTAATATGTGTGTAAATTGCAAGCTGATAAAGCCAGTTGTTAATTAGCTAGTGGAAAGGTAATATATATCTGTATGTACACTTTGGCGTAAAAATGGGTGATCAAAATTTAGAGCAACGTATTAATATTAAATTTTATGTGAAAATTGGCAAATGTACTACTGAAACATTACAACTGTTGCAAGTGGCATATGTGAAGATGCTATGAAAAACTTGCGTATGTTTGAGTGGCATAAGAGGTTCAAAGATGGGTGAGAAGATGTGACGGAGCACGCAATGGAAATCCCTGGGTTCAACAAGCCCTAAAAAAGTATTCATGTTGTGTTCACAGTTTAAGACCATGCTGGTGTGTTTCATTGATCACAAGGGAATAGTCCTCAAAGAATTTATTGAACAGGGACAAACAATCAACCAACAATTCTATTTAAAGCTACTGAAGAGATTACAAGATTATGTTAGAAGAAAAAGACCTGAATTGTGGCCTAACAAGTGGATCATTCATCATGACAATGCACCAAGTCACACTGTGCTCACTGTGAGAGACTTTCTGGCCAAAAAAGCAATTACCCAATTAAATCATCCTGTCTATTCACCTGACTTAGTTCCCCATGATTTCTGGCTATTTCCTAAATTAAAAGCTGCAATGAAAGGACAAAGATTTTCTATTATAACTGATACCTAACAGAATGTGAGACAGCTGCTCAACAGTATTCCAGAAAATGTTAGCACTATTATACTGGCACAATGACTGTTTTACCAGCCTTGGAAACACCACTGCCAGTGCCACAATGATTGTTCCTCCAACCCAGGAAAATCCACCAATTGCCACTGCCTTAATTACTGTTCCATCAGCCTTGGAGACTCCACCAACTGCCAGTGCCACAATGACTGTCTCTCACACCCTCATTGTTTACACAGGACAGGTTAGTTTGTGTGCAGTGGACAGAATGAAGTGCCCAATTTGCAATGTTCTAATTAATAAATGGAACTCGAAAAACCATACTGACCTCAAACACACAGAGCAAAAAACACAAGATATCAATGCTAGATACCACCCTACCAGCCAATGCATTGATGTAAAAAATGGCATTTTTGCTGTTTTGAAGACATTTAAAGGGCATAGCATACCACTTCATGTACAGTGTAAAACATGGAGGGAAATTCACACTGTGCTATGTGAGTCAAATGAATGCCAGATCAACATGGGACTAGTAAAACGGAGTGGGGTCTTGAATCTTATCACTGAAAACACATCAAGTCAGTTAGCTACTGTGTTTCTTCTGCTAAGGTAGTTTCGCTGTCGGAGAAGGTATTGTCAGAGATGGTAAGCGCAAAGTGGTTTATTGAAGAAAAGAAAAAAAGACCTGCTTTGCTTGACAGAAGCTTGTTAACACCAACAGTCAGTCCTCCTGTCAGTTCTCACAACAACTGGAATCCCACAAACAAAAAAGTGTATTTCAGTCTATGAGCTATCTATGTCCTACTACTGCCAGTTGGGATGTGTCATTGTTGTTTATGATACAAAATTAAATACCTGGCACTGTCCATGTGCCAGTTTAAGACGATCTTGCATTCACAAATATATTTCCAAATGGCACTTGTTTGAGACCCACTGTGAACTTTTCAGGACTGTCATCAGTACAGAGGAAGCACTGCAAAGAAAAAAGAGATTCTGTTCTACTGAAGAAAGGAATGTGAAAGATGACCATTCTGTTTATCCTCCAAAAGGTGTGGGACTAGAGATTATAGTGATTTACAGTATATTCTGAGGAACAAGAAGATACCTGCTGCCCTGCCAAAGAATTTGTGTGTACCAACAGTTGACAGGCACTATCTAAAGAACTTTTTTCCTGAAGAAACAATGTCTCAGAGATGCCACAGCACTGTACCACTTAGTGACCCTATACTGATTACACAAAAGGCAAAAATACAAACCAACTGGTGCATTATTGAAGGCAAGTATCAAGTCCCAATCCTAGTATAACTTTTTGCAAAACATTGTGTTTAAGCTAAAAATATATATTTTTTATCTTTTAGATGTTGCCACTTACTGCAAGCAGTGACTCTTGGTGTTCTATTGCTACCAAGAGTGGAAAGACCACCTCCACAATTTAAAGGATTACATTGTTCTTGACTTAGCATTATGCCTGACTTTGCGAAACCTTCTCAGGGTAACCTTGTCTTTTAGTAGTTATGAATCTTATAAAGTAACCAAAACCTGGATACCACTTTTATAGTCACTTTGACTCTTTAGCTGATTTTCACTTTAAAACTGAAGCATAACCCTTAATTCATAATATTGTCTTTACATGTAATGAAATATATACTGTACAATGAAAGATACATATGAAGTGTGTAAATCAATTATAGAGAAAGGGAGAATTTTCACTTTCCTGTTTTAGGTCCATACTGCAGTGAGCAGAGCTGTTGAATATTTACAACTCACAGCGGGTGTGCAGTTTCCACCATCGGACACGGTGCAGCATGCCTATGTACATTTTGAGGCCCTTACGGGTTACTTGTGGTGATCATCCCACAGTGATAATAATGGATTTGCACAGAAAGGATGTTTTCAACATATCAGGATTTACAGTTTAAATGTTAATTCACAGGACAAGCACATTATTACACCTACTCCATTATTGACTTCTCAAAATAAAACATAAATCCTTTGATTTTAGTAAATGACATAAAATAAAAAACACCAATTTCAGAGGAAAGGTCGATTTGGAAACTTTTTGGGGGGCATTGTCCAAGGAGATGATTTGTCATGAATTTATGGTAAGTAAGTATGTTGTCTTGGCAATTTCATTACAAATACTAGACTACACTTGCCACTTGTTTGCTATCCTGCCTATTGGATATCTGTAATACTTTTGTTTTATGTGGATGATGTAATCCCTTTGCAGTACCATCAAGTTTTCACTTTTGGTCTCCTTATATAAGCAGGAGGACTCGGCGCTCAAATGTTGTGGCAAACACTAAATTTGAAAAGATTCTTTTTCGAAATTCTTTGTCAGAGGCTGCTGATATTTGGGTTTCAGAAGACAGGCTTATAGATGAACTTTTCAAGCAGAAGGTTTTTTGAGTACTGTAAAAAATAATTTTTATTTTCAAGTATTTTTAATCTTGCAGGTTACACACTGATAGGTTGAAGTGATAAGAAAATTATGTAAAGAGTGTGGATTGGATTCCAGTGGATCATGTAGTGACCTTCTACTTAGACTATCGAACGAAATGAAGTCTTGGCAAATGTATGGCAAAATATTTCAGAAAACCTGGGCTGTCTGTGTTACACCTAGTGTAGTCTTTTATTTATTTCTTGTATTCAACAGAATAAATTAACTTTGAAATACGTTTTGCTAAGTTAATGTGTACTGTAGTATATTTTATTGAGTATTATTTGAGAATGTAAAAATCTAAATGACTTTTCTTTGTTAGGTGGATGGGCAGTAATCATTTGTCCATGGGGGATTGTTAACAGCCTGAAATGTAATTGTGACTTTGCTGATTTGTTGCTATCATGGAAACACGTGCAAATGTTGTAATTTATGACTTTGCCAGGGGTCTTGCAACACATACTAATCTCAGGGTGCCAGAAAAGCTGCCCTTCTTTCCATTTGGAGGACATTTAGCTGAACCTACTGAAAGCAACGTAGCATTGGCCACACGCAGGAAGCTGAAAGTGTCTTTACCTTGGCCTAACACTAAAAAGATAATAGCAGATCCAGATGGTCACCCCACAACAGGTTCTTCTGATAATTATGCACTGGATGATAGATTTCATGAGAGCAATAACACAGACCATAGGAATATCCTGAGGAAATTTACCTTGGTACCACAACTAGCTGAGAAACTGAATAGACAGGTTGCTGAACAACTGTTTGATAAGATGAGGAAAACCAACTAGTTCTTGAATATGACAATGCTCTTAAACAATCTCAAATGAGGAACATAATTCATCACTACAATCAAAACAGGAACAAAAAGATTTTAAACAGGCTAAATAAGACTTTGGGTTCTGAAACGATGATGAATGTGCATGGACAGGTCATGTTGGGTAATTTTGATTGTCTTTTTTCAACATGTAAAACTATTGTGAAATTTTATTTATTTTAAAATGTTTATGTGAATCCAGAGAAAACAAATCCTGATATGGTCTGTTCAGTTACAGTTACAGGAGGTGTGTTTTTGCTGCTTATCACAAGATTTAAGTTTATGCCTTCTGATTCACACTCTAATATCTTTTTTTGTTTGTTTATTTTGTATTTTGATTACTGGAACCAAATTAGAGGAGAACCCTGCTCTGATAAATGTTAAGACCACCTCAACTAAAGGTAAGTGTTTTTTACAAAATGTAATGTAACTTTTAAAAAAAAGGTATTTTACAATAAAATGGATTTTCCAATTGTCTGTCACAACAGAATACCCAATTGTGTATCAGATTCAAGACCTGTCTGCCAGGAGAACCTGCTGGGATTACATCAGCCAAATAATAAACAGATAAAAATGGTATGTTCTACTACATAGATTATTAATTCAGTACTTTGTTTAATGCATTTATACTCAATCCTTTTTTGTGTTGTTATTTATATATTTTGTCGGTCTTTAAGCTTGATTGGATTTTGGGAAAAACTGACCCAGAAAAGAAAGTGGCCAAAGTTGGGAACATTACTCTCTAGCAAAAGAGCTTTTAGACCTTGGGTCACAATGAAGAGCTAGAGGCAACAGTAAGTCTACACTATAAACAAATGTTATGGAAATGTTTATGTATGTATGTGTAACACCAATATGTTACTTTTACAACTACTGTATTCTAGATTGCAAATAGCTGTCTGCATGCAATCACATTGGTGGCTGATGTACATGGGTTGTAGTTAACAATCAGTTACACACAAACATACAGTATTGCTTTTGTGAGCTCTGAATTGTGTGTAATTTTGTAGGGGAAGGATGTATTGGCAGTTGATGTATATGTTGTGGTTACATGGCTACCACCACTAAATCAAGATCCTTTTTTATCATTTCCAGTAAGTTAACAAAAACATTCGGCATCAACTAACAATAAAGTGTTAGCAAATAACTTGTCAGGATCATTCACTTCATGTTTAAAATGACTTCCAGAGTAATATTGCGCTCAAGGATTACCTTCTTTTTCCTGCTGGGAAGCCTGGTCACTGGATGCTATGTGTATGTATTAACTTCTGAATGTAATATGTAATTAAATTTGTGGAGATTAATGTTTATTCCCCTCTGAAGTGCTTATTTCTCCATTCAAAAATATTCAAACTGAATATGAAACATAAAGCCTAAAGACAGACAAATGTTCTTTCTTGATTCAGCCAATTCTTATGGATTGGGAGATGGTTGATACTTGACGCTTTTCAGGTTGCTTAAGTTTAATAGTTTGGAACAGTTCAGATTTTCATTATTTTTTTTGTTTTGCATAAGGTTACTAGCAGTCCTTACTATGTTTTTGTGTGTGTGTGTGTGTGTATTAACACACATATTGTATATATACATATATGTGTGCATGTTGAATAGTATTTATGCATATACAGTATATATAATATAGAATTTCCCAACATTTATACTTGCAGAAACTGTTCATATTTTGTTTTAAAAAATTGTTTATGACTTTGGCATAGTATTCTGCACATATATATATTATACTGTACATATGTGTGCGTGTGTGCAAATGCAAGTTCACCCTGCAATGGATTGATGCTTTGTCCAGAGTTTGTTCCTGCCTTTTACCCCATGCTTAATGGGATTGTCTCTAGATCACCCAAAACCCTGTTCAGGATAAAGTGGGTTTAGAAGATAGATTATGTATATGTATCTTCATCTATAATTAATAATTAATTCTTTGCATTTATATAGCGTTTTTCTCACTACTCAAAGTGCTATCGATCTTAAAAAAAAATTAGAGAATAGCTTACAATTTCCTAAATTTCAGAGTCACTGCTTATACCAATTAGAAGCTATCCTAACTTGAATAGAAGGGCAGGTTGTTAGGCATATTTAATAATTTAAAACATATTCTGAAACATAATATAAAAAACTTAAATCAGAAATTTGAAGAACTCTGATTATAATTAGGGCGGCACGGTGGCGCAGTGGTAGCGCTGCTGCCTCGCAGTTAGGAGACCCGGGTTCGTTTCCTCCGGGCACTCCGGTTTCCTCCCACAATCCAAAGACATGCAGGTTAGGTGGATTGGCGATTCTAAATTGGCCCTAGTGTGTGCTTGGTGCGTGGGTGTGTTTGTGTGTGTCCTGCGGTGGGTTGGCACCCTGCCCAGGATTGGTTCCTGCCTTGTGCCCTGTGTTGGCTGGGATTGGCTCCAGCAGACCCCCGTGACCCTGTATTCGGATTCAGCGGGTTAGAAAATGGATGGATGGATGGATGATTATAATTAGAGAATATATTCAGATACCTCACAAGTATTGGTGTAAATCTGGCACCTAATTTCCTTAATTATCTGACAAGCCATATTTATCTGGCAGCACTGCTAATTACTATTAGCCGTTCCCAGCAGACCCTCACAACACGTTTGGGCCTACCATGGCTGACCGGCATCTTCCCCCACCATCGAAGACATGTGGCCACAAGTCCGACGACACTACCACAAAGTCGATCATCGAACTGAGGCCTAGGGTGTCCTGGTGCCAAGTGCACATACGTCCAATAACAAAACACCGCTCAGGTTCAGATCGGTGGGGCCATTCCTCCCAATCACACCCTTCTAGGTCTCACTGTCATTACCCACGTGAGCATTGAAGTCTCCCAACAGAACGAGGGAGTCCCCAGAAGGTACGCCCTCTAGCACCCCCTCCAGAGACTCCAAAAAGGGTGGATACTCCAAATTACCGTTCGTCGCATACGCACAAACAACAGTCAGGACCCTTCCCCCCCCACCTGGAGGTGGAGGGAGGCCACCCTCTCGTCCATGGAGTAAACCCCAATGCACAGGATACAAGTCGGGGGGGCAATAAGTATGCCCACACCTGGTCGGCGCCTATCACTGGGGGCAACTCCAGAGTGGTAGAGAGTCCAGCCCCTCTCAAGGAGATTGGTTCCAGAGTCCAAGCTGTGCGTCGAGGTGAGTCCAACTATATCTAGCCGGAACCTCTCGACCTCTCGCACTAGCTCAAGCTCTTTCCCCTTCAGAGAGGTGACATTCCACGTCCCAAGAGCCAGTTTCTGTAGCCGAGGATCAGACCGCCAAGGTCCCTGCCTTCGGCCACCACCCAACTCACACTGCCCCGACCTCCTTGGCCCCTCCCATAGGTGGTGTTCCCATGAGAAGGAGGACCCATGTTACCTCTTCGGGCTGTGCCTGGCCGAGCCCCATGGATGCAGGCCCGGCCACCAGGCGCTCGCCATCGAGCCCCACCTCCAGGCCTGGCTCCAAAGGGGGGCCCCAGTGACCCGCATCCGGGTAAGGGAAAACGTTGTCCAGAGTTTTTGCTCATCATTGGAGGTTTGTTTGTTGAACCGTTCTTTGTCTCAACCCTCACCTAGGACCAGTTTGCCTTGGGTGACCCTACCAGGGGCATAAAGCCCCGGACAACATAGCTCCTAAGATCATTGGGACACGCAAACCCCTCCACCACGATAAGGTGACGGTTCAAGGAGGGGGGTATGTGGAATTGTACAGTATGTTTTATTTAATTTTCTTTGTTGTGTATCTTAAGGAGCCGCTAATAAAAAATGACTTCCACACTGCAATAAAATGGTTGCGCCAACATAGACAGCCATGTTTGATCCACATTTTCTGGAGATGGAGGTGGAGGAGGACCAAAGCCAAGCTCTCCAGGACATTATCAATGTAGTAAATACTGAAAATGCAGTTTTGGCAAAAGAACCCTTTTTATTTATTTTTCAGTTTGGTGATGATATGGAACTTTTCACTCAGGAATGTTGGGATAAAATGAATCTTAAAGTAAACTGCATATTTAATGAATCACTATAAATTTGTTGTCTGTTGTTACATTAATTGTATTAATGTTCTGTTGATTTCAGTTTAAAACACTTTGATTTTTCTGCTTTCTTTTGATGGTGGGTAGTTTTTGGAAATAAAAAATTAACCGTAGGTCTCTTTTTTGTGTCTGCTGCTCATTTTGAAATATTAATATTAGTTCTTCTTACGTTTGTTAGTATTTTAAAACTCACTTACCACTATCTAAAAGCTCTTTTAAAATATTTTTTTAAAATATTTCATAACAAACAAACAAGTAAAATAGTAGAAATGGCTCCTTTTGGAAACAATTTTCTTCGAGGGCAGAACATTATTTTGGTACAGTAGTGAAAGTTTTAAGGTATTGGACATTACAAAGATTCTGCTGTGCAATATAATTTAATGTATTATCGTGGTTTTATAAGTCACTACACACATTATTAAAATACACTTAAAGATAGTTTTGAAAAGCCCCACACTTCTGTCCTTGAAGAAATGTAATGCGGTACTGTTCTGATTACATTATTGCTACATATGTACTATTGAGGGACTTAGGTGTTTTTTTTTTTTTTTTTATATATAACCTGTTTGCTATTTACCTTCAGATCACATTTAATTTGTTTATCAAACAGAACTGAATATTTTCATTTTCTACACAACACTGTAAAAACTGTACCGTTCAGCAGGCTAAAGTAAGACACGCACAGACACATTTATCATGCGTACATACTACAGATGCTGTCATTGGTTCTCCTGTTTATTGGACTCGTGGGACACTAGCATCTTACTGTTGAATATACGAAGTGACTGTAAAATGCTGGCACATGTCCCAATAGCATGCAAGGTGTCACCAATGGTTTACCCAGCTCCTCAAAAAGGATCTGTCTCCTATGACACTTCTCTTTGTTCCAGTGTTGGTTCAAGTTTGTCCAGATGACAAAAGTATTTTTTTCTGAGATGCTCAATATGCTGAAAAAATTGCCTGTGGCTATCATCTAGCAAGATGGTTTTTTTTTTTTTTGCAGCAGTAGCAAGTAATCAGCTTGTCTAAATTCTTCACTCCTCCTTTTGTAGCATTGTAGTAAATTATCATTTCTGGCCATGGAATCTTCTATCCCTGTGCAGCGTACTCCTCAAGATCACACTGTGCACCAAGGATGTGTAATTTGTTTAGGCAAACTTTAATGTCTTCAATGGCCTACTCTGTGTGGCCAGCAATTGAGATGGAAGCTATGGCTTATTTTTCCTTATAGGTTTGAGCATTGTTATCTTCCTCTTGAGGAGCTACTGTCCCAGTGTAAAAGTAAAGGTTATCTCACATGGCGTTGTGGCCATGCAGCTTATGTCATGTCCAGGGAAACCCACATGTCTTAATTTAATGAACTAGTTCCTCCATCTGACTTCCTCCTGTTAATGAAATGGCATCTTCTGCTCTTCTGTATCTACAGTATATACTTCCCCTTGACCATGTTATTCATAGCTTTGCACTGGGTTTTCATTTTTACGCAGATGATACCCAGTGTTATTTCAGTGTTATGAGTGACAGTTCATCACAGTTTTCTCAGCTCACAGCTCGCCTCAGTGAAATTAAATTAAAACCTGAATGGAGCACAACTGAACTCCTGCAAAGTGGCACCAAAGTGCAACTTAAGAAAACTAGCTCATCTCCAATCATTCTTGGGGATGATCTTGTCATACCTTCCTTTACTATAAAGAATCTTGGTGTCACTTTGATTTCTCCTTTTCTTATTTCACCCATGTAAACCATATTTGGAAACTTTCTTACTTCCACCTGTGTAGCAGTTCGTATGTTTGCTCATTCCTCTCCTTTTCTAAGGCAGAGAATCATGTCCCTGCTTTTATCACATCCTGCATCGATTGCTATAACTCCCTACTGGCAGTTCTTATATCACAGCTCCAACTGATTCAAAACTCTACTGTAAGAGTCCTAACACAGACTAGCAACAGCGAGCACAACACAGCCATCCTGCTGCACCTTCACTGCTCTTACAGGGTTGAATATAAAATTCTATTATTAACCTACAAAGCTTTAAATGGCCTTATACCGTACTACATCAGTGACCTTATCCATCACTCTGATTCTGGCCATCTTGTTGTGCCCCACACTAACCTGCACTCTATGAGTGACAGCAGGGCATTTGGCTGTGCAGTGCCAAGACTTTGGAATGACCTCCCGAAATTACTAACATCAGCTGACTCCATTCATTTTTTTTAACTTATTTGTTTAGGAAGACATTAACAGACCTGACATTCTGCCCCTTCATTTAGTTTACCTGTCTGTCCAGGTGCTCAGGATTTGGGTTTTTATCACAAATTATGTTATTTGTTCAAGATTTTATTGTTGTGTATGTTTTTTTTATTATATGTTGCATTTTAGTTTGGATTATTGTCTTTTATTCTATTAGAATACTTTGTATATCCTGTAATTATCTTTATTTACTGGGGATATTATTAGTAACCAAGGTTATATATGTGATATTGTTCTTTCTGAATTTTGTAAAGTGCTTTGAACATAAGAAGGGTGCTATATCAAAAAATTGTGTTATTAGTTTTTTTCTTGTTTTATTTTAGTGGCCTATCATTTATAATAATAAGTGACAAAAACTAGAGATGTTCTATAGAAGGCAATTAATATATAGCATAGTGCAGCACAGAATATGTATTGCCATTTTCTTTACATATATGTTTAAAAATATTTTTTCATTTATATTGGTTTAGAACAAATTGCACACATGAATCATACATTGCACACATGAATTGTACACTTTTTACTTAAATCTAACATAGTGTAAACATTGTAATTATATTGTAAATTGTGCTCATGAATGTAAACAAAAACTATTTTCAATTAAAACAGTTCTTAATGATTTTAATTTTGCCGACGTTACATGGTTCCCACAGACCCAAACACAACATAAATGTTAATAGTGTAATTCACAGAAATTATCTGCATTGTTTAGTTTGATCTATGACACAACGTGATGGCAGAAACCCTCCAAACTTCACAATGATGTGCATTGTTTGGTGCAATGTACTGTTTTTCCTTCTCTTTTTTTGTCTCTTAACTTTTGAACCGGTCCATGACACCACATTACTTTCTGGGCTTTGCCGAGACCCGATGAAACCTTCCAAAAGTGAAAATGAACTCTGAAAACTTCTCCAAGCTTTAGAATTCCACATGTACACAAATGTCACAAAAGCAAAGAACAGTCAAATAATAAAAAAGATTTTAAGACTTAACTCCCTCTGAACTCCACCTTACAAACCTACCCTGTTCTTACACTCACCGCTATATATTGATTCCTGTATGTCTAATCATTTTCCTCTGATGATGATACCTGATGGGTGTCAAAAACTTATGATATGTGATTTATTTTGTCCCTTTTTGGATTTCTGTCTACAAATATGCAAACCGTATCACAGACCTTTGTTTTTATATATATAGCCATATGTCTGATCACCTACCAGGTAATGTTTGTGGTTGGTTCGCCAAATCAGCAAAAATCCACCATGCCATTTCAGTTGCAAGAAGCAGAATGTAGAGATGTTATATAGTACCTGCCAAATAATGCAAAGACTACACAACACTTGTTTCACCCTACTTGGGGCTTGTCAGGTGTACGCACTTTTGTTACCTTGTCGGGGATCAAATCTCAGATGGTAGCTGGTTTGCTTATTTGATAGGTACTATATAACATATACACACATTTAAACATATATGCACTGGTAGCAGACAACCAATCTCTGCCAGAGTCCACGTGAACACTGCAGTTGGGCGGTTGTCGGGGTCTCAAAAATCTCACAATTTATAGTATACAGTACATACACTTAAAATATTCATATAGACAAAGATAGAATGATAATTAGAAATTTTTATATAATTTTATGTAAATATTACAAGATGTACTGTTTTTACAAAAGTTACTATTTGGGATTGATTACCTACCCAAAAGACCAGAACAATATTTGCACACACCTAAAAGGAATGGAGGAGCTGCTGACACTTGTGTTTGTCAGACAGATTAAGAAAAACATAATGGAGGTTACTCATGGAGTGTATGACCACGGTCAAAAGAAGAAAAGCAGGTGCACTATATCCATCAGTCTTTCACATGGAAGGTTGCAGAAACACTGTGCAGGTGATGCTCGTTGAGATGGTGCTTGCAGGAACAAAACTGCTACTGCTTTTAAGACAGGTTGAATAAAAAAGGGAACAAATAAAACCAATCAAAGATACTTACACAAGAATGTTCCTTTTAGACCTATTCACTTCAGAACTGCAGTTTCCTACCCTAGAAAACAAAAGATTTACCTAAAATTTTACAAAATTGAAAGCCTCATGTACTGAATTGCAAATGTTGTCACTTTCATATCTACTGCCTTTAGTTTTATTTGTGTTGTTTTTTTTTTAATTTCCTGAGTTTCATTACAAATTTATGTCTTTAGATTATATCTATAATCTATAAGATATGGCCTCACACCAGAAGGGGGAAATGCCATGTTTGAAGGTTGTGATTAATTTGCATGTCACCTGTAAATGCTTGAATAGTTGCCTTGACAGTTTTTGTCTGTTTATACATAGTCTGTTCAGGGAGGCAAAGGTAGCCAGCTGTCTTATGTCTTTTGAAAATTCTTTGATGTAAGCACTGTGGGCCCACAGGGGTTTGTTTTTTTCTAGGATTTATGTCATGTTGAAGTTTTATACAAGTCTAAAATATGTGATGAATAATCAAAAACTTTTTGATCATTACATATGATATCAGACATACAGCAGAAGTCTTATACTGAAATATACTGCTCATGTTATTTGCTCTATTTAACATATTTCCTTTTGGTGATGTAATAAAATACAAAACTGTACATAATCTGTATTTACCACATACTGTATAAGACCAATTTTAAATTCTCTCTTCTCCACCTGCATAGACACTCACTGATCTCCCTGGGGATTCACTCTGGGCACCCTCTCTGGGATTATCTCAGGGATGGGAAAATATACAGAATGACCCTCTGAAATCTAAAAAGTTATAAGCCACTCTAATGGACAGCTGAACCTGACAAACTGTTCCTTTGTGAACCTGAGAGCTGACATTCAGTTTACGAAGTTAAACATTGAGCCAGTCTGAAGGCTGAGAAACAGACAACCCTTCAAGAAAGGAAACCTCAAGCAACAACAAAGCAACAACTTCACAAAACCTCGGACATCATCCATAAAGACTTGGTGTTGTAAAACTGTTTATCTGTACCAAGATAAAGTAGAACTTTAAATACTAGTAAATAACCAGATTATATGTTATATGTTTATCTGTCTAGTCTGCATTATATAGTATGTTAACATATATACACAGTTATATTTCTATAATCCTTGTTTTTATTATTAAATAATTTTATTCTGTTTCTTGAAACAAGTGTGCCTCAGTTACCTTTATATAAATCTAAAGGCCAGAGACCCACCTCCTACAAGAGAGAAATGTACGGTAAATAAAGTAGGAGGCTAGGTATTGCCAAATGCAAAACTGATATAATTAACTAACCAAGTTAAAATTTCTTTTTCATATCCTATAATATTAGAGCATCCTTCCTGGACCCGCAAGTACTTCTCTTGCCACCACGTTGCATCCCGGAAACACTTCCGGGAATCTGACAGAAATGGGATGGGTAAGAGTATATTTGTTTCTCAGTGAAATATTGTTTAAGAGGGAGTTTCTGAAGGGCAGCTGTGTTTCTTTGCCATAGGTCTACTGTTTGACAGACAGAAAGCTTGCAGTTATGACCATAAGAGCATGCATCTGGTGGTGTTTTGCGGAAGGAAAAATGGAGCAGGGGATCTACTGAACTGCACATGAGCAATGGTCGCCACCGCTATAGGAAACTAACCAATATCGACACTGGTCACAATATTTATAGCCGCCTTATTAAGTACACCTGTTCAATTACTTGTTAACGCAAATATCCAATCAGCCAACGACATAGCAGCAACTCAATGCATTTACGTATGTAGACATTGTCAAGACGACCTGCTGAAGTTCAAATTGAGCATCAGAATGGGGAAGAAAGGTGATTTAAGTGACTTTGAACGTGGCATGGCCATTGGTGCCAGACAGGCTGGTCAGAGTATTTAAGAAACTGCTGATCTACTGGGATTTTCATGCACAACAATCTCTAGGGTTTACAGAGAATGGTCTGAAAATGGGAAAATATCCAGTGAGCGGCAATTCTCTGGGCAAAAATGCCTTTTTGAAAACAGAGCTCAGAGAAGAATTACCAGACAGGTTTGAGGTGACAGAAAGCCAACAGTAACTCACAGTTACTCACAGTAACCACACTGAACGCACAACACATGAAACACTGAAGTAGATGGGCTGAAGCAGCAGGAGAGCATACCAGGTGCCTCTCCTGTCAGCTAATAATTGTCAACTGAGATTACAATTTACACAGGCTCACCAAAATTGAACAATCAAAGAATGAAAAAACTTTGCTTGGGCTGATGAGTCTCGATTTCGGGTGCAACATTCAGATAGTTTGGTCAGAATTTGGCGTCAACAACATGAAAGCATGGATCCATCCTGCCTTGTATGAATGGTGTAGGTGGTATTTTCTTTGCACACTTTGGGCCCCTTAGTGCCAACTGAGCATTGTGTAAATGCTACAACCTACCCGAGGTATTGTTGCTGATCATGTTCACCCCTTTATGACTGCAGTGTACCAATCTTCTAATGACTTCTTCCAGCAGGACGAGTCATGTCACAAAGCTCAAATCTTCCCCAACCAGTTTCTTGAATATGACAATGAGTTCACTCAGCACTACTGTATATAGCATATATTTAAGTTCAATATCTTCAGATTCCTCTGAGAAATAAACAAGTTTATTTGCAGTTTCTTTACCTGTGTTTGTTACGTGTGAAACAAGGTCCTTAATACACTTCACTTTTTAACTGTCTGCTCTGTTTCTGCAAACAATCCCTCCACTCATGCACTTTGTTCAGTTTAGGGTCACAGGGGCTGAAGCCTAAATTGGAACAATCCTTTGTAGAACACACTCATTCACACAAGCAGACTTAGTCATACTGAGCTATTTTAGCAGTAGTAATAGTAGTAGTGGTAGTAATAGTAGTTTTAGAGCTACTAAGTAATACTGTTAAAACCTTTGGGGCTTTTTGGTATGCACTTCTTATTTTTACCTTTAGTTGTATCTGTATATAAGATTTTAAAAAAAAAACAATGAAAGTTATTTTTCAGCGATATACAGTAGAATTTAAGAAACCTGACTTTTTAAATACCACTTTGGTGCAAATATATCAACTATAGTGTATACTGTTAGTCTAAAAATAAAGTATAGCCTGTCACTAAAGAATTCTTTAAATACTGTTCTTAAAGTAAACAATGGCAAATTGTAAATCAAGAAAAACATTGGTTTATATTCACAATAACTACCTTGAACAAAACTGCATTGAAAATACAGTGTTTACAATGCTACAGAGCTTAGACTTCTGAAAGTGCTAATTTCAAAGTGGCTACACCCATGAACCTCATAGGCATTATAAAGGCAGACTTAAGTCAGACACAGAATCCTAAATGATAAAACTATTGATCACTCATTATTACTGTTTAGCAAGTGTGTAATTCAAAATGCTGCAAAGATAATTTAAAGGTATTTTTACAGTAGCTTTAGATTAAAGTGTAGGATTGTATAATAGCACATAGAAAATAGAGAAATAGCTGGTATTATTTTCCCCTCTATTATAAATAGTTTGTTTTGTCACTCGCTTCATTTCACTTCCTAACCGCTACTCCTGGTAAGGGTAACTAAATAATGCAATACCAAAAACATACAAGACCAAAAAACATGAGAAATAAATTTCACATTTAAAAAAATTGTGTAGCCCCATCAAAGTCTAAACCAGTCTCAAGTTTATGGAACGGCCTCCAAGAGACGGACCTGAAACAAATGGACGAAGACCTACCAGGACCTGACGCTGCAGCATTGGCTCCAGCTGAGAACATTAGGGGGAGCGAAACTGTAAGTGAGAAAGGTAAGGAGCACTTGTAAACTTCAGCTAATACAACTGCCAGTCTCCCATACTCTCCTCTAGACTTGCAACTCCTGCATATAGTGTTTGGGGAAGATCAATACACACTTTGCGAGCTGAATGAAATGATCTCATCACTCGGGACCTAAATGATATAAAATGAGATATAAAGAAGAACAATAGGGAAATAACAAAATAAATAAGGACCACAAATGAGAAAAATGAGAAGCAACATTAGCATATAAAACACCTGGGGCCTCATGTATAATGCCGTGCGTAGAACTCGCACTATAACATGGCGTAAGCACAAAAGCCGAAATGTGCTTACGCACAAAAAAATCCAGATGCAGGAATCTGTGCGTACTCCAATTTCCACGTTCTTCCGTTACATAAATCCCGACCAGCGTGAAAACTAACGCTCGTGCACGCGCATTATGCAACGCCCCAAATCCTCCCAGAATTACGCCTATTTGAATATGCAAATCAATATAAATCGCCCTTAAGCGCAGCCTTCTGTGAAAAAACAATGGGAAAAGCACGGGGGAAAATATAAGAATGTCAGCGAATACCAAGTGGAGGCAAAGGAAAAACATACTATTTGTTCAAATAAACCGTGGTATAATCAACAAAATGAAGTTGATAGAGTGACATAGCGTGTTGGAGAAACTTGAAAGCTCACATTCACAAAATCGCACAGTGCCGGAAATAAAAAAGAAGTCACATATCAAAGTCGCCGTGGAAAGCCGAGTTGTAAGCCCACTGTCTGAGTGTCATATGAAAGCTTATTAGGGTACAAAGAAAAAAAGGCACACGGTGGGGAAAAAGCACGAAATGTCAACTTTAATCTCGAATTTTCCACTTTAATCACGTAGTTTATTTTGTCATTTAGTAGAACATTATAAACTTCATCTTAAAATTGTTTAATTAACCAGTTTCTCAAAATTACATCGTAATTAAAGTAGCACGTTAAATGCTTTGTTTTGTATTTGATCTTCTACTCGTATGTGATCTATGTGTGTGAATCACTACTTGCTTCATAAACTGGCTCTCTTCCTCCAACTAGACACAGAGTCCATTACATTTGTGATATTACAGCTCTCTAAATAACTAAAATACTGAGATGTATACGTGATATCATTTTCATGATGATAGGAGCTAAAGCACATTATTAAACATGTGTTTCATGAGCCTCGTGCTCATGACAAGCATTTATCTTTTGTCGAAATTTGTCGCTGCGTTTTTAGCTGTGTTGTCATTTTCTCTTTCTGTTTTATATTCAATATATATTGGCGTGCGCCCAAGAGTCCTTGCTTTTCTTTCCCCAAGTAACCGATCGCCATACAATCAGCTCTGTAATAGACGTTAAGCCATCTGTAAGCTTAGTGCCGATTCTTCAAAACGTTTAAAGAACATTGAAATATCTTCGTAGTACATGTTTAATTATTCTATCCTTCACGACACTCCCAGTGAAGAATATAGATTATTTAAATGAAGTTAAAGTTTTATGTGTATAATTTAACAAACATATTTTGCTGCATTTCACCTTAAAAATGATATCGTCATCATATGTAAATACGCGCTTTATAAAGTGGCCCAGGTTGTGAGATATTATAACTGTAGTGCAAGTTTACAGTGGGGTGATTGTACTTATAAGTACAAACCGTTCTACAAGGAGCAATTGATTGAGTGCATTTAAAGTTCTTGGGATTAAACTGTTTCTGAACCGCGAGGTCCGTACAGGAAAGGCTTTAAAACATTTTGCCGTGGCTGAGACAGCGTGTCCTTAAAGCTGTATACCGATAATTCTCTTTCCGATCAGCTGCTGCTGTGATTCCCACTCAGATACAGTGATATAAATACTCCGAGTCGTGCAGTGAGAGTAATATGGAAAAAGATGATCCGCTGTGGCAACTCCTAACGGGAGGAGCTGAAAGAAGAAGAAGAAGAAGAAGTGAGAGTAACAACGCTAAAGCAGTTATGGTATTTGGAATACTATGGCTGTTCCCTGGACCATTATATTGTTACGATTTAATTACAATCAGATGCATTACACTAATAAACAATATGCGGTTAGTTTCTGTGTATTTATAAAGCCGCGTCATGAAAATAATGAGTAATCACACAAGAACAGTACCATTGCTTTGACGCTGGGTGCCGCCAGTTTGCAAAACCGAGCGGAGAACTTGCGTACGACAAGGCATGAGGTACCGTGGAAAAGTGCGTGGCTTTACGCCAAGTGTAGGTTTTATACATCGCGATTTGAACGTGGAAAAGTTCTTACGCAACATTTCTGTGCGTACGCACCGTTTATACATGAGGCCCCTGGAGATACATTTAAGTACTATTTATACTACAACCTTTATAGATATGTTACATAAAATTTGTAAAAAAATATAGGACAATATGAGTAAGTTAGAGAATAAAATTAGAGCACTTGCTGCTCAACTTGAAGATGTTAAGTAAACATTTACGACCCACATTGAAATAGTTGAACAATCATCTTCCACCGAAAAAGCAACAGCTAAAAAATCATAATGCAAAGTGCTCACTGACAAACTGGCTGTACTGGAAGACAGATATAGAAGGAACAACATCATAATTGAAGGTCTTCCTGAAAAACGGGAAAGTCCAAGTCCAGTAAAATTCATAGCTGAACTGTTCTCTAAAATAACTGGAGAGAACTTTAAATCAGACATCAAGATCTCAGAAGCCTACCATATACGGGGATCGAATTCCTCCAAACCGATAAGTCTAATCAACAAACTACAGGCAAAGCAAAATTTTAATTTCCCTGCTCAGACAGAAAAACAATTATATTTGAAAATAACATAATTTGTATTTTCCCAGATTTCTCCCCTGCAACAGCCGTTAAAACGTGTCACATTCTACAGCATTAAAAAGCGCCTGCGTAGACCTGAAATCAGTTACAGCTTCTTGTACCCTGCCAAACTGAAAGAGGTTATTGAAGTTAGGTTTTACATTTTTACTTCTTCAGACGAAGCACATAAAGAGCTAAGAAAATTGATCTTGACATTCTTTTGAAACATGCAAACATGAATCACACTATGTTCTAGCAAGGCAAAGAAGATTCTACTTGAAGCTTGCATTCTCGACCATTTGTAATCGATATTTGTGACATTTGCTGTAACTAAATATTATATTCTCTTAAACTCTGTGAAGTGCCTTGAGCATGGGAAAGGCACTATATAAATGTGTTATTATTATTATATTATTTTACTTTATATTTTATGTCCTTTTCACCTATCCCTTTCCCTTTTTTAAGCTGCATTTGTTATATTGATGTTTCTTTCAATAATTATATACTCATTTTGGCTATTTATGGCTTATGGCTACATATTGACTATTTACCAAAAAGTAAACAGCTATTGACAGTTTGTTTAAACTTCAGTTATCATATTGAAATTTCTTCCAGTATGCACACTTTGGCTACCACAAAGTAACTAGCTGATGACTTTTTGTTAATGTTTAATCAAGTAACCAGCAATTACAGTGTTTTTAAAGATTTTTTTAACATCATACCCTTGATTTATTTATTATATTAGATTGTTTAAAGATTATATACTTAGTTTATTGTATTTGAACTGTATCTTCACAAGATATTGTGTCACTCTAGATATTCTCTTTCTCTTGGCATGTCAGAGGACCGGTACTTCATGAAGTGTGGTTTGCCTCAATTGCAGAGGCACAATGGTGGAGAGTGGTGAGAAAGACAGCAATTCAATTTATCCCTTATACACAACTGTTGGTGCCATCATAACAATACACCCCATAGCTGTATCACTTGGCAGTAATAATAATAATACGTTTTATTTATGTAGCACCTTTCATACAAATAATATTAAATCTGTGTAAAAGATATCATATATAACAATGTACTATCTTCACCTAAGATTACAAAATGATAACAAAAGTTCAGAAGCAATGTTTCTATGAACAAATTGTGAACTTTGTTAGTCTGGAATGTCAAGGGTCTCAATCATGAATTAAAGAGAAAGAAAGTACACTTGCACTTAAAAAGTCTAAATGCCAATGTAGTATTTTTATAGAAAACTCACTTATTAAGCAAGGACCAGTTCTGATTGCAGAGAGTGGTCTGGCCAAATTTTTCACTCCAGCTATACAAAGAAAACTAGAGGTGTGGGAATCTTAATACACAGAACTATTCCATTTTTAGTGTAAAATGTAGCATCTGTTTCTGAAGGGCAATATGTCATGGCGACAGGCAATTTATCTAATACTAAAATGATTTTGATTAATTTATATGCATTTAACATGAATGATAGAGCTTTCTTCCAATATTTATTTGCATCTATCCCTAATGTGAATACAAAATTATACTAACTTTAATTGTGTTTTAAATCCAGACTTGGACAGATCCTCAGCTACAATGGCGAAAACATTTAATACTGCAAAGATAATTACACAGTTTGTAAAGAATCATACCATTTGACCCATGCAGTTTTTAAAATCCTTTCCTAACAGCATACTCCTTCTCACTTGTACATAATTGTTACTCAAGAATTTATTATTTCCTCATAGACAATATTTTTTTGCCCACTATCAAATCTTGTAAGTTCAACACTATTATTATCTCTGACCATGCTCCTCTCATCATGGACCTTAAATTACTGCACCCTACACACTCACCTTGTAGCTGGCATCTTAATCTCATGTTATTAGCTGATGAAAGCTGTACAGAATTCATATCTAAGCAAATTGATTATTTTCTTGAGACAAATGCATTTTCAGAGGTTTCAGCAGGCATGCTCTGGGAAACTCTAAAGGCTTTTTAAGAGGACAGATTACTTCATATTTTTCTCACAAAATAAATTAGAAGCAAAGAAGGTATCTGATTTAATCAGTAAAATTACAAGAGTACATCTAGAGTACCCCAAGTCTCCAAAGCAGGCACTTTATAGGAAAAGACAGGTTTTGCAATCACATTTAACCTCTTGACTACTAAAGAAACAGGAAAGCTTATCTTTAATTATTATGAACGAGAGAAGACAAATAAGATTTCAGCCCAATAAATCCATAAGTAGGAAGTCCGTAATGCAATAACAGCAATTAACTACACAGATGGAGATAAAATTATTGACCAAAAAAAATATAACTTACACATTTAGAGAATTCTATAAGTCCCTATATTCTACTCAGTTTAAAGAAGGTAAGACACAATCTAATGGGTTTCTTGATTCATTACAGATATAACAGCTAGATGCTCTTACTTCTGTGGAACTAACTAAACCTGAACTAAATTTCAGAATTACGAGATACAATAAACTCAGTCCAATTTTGGAAACAGTTGACCCTAAAAGCTACCCAGTGGATTTTTATATAAAAATTTAAATAAGTTAACTCCACTATTATTATGAATCTTTATAGAAGCTAAAGACAACAAAATTCTACCTCAAACTTTTCACCAAGCATCAATGAACATTTTTCCTAAGAAAAATTAGGACTTACTACAATGTGCCTCACACAGACTAATATCTCTTTTGAATAATGATGTTAAGATACTCTTCAAAATTTTAGCCAGAAGGATTGTGAAAGTGAAAGGGAGGTGAATGGGCGAAACTGGCTAAGGATAGGTGTGCCAAGCTTGTGGCCTCATATTCAAAAAGACTTGAGGCTGTAATTGCTGCCAAAGGTGCATTGACAAAGTATTGAGCAAAAGCTGTGAATACTTATGTACATGTGATTTCTCAGTTTTTTTATTTTTAATAAATTAACAAAAACCTCAAGTAAACTTTTTTCATGTTGTCATTATGGGGTGTTGTGTGTAGAATTCTGAGGAAAAAAATGAATTTAATCCATTTTGGAATAAGGCTGTAACATAAAAAAATGTGGAAAAAGCGCTGTGAATACTTTCCGGATGCACTGTATGTGGTGTCACACAAGTGCGAGTAGAAGGCAGCTAAAGGGCCTGAGTAATTGTAATAAAACATCCAACCAAGGGGCAGCGAGTGCGCTGACTGTCTTTCTCAGTTCCCTACAGACCTTTCCCGGGAAATCTTGCAAATCCGGTGCCTCAGAAGACGTCACTACCGAAGCCGGCCCCTTTGATGATGTCACTTGTGGTTCCGGCCCCTTTGCTAACATCAGTTCCTCTCCAGATGTTTAAAGCCTCCATCTTGGGCTACTATAGCCAGTTCTGTTTTGGACTCTCTGATATGCACATTGTGTTTTTGATTCATAAAACCCTTTTGCAGCTGGGAAAAACAATATACGGGTGGCTTCCCCAAACCTTTATAATGTTTTGGACTCGTATTTATGACAGTGGCGTAGTCGGCAGGATGAAGTACCAGAAGAAACCGGGGCTCGGACAAGTAAATAACCAGGCAGGAAAGTACCGGGGCCGAATTTCTGGGGGTGCGTTTGGGGGTCAGGAAGGACTCAGGACAGGCTCCGCTACTCAAATACAACCCCGGGCTTACAACTTACAAAATGGAGAATGTGAAGGGGACATACAGATGTAGGCTGGTTTCTGGAGATGAAACAAAAAGGGCTTATTATGTTCTTTCAGAGGAGAGAGCTGAGCCGCCCATTGGGACTGAGGTCCCAGATAAATATGGGCTATCCCTAGTCCAGCAGGCAAAAATAATAAAAAACTGGGTACTTGATCCAGAGATATCAGTTCTGGAGCAGGCGGCTGTATGGCTAAGGCCATTTAAATTAACCACCTGCCAGACAGTTCAACAGGTAGCCTGCCTTCTCTTCTTAAAAGGCCCCCCTAAGACAAAACTTTGTCCAGCCGGACTGGGGTGACTTTCACTCTATGGAAGAGCTTTTTAAGCTCATGAAATCACCCGAGACAGTCTCAAAATCTGGGAGTGCAGAACGGCCCTCTAGTGGATTTCCTAGAGATCACATCCTACTGAATAAGTCTCATACACATACATCGGAGCCTGTTTCTGACTTCCTGGGCCACCGGGCGTGTGACCTACCCGGGAGCGAGGCGGAATGTAGGTGGAAGGGGGGAGATGGTTTGTGCACTCTTGCCAACCCCCTGACGTGTTCAAATACAGGATCAGTAGTCATTAATGGTTATAAACTCCATGCCCTGTTTGATTCCGGCAGCAACAATTCCATTGTTGATTGCCGATATGTAACAGAGAACAAAAAAAATAACAGAGAATTAAAAAAAAGACCAGTATTAAATGTATTCACGGAGACACCCAGATGTACAACACCGCCCTGTGTTTCGTGAGTCAGGGAGGATCGCTAAAAAAATTTCCCATGGCCATCCACCCTAATCTTCCCTTTCCAGCGATTCTAGGGTGGGACTGGTCAAAAAATAAATGTGGTAAACTATTGATTACTCCTAATAAAAACTTAGGCCTCATTATAGATGGGGATAACTTATCTCAAGCTGTCTCCACGCCATGTACACAGCCGGCCGAGAGAGATATGGAAGCCCACGAGGAGGATGGAGATATTCCTGTTCTGTCACAGGCAAATATGTCATCCACCCGCGTCTTGACGATTCGGGAGGAATCCCCTCCCCTTGAGGTCAGACCAGACCGTCTCTCCAACATTTACTTTCAGTTTAAACAAACACCTGCTTCTTTTAAAAGGGAGCAGTGAAATGATGACTCCCTAAAATTTACAAAAAATGCAGTAGTCCTTGTCAATGGCCAACGCACACACCAGCCCATGCCACAAGGACCTCACTTTGTAATAGAAAATGATCTATTATATCGGGTCGCGGAACATGGGGTGGAGGTTCGGAAACTGTTGTTAATTCCACGAACCTACTGGCGGCAGGTTTGTGAATTAGCTTACGCCCACCTCCTTGGAGGCCATTTAGGCTCCGAAAAAACTTTACAGCGGGTTAAGCTCAGATTTTATTGGCCAGGAATTAACAAGGAGGTTCGCCGTTTTTGTATTTCTTGTCCAGAATGTCAATTGTGGCAAATTCTTAGGAAGAACCGTGCTCCTCTTATTCCCTTTCCCTTAATTGATGTCCACTTTGAACAAATCGGGGTCAATATTGTAGGACCCTTGGAGCCTTCAGCCCGAGGACATAAATATATATGAGTCCTCCTGGATATTGCGACACGATATCCAATAGCTGTTCCCTTGCGCTCAGCTACATCTAAAGCAATCGCACGGGAACTAGTAGGAGTATTTGTGCGTGTCGGTATTCCTAAAGAAGTCCTAATGGACCAAGGAACACCTTTTACCTCGGAGACGTTCAGGGAAACGGTCAAGTTGCTGAAAATAAAGCACTTAAAGACTGCGGTGTACCATCATCCGGTCTAGTGGAGAGATTTAATCAAACTCTCAAGCAGATACTTTGCAAGGTGGTCAGCGGGGATGGGAGGTATTGGGATCAACTCCTCCCCCTCGTTCTCTTTGCCTATCGGGAAGTCCCACAAGCCTCTACGGGGTTCTCTCCTTTTGAATTGTTATACGGACGACAACACCGAGGTATATTGGATATTTTGAGAGAAGGTTGGGAAGGAGGGTCTCCTTTCTCTACAAATATTTTGGAATATATCGCACAGTTGCACAATAGATTTGGCAAAATCCAACCTATTTTGAAAAGTCATATGGAAGAGGCACAAGCAGCTCAGACCCGTTATTACGATCGTGGCACAGCACTCTGACAATTCCAGGCAGGGGATTGTGTCAGGGTATTAGTTCCCACCTCCCATTCTAAATTGCTTGCCCATTGGCAAGGCCCTTATGAAATTAAGGAGAGAAAAGGATTGGTTGACTATTTGGTGAAACAACCCAATCGTAGACCAACTGAACGGGCTTATCATGTGAACTTGCTGAAGCTGTGGAAGGAGAGGGAACCAGATCCCTCCTCCACTCAGCCCTGCTCATTCTTTGCTCACATAGACACCCTTAATTTCAACGAGGAATTAATTTATAGAACAAAGACGAGAGCTGGAATCAGCTATCCTGTCCATCTCAGAGGTGGTGAGTGAAAAACCCGGAAGGACCTCTCTGATTACGCACGACATAGTGACTGAACCAGGGGTTATAGTCCGGGAGCGCCCCTATAGATTTCCTGAGACAAATAAAACAAAAGTGGAGCTGGAAATCAAGCGGATGCTGGAACTAGGAGTGATTGAGGAAAATTATAGTCCCTGGTCCAGCCCAGTTGTCTTGGTTAGTAAGCCTGACAGCAGTTTGAGGTTTTGCAGTGACTTCCGTCGGCTTAACCAGATCTCCCTTTTTGATGCTTATCCCATGCCTCGCGTGGATGACCTCCTCGAGAGACTTGGACAAGCTGAATTTTTGACCACGCTTGACATGACAAAAGGGTACTAGCAGATTCCTTTAATGGACTCCGCGAAGGTCAAGACCGCATTTAGCACACCTAGCGGACATTGGCAGTATCGTGTTCTTCCATTCGGGTTACACGGGGCTTTTGTAACTTTCCAGCATCTGTTGGACAAAGTGCTCCAACCCCATAATGCATATAGTGCTGTGTATCTGGATGACGTCGTCATCTATTCCAGCACGTGGAAGGAACACGTACAGCAGGTCACTGCGGTATTGTAGACACTAGGAGAAGCCGGGCTTCGTATTAATCCCAAGAAATGTTTCTTTGGATCGAAAGAGGCTAAATATTTGGTTTACCTGGTGGGTCGGGGTACCGTGAAACCACAGTGTTCAAAAATAGATGCCATTGTTAAATGGTCCCGTTTGCAAACCATAAGGCAAGTCCAAGTCTTTCTCGGGTTGGCCGGGTACTACCGTTGGTTTGTACCTCGGTTTTCAGAGAGAGCGGCGCCCTTGACTGATCTTACAAAGAAGAGGGCTCCTAATCATGTGGTATGTACTGACAAGGCGGACGCTGCATTTAGTGACTTGAAACAGGGTCTTATGTCAGCACCAATATTAAAAGCTCCTAATTTTTCTCTCCCTTTTATTCTCCAGATGGATGCTTTGGACACGGGCCTGGGTGCCGTGCTGAGCCAAAGCGTCGATGGTGTTGAACACCCCATCATGTACCTGAGCCAGAAATTGTTGGATTGGAAGACCAGGTATGCAGCAGTGGAAAGGGAAGCTCTTGAGATCAAATGGGTGATTACGCAGCTGAGGTACTACCTTTTGGGCCAGGAGTTCACTCTAGTGACGGATCATGCTCCTTTACAGTGGATGGCACTTCACAAGGAGTTAAATCCATGGGTCACTAGGTGGTTTCTTGACCTTCAACCTTACAAGTTTTCGCTTATTCATCGTAAGGGTTCTCTCTATGCCAACGCTGATGCTCCCTCTCATGCCTACGACCTCTTGGTGCAGGATGTCCGACCCAATGGGTCTGGGCTGAGGGGGGGCCTTGTCACACACATGCGAGTAGGCGGCAGCTAAAGGGCCTGAGTAATTGTAATAAAACATCCAACCAAGGGACGGCGGAGTGCGCTGACTGTCTTTCTCAGTTCCCTACAGACCTTTCCCGGGAAATCCTGCAAGGTTCCAGTGCCTCAGAAGATGTCACTTCCGAAGCCGGACCCTTTGATGACGTCACTTCCGAAGCCAGCCCCTTTGATGACGTCACTTCCGGTTCCGGCCCCTTTGCTAACATCAGTTCCTCTCCAGACGTTTAAAGCCTCCATCTTGGGCTACTATAGCCAGTTCTGTTTTGGACTCTGTGATATGCACATTGTGATTTTGATTCATAAAACCCTTTTGCAGCTGGGAAAAACGATATATGGGTGGCTGCCCCAAACCTTTATAATGTCTTGGACTCATATTTATGACAGTGGTTAATTTCAGTGTATTTGATAAAGCCGCGTCAGGGATGTGAATCTAAAATATAAAGGGAAACCACACAGGAACTAGCACTGCTTTGATGCTGGGTTCCGCCAGTTTGTAAAACCGAGCCGAAAAGTTGCGTACAAAATGGTTTGAACTGGCGTGAGAATGTATGTGGTTTTACGCCAAGTTTAGTTTTCATACATTGTGGTGTGAGCATAGAAATGGGCATATGCAACATTTTTGTGTGTACAGACCGTTTATACAAGAGGCCTCTGGACATCGACACAAATTGATGAATATACATAAGTCTGGTCTGCAATCGAAATAAAATCTTGCAGTATTTGTTTACATTCCCTGCTCTGTGCCCCAGTTAATACAAATTACCATCAATGCACTAATAATTGCCTTTGATTCTTTCAGTATATGGAACCAATTTTAGGAAGCACTTTAAGACAGAGAAGCTTTTATCCATTGAACCTCTACACAACAACCACCGTTGTCCACCCTCTAAAACATATACATTATTTAATGTCTGGAAATGTGTGGAATTAAAATGGTTAGAAACCTATACATAGATAATGTCTTCGGACCCAACAAAAAATAAAGCTTCAAATTCAACCTCTCATCAACACAATTCTTCCACTACTTTCAAGCTAAAATCTTTACTAAACAAACAATATCCAATTTTCCTCACCTCCAACCTTGTTCTATTCCAGAAGAAATATTGATCAGTCTCAGATAGCATCTCTACAATTTATAAAAATATTTTGAAGTCCCTTCCTTTCAAAGACCCTAGAGTACATTGGGGAAAGGATCTGTCATTTAATATTTCAGAATGGGGTGTAAGGCGGCTGCATCAAATACACTCTAGCTCCATATGTGCAGAGCATTCAATCATTCAACTTAAAATCTTTTATCAAGTGCATTTATCTCATTTAAAATTGTCCAAAATGTTTCCAGGGCAAGATTCAACCTGTGAATGTCTAGTTCCCAGCCTCGTATTAACATATTCTGTGTGTGCACCAAATTAAAAACATTTTGGACCAAAATCTATGCATGCCTATCAGACAGCTTTGGTGTCACAATCACTCCTAACCCATTAACAACTGTGTTTGGTGAGCTTCTAGATGAGCTTAAAGTGGAGAATGACAAACAATCTGTAATTGCCTTTACTACACTACTAGACTTATCTTGCCCAACTGGAAGAATCCCACCACACCACTTTTAAGTCAGTGGGTAACTGGTGTTCTGTACTACTTGAAATTGGAAAAAATCAGTTCTCACTGAGAAGATCTGTTCAAAACATTTTTAAAATATGGCAGGATCTAATCAATAACATTTTAGAGTAAGCTTTAATTTTCGTGGAAAAGGATAGCCTTCCTTTCTTGTTCCTTTTATACAGTAGCTTTGGTTATTGGCTCTCCTCTCTTTCTCTTGGGTGGGGGTTGAATTCTACTTTGCTTTGTTAAGTTTGACTTGATTGTATGGAATGTATCTGCTTTTAATTAAAATCAATAATAAAATAATTGTGTATATTTTGTTAATCATTTATAAATTTTGCAAACATAGTTCTTGCCATGACTTCTAAAAAAAGAAAATGATTATAAACATGTTTAAAAAGTCCAATTTTTGAGCTAAGTTAAGACAATATATTCAAGTGTGCATCTCTAGTGAAGAGGGTTGACACCTCCTAAAAGCTTTACAAGCCAGGTCAGGTTTTTCCAGCCTACCTAGAATTAGCCTCAACATTATCAGTCTGACCTGCTGATTCCACAGGGTTGATTCAGTCCTCTAGGCCCAAAATGAGAAACTGTCCTATAAGCAATGCTGGCAAATTAGGCATTCACCTAGGGCACATATCATAAGGGGAGGAAAAACTTAGTCCCAAGGGTTAACTGCCGAACAGTCAAATAACAAAAATCTCAATAAACCAGAAAGTCAAATGCTCCCTGTACTCAAAAGAACTTCAATGGGCCACTGAAGAATCTGCTCTCAGTCTCTGAAGATAAAAGCTGGATTTAATTCAGATAAATGATAAACAAATCCAAGAGAAGTAACACAGAAACATAAAAAATAATGAATCAGAGTTAACAAAAACAGCAGGAAATAAATACAAGCCAGGGAATAAACCCAGGCTGTAAAATAACACAAACTACAGAATGAAAGATTTATTTTACAAAAAAACACATATCAGACTAGTGCAAGGACTCTGCTAAACTGCTGTTTTATCATGTTATCAGATTATTTAACACAAAAGGTATCAATCAATCTCTTATGTCTTTTCTCAGTTGGGGAAAGGAATAAATGTCAAAATCAGCTATGTACCAATTGTTTGCAACCGCTTACCTGTATTATTGTCCATATTGTACCCCTCATATTCAATCCTTGGGATCTCTAATGGCAGGTTACTTGCTGACTGGTGCTATCATTACTTTAACTCCTTTACTTTAACCAAGTTTACTGCCAATAGAGAACTTCACAAGAATATCCTCTGAAGCCCTTAAGTGAACACAATTAGACAAGGAATGGTAATCCATCTTTTGGCACTCTAGTATCATTCAAAGTCAAGATTT
The DNA here is from genome assembly GCF_016835505.1 of Polypterus senegalus. Taxonomy (NCBI): domain Eukaryota; kingdom Metazoa; phylum Chordata; class Cladistia; order Polypteriformes; family Polypteridae; genus Polypterus; species Polypterus senegalus. Next base: position 136,943,357 of record NC_053158.1, on the reverse strand, counting down.
AAGTGTTAAACTAAAAATAATATTTACTTCCTTTAAAACCATAAACATGAAATATAAAGTAATGCAACGAATCATACAACCTGGGTGTGTCAAGTCTTCATTCAGTCCAAGTAGCACTAACTGTGCTGATGACCATACAATTCCTAGATGGTTTCTTTCCTTGCAGATTATGTGTTCTCAAGCAAAAGAAGATACAGTAAGTAAAAGAAAAAGGAAAAGAGGAAGTTTTTAAAAGCAGTTGGAGGCTCCTCTGCAGAGTGACTTATTTTAAAACAGCATCAACTCCCCTTCTTTTTGTCTCCAAATGACAACACATACAACACTTGGCAAACTCATTTTTATATCTTTTAAAAAGAGCATGTTTAGATTATTTTCTGCATTTTATCAGAGTACCGGAAAATGTTTTAGACCTCATTATCAAAAGTTCAAGGCTAATTCTCTGAGATTCAAAGTGAAATAAGCAAAACAAAAATAATTAACCCTCTAGCTTCCTGTTAAGTGAACTCAATGAACAGCTGAAATTGTCTCCAGCAAACCTACTTTAGGTGAAAGCAACTTTGCTCTCCTTGTCAGTCTTCAAACATTTGGAATCAGATTCATGTTTATCCAAGTTGACAATATTATTCACTTTTTGTATAATTAACAATTATTGAGAGAAAAACAAATAGAAAAAGAAACTGATGATATGAAGAAGGTCTAGGTGTTGCTTCGATACGCCTTATGCTTCTAAGGCAGGGGAAACTAGAAGATAACTTAAAATAAATACACAACAAAAACTAAGTATACAGAATCAATAATATAATGCTACCTAAAGTATAGGTGTCCAGATGGATCCAACTGGAGTAGCAAACACACTAGAATAACTGCAGGATAAAAATCTGTGCAAAAGAGTTTTTTTTTGCTGTGAATATGCTGTGTTTGCTGATGATCTTGTTCACCCAATATTTTATATGAAATTTTTCAAATGGCTGGTTGAGTTGTAGCAGCCATGGAGAGAACTTTAACGCATGTGTGCTCTCATTACCAGCATACTATTCCAGCTGAATTTTCACCATGTGTTTTAAAAAAAGACCTTGTCGTATTTTCATTTGCGAGATATATTATGTGACTGTAATGACTAATTTCACATGGCTAATTTTGAATGCGAGCTGAAAGTGTATGCAATTCGCCACATTCAGCGATGAGTCAAAACATACCTTAAATTAGACTTCCCTCCCCTGCTCCCAGAGTGACAAAACACAAGATCCTGTGAAGTAATAATAATGACAAAAGGTTTATTTCTATTAAGAAGGCTTTTCTATTTCTTGATGGAAGAAAAAAATATGAATCATTTTCACAGATAGATTAAAAACAAAAAAAGGCTATGCCAGCAGTGTGAATGCCGCCACTTCAGGGTTGCATGGCTAGTCAAAGCGCAACTTCAAAAAATGCTGTGTGGCACAGCCAGAAGATAGGAAATCTGTAAGTGCAATGATATACAGGTTGAATATGCCTAATCTGAAATTTCAAAATCTAAAATGCTCTAAAATCTAAAACATTTTGAGTGTTGATGTAGCACCACAACAGGAAGATTCTAAACTTGATTTTACTTGCCTATGTGGGGCTGTGCCTCTGAAAACTGTTGGAGTCAGTTTGTTATTAATTGTCGTCACCGCCAGACCTATGTGATGTTCTTATTCTCTGCATGCAGTAACCTTTTAATCAAAGCATAGCATCGTAGGTGGAGACTGAAAGCCTGCTGTTGTTTGTCATTGCTGTTGTTTAACAGATGATACTGGTATTCTGCTGAAGCAACTGGACTGTAATTAGATCAGGCTACAATGTAAAGGAGCTCGCAGTGGACATTGTTTGGGAAGCTTGAAATGCTTATGAGGGGTTGAAGACTGAAGGGTTAAATGAGATTAGCATGTGATAAGAGGTCTGTGGCAAAGTGTGTTTTAAAAAAAAAAATCGAGTCCTGGAGTGTGCGGGATCCAAACTGGTGCAAATTTGCACATGGCGGCACTTGCTTCAAGGTTGAATGGGTGCTTGGCTGATCACGCATTCATGAGCAAATGCAAGCAAAACAGTCAGGTGCCTCATTCACACCTCGGAGTAGGCAGAGGACCACACCTGCAAGCTGATGACTGCCTTGCATCAAATGATACTGGACATCAGGTTCCCATGGTTCACATTACCATAAATTAGATAAGCTACCTGTTCATCCTTTGTATATTCAGTTCTGTTTAAAGATCTGAATGAAAAATGTCATACTTTGCTTGACTTATATTTTTAAGAAAATTCCTGATAGGTTTGGTCATTTCAGAATGTTTCAGGAGAAAGCTTTAGGCAACAGTGGAACAGAGGGGATTTTCAAACTTATAGAATAGGGGCAAAAATGCATTTACCTCAAGAGTGATTTTGCAAAGAGGTACATCAATTGGATTGACAACTTTCTGTTTGTCTTTATTAAATCATAGAATTAATATGTTAATTACATTATGTACAATCCTTGTATATGCCATTAGTTATTACTAATGATTATAATATTTATTTTTTAACTTTTTAAAATAATTTAAATGTAAAAAATAATTTACATGGGCTCATCTAGTGTTGCTTCATAGTTGTAGTCACATTGATTTGTTCTCTCTGAATCCCAATTTTGATGACTGTTCATGTTTTTAAATATTAATAATCTGTATTAATGATTATTTCTGTTAATTAGTGTCCTTTCAATATAATTAGATGCCAGATATTCTAATTTTCTAAGGCTGATGTATTCATGTTCAAATCATTCAAAACACTCACTTCATCTTTGCTCTCAGTGTTGCCCTTCTTGACATCCGCACACAGTGATCATCAACTGAGATGCATTTCATTTATGCTAAGTAGAGGTACATTTGCATAACATCTCTACAAATAAGTTGTGAAATTTTTTATTGAATTATGTAGTAGTCTTTTGTTTGTACAGTACTTGTTTTAATTTAGTGGTGCATGTATAGTATGTTGTATTCCATTTTACTTCTCTAAAAAATAATAAGAAACCGAGGTGAAAAACATTAATATAATAACAGACTTTATTGTTTTTTCAGTACAATTGATCACTGATACTGATAAATATTTTTTTTAAATGAACACTTCTTTTTACTATCATACACAGTTTACTTTTTATGAGCTTTTAACAAATAACACATGACAGGCTTATAACATTTATATCCTGTAATATGTTGTCTCTCACCTAGCTGTGGTAGTGTTTATTGCTTTATTTAAAAGTTCACCAGCTTGGAAACATGGTGACAAGGACTATAGCTACAATTTTCAGTGAGATACCTTGATTTCACTTTAGTGAAACTGATGTAAAAATATCCATGCACCATGATAAAATTGGATTCTATAACTGTATAATTTGTAGCCTGGTTTGACTTTTGAAGTAATTACTTTGATGTCAGACTTTAAATCAGCCTAGACATATTGAAAAACACAAAGCCATATTTAGTTGTCCTTCCCTTAGCTCTGTGAAACATGTGGTAGAAAAGACCACAAAGGTGTTCCCAGGGTAATTAAACAACCTTTCTGCATAGAAAGATGTGTCACAGTTGGCAGTTGGAATACTAATAAGGAATGTTCATTGTTTTAAAATCTGATGACACTGGTAAACTGTATAAATAATTTAAGAAAAACAATTGTGCTTAGTCTAAGATTTAATTTTCAAAAATATATGTTTAGAAAGAAGTATAAAAAACTTTAATGAAAAAGAGGATTCTGATGAGTAGATTTTCAGATTGTTTTGAGCATTTTGTGTTGTTTTTTTACTTTGTTGGGGTTTTTTTTGGCTTCTACCTTTTTAATCATTAGCTTTGTAGTTTCTAATGTTATGGTGTGCAGGCACATTAAAATAATTAAATAAATAAATTGGTGGCAAAAGATAAAGAGGATTTTACTAGAAGAATATTTTCCAAAAGGGAACCCAAGCCACATCCCTGCATTTAAACAGGGATCTCTAGTACTTGTCTTACAACCTGACTAGGCACATCCAACCACACACTGGTGAAAATAATACTTTAAAAAAAGAATATCAATCATTAAAGAATCTGGCTTTTCCCAAAAGATATGAAAAGTCTGGCAGAGAATGTGGAATATTGGGAATGTACAGCTCCCCAAACCTGAACACAGACAGGCAGAGAAACACAAGTCCAAAAGCAACACACCCTTTATTCTTTTTTGCAGCCCTTACAGCACACAATGCACACAATTCTTCACAATAAAGCTCAGTCCCTTCACTCTCTTTTCTTCTCTCTTTCTCTTTCTCTCTCTTCTCTGCCACCTCCACTCATCTTCCAGCAAGTGTTTTCCTCCACCTCCTGGCTCCTCTAACGAAATGAGGTGGCCTCCTTTATAGTGCACCCGGAAGTGCTCCAGGTGCTCTGTGATCCTCTTCCAGCTGCACTCTTGGGTGTGGCAGAAGTGCTGCATGGGCACCTGGAAGTGTTCCAGGTGAACCTGGATCCTCTTTGGGCAGCACTTCCGGGTGTTGTGAAAGTGCTACAGTCCTGTGCTCTGGAACTGTCCAGGTGCCCCTGGGCGGTGGCCCATTGAAATCCAGGGGGGTTGCCCTCTTGTGTTCAGGGGAAAGTATTGCCATGACCCTGTCTTCTCCCCCTGTCCTTCCATCACAGAGGTGTCTGCCACAATACTAATTACTTAATTGGATACTTAACGCAATTAATACTGTAATAATCAAAATACACTGAGAAAATCAATGTACTTTTCAAATAAGCACGTACAGCTGGTATTTTTGCAAGTTATATGGGCTCCAATGTTTAGGTATTGTCTTATTGGGAAACCCTGCTGCAGTTATCCGTGGTGGTACAAACACAGGACTGCTGGGCCAATTCTAGACTGTTAAGTACAGCGGATATGAATATGGTGATGAAAGAATTCTAGAGATGGTCTACAGAGGGAATGATGAGGGTTGCATAGCTGTAATGTCTCATGGTGGTGATACAAGTCAATACTGGTAAAGCCTGATGACAGTCAATGGTTACACCATAGTTAGAAAAGCACAAAAGCCAAATCAACTCAAAATGCATGAAGAGTAACCACAAGGGTTGGTTTGTAACCAGTTAATGCATAGACATATGTGCTCTCACATCGGCAGTTACCTTCCAGATTTTATTAATAAGTTAATAATACTGCTGCACATGCCTAAATGAATAGTTTGGGACAGTGGTCTAATTAGTGTGACGATTCCAGGTTCTGCTCCATACTCCCATCTTCTATTCGGGAGCCCTTGAACCCAACACCGTTGATAGTTATAACCGAGATGAGCTAGACAGTGAGGCAACAATAGCAAGGGGATGGTACAAAAACTGCAAAGGTGCTTTTATTAACAATCACAAACAAGAGTGTTCAAATAAATAAAGTGCAGTACCCAAAGTTCAATAAATAATCCATCAAAGAAATGTGGAGATAAAACAATAGAAAAACAATCCTTTAAAAAGCGAAGTTAAACGTTGCTGGAAGCAATAAGCCCGGTGCTTCTGTTAAACTAGTGTCTCACCTGCTTCTCCCGTTTAGGCCCTGCAACAGGCAAGACACTCTCTCTGCGGCTAACCTTCACAATGCCTGCTTCTGCTGTCAGATGCCTTCCTTAACACAGGTCTGGAGGCCTTCCGATCCTGGCTTTGGTCTGGCACTCATCTCAGGTCCGAGACTTGGAATCCTTGGACGCTTACACCAAGGACTTCACTACCAAGCCTCCTGCTGCCGTCCCAGCCTTACATGGCCAGTCGCCATTCACTGGTCATTCCCGCTGCTCGTTCACTCAGCTGGAACGACCACTACTACGCCTCCTGGGTGTCTAACACCCCGGCTTCCCATTAAGCTGCCTGCGTGCATTCACTCGCTCGCTCATTCATCCGCATCGGCTCTCTCTCTCTCTCTCGTGCGCATCCTGCTTTTTCCAGCCACCTCCGTCTTTCTTTTCCTTGTTCTCTTTTTGTTCTCCTCTTCCCTAGCCGACTCACGCTTCTATATATTGATGGGGGCCATAGCAGCTGCAGCACATTAGCAGCCCCAGGAACAATCACCGATTTGGGCAGTCACTTCACCTATGCACTAGGTGAGAAACGCCCACACCGCAGATCGCCCTGAGATCCACTTCAGCCACCATGCCCCCTCGTTAAGCAGTGAGCGCGGTGATTATTTATTTTAAAAAAAAAAACTGGTCTTTGCTGAGAGAGTTGTGGACCCACAACACCACACTCCACCCCCATAAGACTAAAGTTGCACAGGAAAGCTCCGTGCCACTGCCAACCCTGTGCAGCTGGAGTCCAGGTCCACAGCTCGGCCACTCTACACTGCACTAAAACAATAAACGCACTAAAACAAAGCCCACAATAAAACTAACCCAAGCCCCCTTCTTAAAAACAGGACATTAAAAGAATGAGAACTTTAAAAGACAATTACAACCAGCAATAAATAAATGTCCATAAAAAGCTCAATCTATTAAAATGTCCTCCTCCGGCTACGTGGGTATTTAAACGTCTGTCACCAATCATGCTTGCTGGTCAGTCTCCTCTTCTGTCCCCACTGCTAGCTCATCCCACCGCTACCACAATTGGCAGTGTGATAAAGAAACAGCATAGATTAAGAAACAATTCACATAATAGACAGTGGGCCAGTTTAGTGCAAGTTGTGGATTTGTCTCATTTTGATCCACCAGATCTGATAACATATGAAGACTGCAGAAAGCTAAGAGAAACAAACGAAGCAAGCTGGAGCAGATAAAAGTCATCCGGATCACATTCAGATTTGTTTTTGAAATAAAGAAGATATGTAATGAACAAATGATAACACATGATTTTTTAACACAGAAAAAACAGAAGTTGTGCAACAGACTTTTAAAACAATTAATACTGTTTGATTATATCATATCGACATTGTACGAAAAATTATCAAAGGTGGAATCTGGTGGAGTGATATGTGGTTTATAAGTTGATAAATAATTTGTTTGTCTTTATTTGTAAGTCAGGCACAGCAAATGTAATATTGGTATTTTAGGAGAATTTTTTTTTATTTTTTAGTGAAGATGCTACCAAAAATTGTATTAATGAAATCTGACATAAATTCTGTAAACTTTGTTTCATATTATTTTGTTTGCGAACAGTGATCCTTTGGGGATAACTTTCAAATACATCAGTCTACATTGATACTTCATTAGATCTTTAAAATTCACAATGGAATACATTTATCTTCCTTAGCATTGTCCAAAAATACCTTTCCAAATGTAAATTCAATAACACACCTCTTATTTGTCCAGATGTACTGATATGGAGTTCCTGAAATACACATGCCAGCTACAGTGACCATGATGTTCCAAAGTTCCAAGAAGCATCAATTCCATCAGTACTTCATTTACAAGAGTTTTATAGTAGGATTAAACTATGCAATAGTAAAACAAAGGCAGTTATATATAAAAAGTTGATATTAACTAATATGCATACAAAATGTTTAATGCTTAACAGAAGGCTACATTATAAGCTTTTTGTAACGACATAAATACTGTATTTTGAAAGAACAGAGAAAACTACAAAGCAGTTTATTCCTACACTGTATATAGTATGTTGCAAAATTACAGCATTTTTACAGTGCATTAACAATATATAACAGAAACAAAGAAAACCGCCTTGTTTTGTACAATAAACATGATATTGTCAATGTAATAGAAAACAAGTTAAATCTAGTTTAGTAGTATAAGTAACAATGCTGTTTATATCTCCAACTAAATTGCTATACCCTGCACAATACATATTATTTCAACAAAATATTAAAAAACAGGTCAAATATAGGGAATCAGTATAATATAAGCAGATATATAGTAAACTACCTAGAAAAGAAAAGACAAGGGAGAGTATTGGAAGCACGAGAGTATTCATAAGGAATAACCTAATTACAAAATTAATTAAATTGGGAGATGAGCCATGTCTTATTGAGGGCATTTGGGTTAAAATAGAAAATGCCAGAAATAATGATCTGATATTATTAAGAGGCTGAAATAACCTCTTGACTCTACTCCTTAATAAACAATTTTATCATAACACTTAAAAATGTACCCATTTGTAGTGGTGAGAGAGGAATACAGTGATAGTAATGGGTAACTTTATAAACTGAAACTAATCAGTAAAACACGTCCTTAATTGATAGTCCATAACAATCAAGCAAAATAAAAATTCAGAGGTTACTAAACCAACTGCAGGCATTTCATCATTTGGCTCCTGTTCTCTTTGTCGTATGATCCTGACAAAATCAAAGCTATGTAACATAATATCAGAAAGGAAAAGTTTGAGCAGCTTCACTACACATAGGAAAATGAGATCAACTTCTGTCATAGACAATGAATGGGGGCTCAGATGTGGAACAAAAATGTACAGAATCATTTTAAAACAACATAACAGTAAATTAAATAATTGGTTTTGCTTTAAACATTTGACTATTTAAAACAAATTACTACTAGGTTTAATTGGCAACATGAGATGAATATTATTGACAATACAAATATTTAACTCCATAAGATTTCCTTCATATTTTCTTAGGGAATAACCACAATAATAACAAAACAACAAATAAACCAGTAAGTGCCTTACTTACTGGCTGTAATGTCACAAATATGCCAGTAAATATAGTACAGTATTATACTGCATTATAATTTGAAATATTAAAAACAGGGAACTTAAACAGTAATATCATATAATTATTACTTTTTGTAATTTATATATGACAGTAGCAGCATTAATTGCACCCACATATGAAAAAGATCAATCAATCAATCAATCAATCAACATTTATTTATATAGCACATATTCATACAAAAAATGTAGCTCAAAGTGCTTTACAAAATGAATAGAAAAATAGAAGACACAATAAAAAATAAACATAAGTCAACATTAATTAACATAGAATAAGTAAGGTCCGATGGCCAGGGTGGACAGAAAAAACAAAAAAAAAAAACTCAAAGAGCTGGAGAAAAAAAATAAAATCTGTAAGGGTTCCAGACCACGAGACCGCCCAGTCCCCTCTGGGCAATCTACCTAACATACATCAAACAGTCCTCTTTGTATTTAGGGTTTTCATGGAAGGACCTGATGATGATGGTCACGTAGACTTCTGGCTTTCAGTCCATCAATGTTGGTGCATCATGATGGTTTGAGTAGGTGGTGGTGGCGCAGGCCGCCACCACAAAGAAACCGGAAAAAGAAACAGAAGAGAGAGTTGGGGTCAGTACGGATTTTAGAGCTACTATGAATAGTTATTGTGATGAATTGAACATACAGAGTATCAGTATTAAGTTAAAGTGAAGTTATAGAAAGGCCATGTTAAAGTAATGTGTTTTCAGCAGTTTTTTAAAGTGCTCTACTGTATTTGCCTGGCGAATTCCTATTGGCAGGCTATTCCAGATTTTAGGTGCATAACAGCAGAAGGCCGCCTCACCACTTCTTTTAAGTTTAGCTTTTGGAATTATAAGGAGACACTCATTTGAAAATCTAAGGTTACGATTTGGAATATAATGTGTCAGGCATTCTGATATATAAGATGGGGCGAGATTACTTAAGGCTTTATAAACCATAAGCAGTATTTTAAAATCAATCCTGAATGACACAGGCAACCAGTGTAATGACATCAAAACTGGAGAAATGTGTTCGGATTTTCTTTTCCTAGTTAGGATTCTAGTAGCTGCATTCTGCACTCGTTGCAAGTGATTTATGTCTTTTTTGGGTAATCCTGAGAGGAGTGCGTTACAGTAATCTAGTCTACTGAAAACAAAAGCGTGAATTAATTTCTCAGCATCTTTCAATGATATAAGAGGTCTAACTGTTGCTGTTTCTTAAGTGAAAAAATGCTGTCCTAGTGGTCTGATGAATATGCGATTTAAAATTCAGATTACAGTCAATGGTTACCCCATTGACTTTTTTTACTTCCGTCTTAACTTTTAATCCTAGTGCATCAAGTTTATTTCTGATAACCTCATTGAATCCATTATTGCCAATTACTAAGATTTCAGTTTTCTCTTTATTTAGTTTGAGAAAATTACTATTCATCCATTCAGAAATACCAGTAAAACATTGTGTTAATGAATCGAATCATATCAGCTCATTAATGTGTACTGTGTGTGAACCTCATGAAATAATTTTAAAAGACAACATAAACAGTAAACAATAAAAACATTTCAAATTGAGGTAAATCAAACAAATTGGGGCATGTTGCAATAACTGAATGGATTTTATGAGGATACAATATAAACATTTGGTAATGGTAAGGCAAGTAATATTGCGTATTGAGACTTTTCAATGGCTTATTAGTACTACTATTTTGTGTTACTACAGGTAGTCCCCAGGTTAAGGACATCTGACCTACGACTTACGAACAGGCCGCAGCTGTGACGCATGTGCCTCAGTAACTGCCGCTCTGTCATCTTCGGCCTGGGGACGCTGCAAGCGGTGGCTGGACAGAGGCTGGAGGGGGTCGATTTCGTTGCTTGTGCAGTGTAGTGTCCCTTGGGCAGCTCCTGGTGGCAAGAGGTTTCACTGCCCACCCACCACACACGGTTGCCCCATTCATTCTCGGTGGGCGGCTGGTAATGCTGCAAGCGGTGACCCGGTTGTGGCTGAACGGAGGCCATTGAGGGTGAACGGGGCGGCGGGGGGTAGCATTGTAGTGTGCATTGGATTGCTGCCTAATGAATGGGGGTGATTCACTACCCGCCTTTGGCCGCACCATGTTTGTTCTCGGTGGGCAGACGCTGCAAGCAGCATACTGTAGTGGAGGTGACTGTGAGGTGGGCTGGTGATGAACCGCCCGTCAATGCCCCCGTTCATTCTCAATAGAAAGCCTGCTTGTACTATTACATACATAGCAGGCAGTTGTCTCTTGTCAGTACATCAGACATTTGACGACCGGTGCCTTCCTGCTGTGATAGTGTGTACAGTGCACTTGGTTACAGTCGGTCAACAATAGCATTTATTAAATTTATGTACCTGTTCCGACTTACATACAAATTCAACTTAAGTACAAACCTACAGTCCCTATCTTGTACATTACCCGGGAACTGCCTCTATTTCTTCAGACAGAGGAGTAGCTTCAGCGATAGACTGCTGTCACTGTCCTGCTCCACTGACAGACTGAGGAGATCGTTCCTACCCCACACTATGCAACACTTCAATTCCATCCGGAGGGGTAAACGTTAACATTACACAAAGTTATTGTCTTTTATACTGTACCTGCATTTTTATCACTCTTTAATTTAATATTGTTTTTTATCAGTATGCTGTTGCTTGAGTATGTGAATCAAATAGGAAAAAAAAAACAGTATGCAAGTTAATAAAGTGAATATATATGCTATATATTAATGAAAGGAAGTATAACTAAATGCCAAACAGTATAAATCACTCACCTTCCCCCCGCATCATAACACACAAAACCTCACAAGTAATATTATAAAAAAAAAAAACTGTGTGGCAATAAATATACAGTGCAAACCTTTCCTTGACTCTACACTGAACATAAAACAGATATGATGCATGGGAAACATCTAACACACATAAAGTCCAAAAAATTGTCCAAAGAATGATTAATGGAAATGACCTTGAACTGGTTAGAAACTGATTGTTTGCTCCTTTCCCAAAATTAGAAAAGAAACAGTCTCACCATATGGTCCTCGGCATGTCTTGATATTTCTGAACCCCGGGATTTTGTGAGAATGGTGATATCATAACAGGTCTGGCATTGATAGCAGCAAGCTGTGGAAAGGTACGTGACGATCTGGATCAGTGCTTCTCTGTCTCATGTGATGAATTTCAGTGTTGTGTTCTGGTTTGTCTCCTTTTCCCCACTATCGCCTTTTCTTGTCTCCCTCTTCATGCTTAAGTAGAGAATAAAAAGACTTGATGGGAGGGGCAGGAAAATTACCTTAAGGGGTCATGGCTCTGTAATGTTCTCCTTCCCCCTTTGGTTCCAGGTTGACGACATTTACACAGACGCACCACAGACTACATAAACGGGATAAAAACACATTAAGACGCCCCCTTTCATGTAGCACCACTACACATTATAAACTTTTATAGACTTATCAGTTATAAATACTGATATCAGTTGATAAATATTTTGTATGTCTTTATTTGTAAGTCAGACAAAGCAAATGTAATATGTGTGTTTCAGGAGAAATGTTTTTTTGGATGAGAATAGCAATGCTTTCATGTCTAACCAACCCCTGAGTCATTAGGATTTTCGGGGTGCCTCAAACTGGTTTCTCAAGGGATTCTGTCCAGGACATTCATATGAGACAGCCCCCACAGGATGGCCATAAACTGCCTAGTAGCAAGATTCAGCTAAACAATTAAATGGTTTTGGGAGCATGTGTGAAAAGGCAGTGTGTGCACCTAATGTCTGAAGAATGGCTGTTTGGGATTGGTTTTGAATGTGAGCCCATTTTGTACCATGATGCACTGTTTAAGTAAGGATTTGTACAAAGAATCTATAAATTTTGTCGCTTTATCCCTCCCTCTCTGTCTCTCTCTCTCACACACCATGGCCATGAAAAGAAGAGCACAAGCAGAAAGTTCAACTCTGCAGCCTTATTGAGACATGCATTTGGTTTGTCATGAAGAAATCTGACTAGAAATGATGACTTAACTAGAGACATTTGATTAACTACAAGTCTGTGTGGAACCTGAAACTACACATCAAGCATTTATCAGGCTGTATGGTTGCCATTTTTCACAGGTACTTTGGTTATTGCTATTATTTTATGAATATTATCAATAATACATTACTTAATGTTGTAAGTTAATGCCTGCTTCTCCTTTTACTCTGTGTAATTGCCTGAAGGTATAGATATTTGTTAGTACCTTTCCATGTACTTCACATAAGGTGTGTTCTGACAATGTTGGCATTAAATCAGTCTGTATGAGGGTGGGTTACAGCACAAAAACAAGCTATGAAAAATGTAGGGTTTCTGAATCTCACTTGCTTTCCATGCATCTCAGTCTCAGCAAGTGTACCCATTATTGCACAGATTCAGTGAGGAGTCCAACCTAATACAGTATCCAGTTTGAGCTCCAGAAACTGCAGAGTGTACGTGAAGCTAAAATAGGCCAAAAATAATTGCCATTTTTCTTATGAATTTTGTTTAACCATAAGTGTGAAATGCTTCATTTTCTACATGAGAGGGATTTTGAAACACCCAATGTCTTTGACTCATATAACTACAACTCTGGGGGAGCTTACTCATTGACCACCCAATTAAAACAATTAATGATGTTAGTTAAATTCAAAATATAAATGAATGAAATCATTGCTTTCAAAAAACAAGATTGCTGACTGTTTTTTGCAAATATGCAAAAAATGTTCTATCTAGCCCTTAAGGTCAGTAGCAAAGTAGATTTCTTTAGTTTGTTGTTAACTTCATACAGATTGTCATAATGGATGGTAAAGTTAAAAGATGATCAGTGAGATCAGATTTTTCAAACATTTCAAGATTTACTTTTCCTAATCTTGATTCTTTAGGATGACTACCATAATGTTAGGTAGGTGTAAGGAAAATGTGTCTTTTCCAATTTATCTAAAAAATCAAATACAGAGACATTAGGCAATGATGTTTAAGACACAATGGGAATGCATGAAAATGTTTAGGGTATATATAACTATATGGATATAAAAATAATTACCTGAAGATAAATGAAGATTAAACAGAATAGTTTTGTTATTCTATAGTCCCGGAATCCATAACACAACCTAATCTGATTATCAAGAAAGCCCCCCCACATTGTTCAGAATGCTTTGTTGTATATTACTGTTCATACCTCTTCTCAGTCTCAGCAGAAAGGCAAGCTAGACACAATCATTATAAGAGGTTAATGTGGCACATTAACAGATTCTCTAGTGCACCATCCTGAAGCATTTTCCTTCTGCAAGGCAACATTTCAGTTCCAATTTGAGGTGGCCCATCTAGTTAGGTGCATGGAACACCTTGTCTCTCCGGCATGATGAACATCTTTCTCTACTGTCAGCATGGCTTTGTAAACTCTGCATTTCAGTGGCTGTATTCTTTGAGGTTTACATACTTGGAACTGGCCAGATCTCCGTAGAAGGGTACACCTTTTGTTGGTCTGGCTGTTCTGATGGCTGTCATATTCAAGGAGTTGCTGTTG